>NC_089220.1:84515342-84861047 GCF_963924675.1 Phocoena phocoena | reverse complement strand
CTGAAACGTCCTTAAAATGACTGTGGTCATGACTATACAATTTGGTGAATATATTAAAAATCACTAAACTGAACACTTTTCAAGGGTGAATTATATAGCAGTGAATTACATCTTATTTTTTTAAAGTTCTAAAAAAATACTAAAGGAAGTTCTTCAGACTAATAGGAAATGAACTAGTACGAAAATGGATCCAGGGGACTTCCCTAGTAGTCCAGTGGTAAAGAATCTGTCTTCTAACGCAGGAGATGCAGGTTTGATCTCTGGTCTGGGAACTAATATCCCACATGCCTTGGGGCAACTAAGCCCGCGTGCCACAACTACTAAGCTCACACGCCTCAACTAGAGAACCCACATGCCACAACTAGAAGAGAGAAAACCCACACACCACAACTAGAGAGAAGCCCGTGCGCCACAATGAAGAGCCCCTGCAGCACAACGAAAGATCCCACAGGCCTCAACAAAGATCCCACATGCCACAACTAAGACCCAACACAGCCAAAAAAAAATAAATTAATTAAATAAATAAATATATATATTTTTAAGTAGCAAGCTAAGTTAAAAAAAAAAAAAAGAAAGAAAATGGATCCAGGAATGAATGAGAAGACCCATGAAAAATAAACGTGAGTAAATATAAAAGGCTTTTTCTTACGTTTATTTAAATGACTACTGACTGATTAAAGCAAATAAAAACATTTGGGGGGGTTTATAACATATCTAGGGACATGAACAACAAGGACATTAGCTGATCATGAACTGCTATAATATTAATTTAATTCTACTTGATAAATTAAGAATGCACATAATTATCTCTACAACCACTGCTAAAGAATGAATTGTGTCCCCTCCCAAATTCATACACTGAAGCCCTAACCCCCTTGTGACTATACATGGAGATAGGGTCTTGAAGAAGTAATTACGGTTAAATGAGGTCATAAAGGTGGGCAGTCTCTCTCTTCTCTACGTGAGGACACAGCTAGAAGGCAGCTGTCTACAACCCAGGGTACTACAACCCAGGATAAGACCTCCCAACAAAACTGAACCCTACCAAAAAACATTACTTGGACTTTCCAGCCTCCAGAAACGTGAGAAAATAAATTTTTATTAAGTCACCCAGTCTATGATATTTTGCTATGTCGACCTGAGCAGACTAGTAAAAACACTTTAAAAAAAAAATTTACAGAGGCAAAGCTAAAAAACCAATAGGCCACAGGATGGAATTTTAAAAATGTAATCTAGGACCTCCCTGGTGGTGCAGTAGTTAAGAATCCGCCTGCCAAAGCAGGGGACACGTGTTCGATCCCTGGTCCGGGAAGATCCCACATGCCGTGGAGCAACTAGACCCACGTGCCACAACTACTGAAGCCCACGCACCTAGAGTCCATGTTCCGCAACAAGAGAAGCCAACGCAATGAGAAGCCCACACACTGCAACAAAGAGTAGCCCCCGCTCACCACAACTAGAGAAAGCCCATGTGCAGCAACAAAGACCCAACGCAGACAAAAATAAATAAATAAAATAATTTTTTAAGAAAAGAAAACGTAATCCAAATGAAAACAGGGAAGGATAATGAAAGAATAGATGACAGAAACAGAAAATACCAAGATGAAATGCTTTAAGCACAGCCACATCAGTAATAATATTAAATGCACGTGAGCAAAACAGTCCAATTAAAAGTCTAGGGTGGACAAAGAAAAAGGTCCCGACTATAAGCTATTTAAAAGAACCACAACTTCAATCTAAAGACATAGACAGACTGAAAATAAAAGGAGGGAAAAAGATAAAACCATGCAAATAGAAAATCAGATGAATGCCAATGTGGCTTAATAATATGACTAAAAGTAGACTTTAAGTACCATCAGAGATAATGAGGGTCATTATAAAAATTTTATGAGCTCAATTCACCAAAAGGACATAACAATCCTAAATGTATATGTACCTTATCATATAGCTTGAAAATATGAGAAGCAAAAATTTATAATACTAAAAAGACAGAAAAATCCACAACTATAGAGGGAGATTTTAAAACACCTTTCTCGGTAACTGATAGGAGAGACACCGCTCCCCCCCCCCCAAAAAATCAGTAAGGAGATAGAAGAATTGAACAATGAATTAAACTTACCTGATAAGATCTTATAGCACACTACAACCAACAACTGCCTAAGTATACTTGAAGTATTAATCAAAACAGACCATATGCTAGACAATACAGCACAGTCATGATATATTTCTATTTCAAAGGTTTTAAGTCACATGTTCTCTGACAAAAATAGGACCAAACCACAAATTAATAACAATTTCAACACAACAAATCATACTTTGTAGAATGCACCTAAAACAGTGCTAAGTGGGATTTTATAGCTTGAAATAAAAGGTCTAAAATAAATTATCTTAGGGATTGATAAACTTTTTGTAAAGGGCTAAGTAGCAAAACTTTTAGGCTTTAAAGTCTGAACAATCTTTACTCAACTCTACCACTGTAGCATAAAAGAAGCCACAAGACAATAAATAAACAAGTGAGCATAGCTGTGTTCTAACAAATGGACACTGAAATTTGAATTTTATATGATTTTCACATATGAAAAAATATTACTTTTCTTTTGTCCCCCCCCCACAAACACTTAAAAATATAAAAACCATACTTAGTCTGCAGGCCATAACAACAAAAAAAAAGGCACGCTAGGTATGGTCCACAGGTCTTAATCTGCCAACCCCTGAACTGAAACAGGCAAATTAAAACAAAAGCAAGTGCCAAAACAATCCTGAGGGGAAAAAAAAAGAGCTGGAGGAATCAGACTTCCTGACTTCAGACTATACTACAAAGCTACAGTAATCAAGACAATACGGTACTGGCACAAAAACAGAAATATAGATCAATGGAACAGAATAGAAAGCCCAGATATAAATCCACGCACCTATGGTCAACTAATCTATGACAAAGGAGGCAAGAATATACAATGGAGAAAAAACAGTCTCTTCAATAAGCAGTGTTTGGAAAACTGGACAGCTACATGTAAAAGAATGAAATTAGAACACTCCTTAACACCATACACAATAATAAACTCAAAATGGATTAAAGACCTAAATGTAAAGCCAGACACTATAAAACTCTTAGAGGAAAACATAGGCAGAACCCTGTATGACATAAATTATAGCAAGATCCTTTTTGACCCACCTCCTAGAAAAAGGGAAACAAAAATAAACAAATGGGACCTAATGAAACTTAAAAGCTTTTGCACAGCAAAGGAAACCATAAACAAGATGAAAAGACAATCTCAGAATGGGAGAAAATATTTGCAAACAAAGCAACTGACAAAGGATTAATCTCCAAAATATACAAGCAGCTCATGCAGCTCAGTATCAAAAAAACAAACAACCCAATCCAAAAATGGGCAGAAGACCTAAACAGACATTTCTCCAGAGAAGATATACAGATTGCCAACAAACACATGAAAGGATGCTCAACATCACGAATCATTAGAGAAATGCAAATCAAAACTACAATGAGCTATCACCTCACACCAGTCAGAATGGGCATCATCAGAAAATCTACAAACAACAAATGCTGGAGAGGGTGTGGAGAAAAGGAACCCTCTTGCACTGTTGGTGTGAATCTAAATTGATACAGCCACTATGGGGAACAGTACGGAGGTTCCTTAAAAAACTAAAAATAGAATTACCATATGACCCAGCAATCCCACTACTGGGTACCCAGAGAAAACCATAATTCAAAAAGACACATGCACCCCAATGTTCACTGCAGCACTATTTGCAATAACCAGGTCACAGAAGCAACCTAAATGTCCACTGACAGACCAATGGATAAAGAAAATGTGGTACATATATACAATTGAATATTACTCAGCCATAAAAAGGAATGAACGTGGGTCATTTGTAGAGATGTGGATGGACCTAAAGACTATCATATAGAGTAAAGTAAGTCAGGAAGAGAAAAACAAATATTGTATATTAATGCATATATGTGGAATCTAGAAAAATGGTTCAGATGAACTAGTTTGCAAGGCAGAAATACGAGATACAGATGCAGAGAACAAACGTATGGACACCAAGGGGGGAAAGCCGGGGAGGGGGTATGAATTGGGAGATTGGGATTGACATATACACACTAATATGTATAAAACAGATAATTATTAAGAACCTGCTGTATAAAAAAATAAAATAAAATTCAAAAAAAGAAAACCATGAAAGGAAATCAGATCAGTGGTTACCAGTGTCAGGGAGACGGGATGAAGGGCAGGGGAAGTGAATGAAGGGGATCAAAAGGTACAAACTTTCAGTTATAAGATAAATAAGTGCTGGGGATACACAAGATGATGACTCTAGCTAACACTACAGCATGGTATATCTGAAAGTTGCTAAGGTAGTAATTCCTAAAAGTTCTCAAGAAAAGGAAAAAAAATGGGATTATCTATACGAAAAGATGAATGTTAACTAAATTTATTGTGGCAATCATTTCACAGTATATGTCTGTCAAGTCATCATGTCGTGTAACGAACTTATACAGAGCTGTATATCAATTACATCTCAATAAAAATGAGAAATAAAAGAAAAAAAAGCAAGCAAAAAGAAGGAAACAATGCTAAGAGGAAAAAATTTAATGAAATAGAGAACAACAGAGAAACTGAATTTATGATTTGAAACCTGCCAGCAAAGAAAACTACATGGCTTCCCTCAAGTCTAGCAAAGACATAATGAAAAAAAAACCTATCTTGCACAAACTCAGAATATACAGGATAATCCAACACTTTTTGTTTTATGAAGAAAGCAAAACCCTGGAACTAAAGTATCAGAAATAAAAATATCCTTCATGAATTCAGATGTAAAAAAACTCAATGAAGTATCAGTAAACTGAATCCAATATTAAAAATGTTATGACAACCAAGTAGTATTTCCCAGGAATGCAAAACTGTTACAGCATTTCCAGCTCTCACTCCCATATAGCCCCCACTCACGGTAAAAAAAAAAAAAAAAAAATCAAATTAACAAAATGAAGGGAGAAAAACAACATCTCAGCAGATAGAAAAACAACATTTGATACAATTCAATACTCATTCTTAACCACACTTAGAAAATTAGGACTGGAAGGAAAGTTCTCAGTGTGACCTAAAGCCAACAGCATAATACCCATTAAGAAATACTGAACGATTTTCTCTAAGGTCAGGAGACATGAATGACCATTCTCAAAATTTAGTTTCAACACAGAACTGCAAGTCCAAACAGCGCAGTAGGGTAAGAAAGAGAGAGATAATAATAAAGACTTACGGGAGAAGTAAAACTAACTTTGTTCACAGACACCATAATTGTGTATGTAGAAAATCCTAAACACTACAAACTAGTAAGTGAATTAAATAAGCAAGGTCATCAAACACAAGATCAAGGTACAAAAATCAACTGTATTTCTATGTACTATGGGAAGTTGGAAGCTTACACTACCAAAGATTATAGTGTCATCAAGACTGTATGGTGGGCTTCCCTGGTGGTGCAGTGGTTAAGAATCCACCTACCAATGCAGGGAACACGGGTTCAAGCCCTGGTCCAGGAAGATCCCACATGCTGCAGAGCACCTACGCCCATGGGCCACAAATACTGAGCCTGCGCTCTAGAGCCCACAAGCTACAACTACTAAGCCTGCGTGCCTAGAGCCCGCACTCTGCAACAAGAGAAGCCACTGTAATGAAAAGCCCACGCACCGCAAGGAAGAGTAGCCCCCGCTCGCCACAACTAGAGAAAGCCCGCTCAAAGCAACGAAGACCCAAGGCAGCAATAAAATAAATAAATAAATAAATAAATGCCTGCATGGTACTGGCAAAAGAATAGACAAAAAAATGGAACAAAAATAGACCCACCCATATATATATATATATATATATATATAAAATCACCTCATTTTCCAAGACACCAGTGCATTTTAATGGGGAAAATAAAGCCTTTTGAATATGATGTTAGACCACGTAAATATGTGCCTGGAAAAATATGAGCCTTGAGCCCAACTTCATGCCATACAGAAAAAGTAAGCCAAGATGGGCTAGATTTCAATGTGAAAGCTAAAACAGCTTCCCCCTTTCAAAAATATCACTTAATTGGAGAAAATACCTATTTCCTTATCTTTCTTTTTAACGGCTTTATTGTGTAAGTTACGTAACATAAATCCCACCAGTTTTAAGTGACAACTCAATTATTTTTACTAAATTTATAGTTTTGCCATCACCACAATCCAGTTTTCCTTTACCTCGTTTTTTTGTTTGTTTGGCCGCAATGCATGGCTTGCAGAATCTTAGTTCCCTGATCAGGCATTGAACCCAGGTCCTCAGCAATAAAAGCGCATAGTCCTAACCACTGGACCGCCAGGGAATTCCCTCCTTTACCTGTTTTTAAAGGTCAGGCAAACCAAGCCCTCTCATTTCCCTTTCCCTATTATCTCACTTTTTATGTATATTTATGTATAAATGTCATTCTCCATCAAGTAATTTAGGATTCACATTTAATGATAGTTCTTTCATTATCTTCTTATTTCACAGTGTGAACTTCTAAAATGCAGAAAATAATCTCTACCTTTTTCTCATTTAGCCATATGACTTGAATTATGCTTGCAATATAGCTGAGAACCTTTGAAGCTAAATCTTGGCTGCTACCAAAATAACTGCTTTCACATCTTCCTGAAATATTAAACTTGCTAAATTACAAAAGTTATTTCCAAAGAGTGTCTCTCTCCTTATCATCCAATAAAAACTTTATACACAAAGCATGAATTTTTTTTCCTTGGCAGGAAGATTTTGCAAACAATCCTGAAATTTTACACTTTTAAGAAGTCGCTATACAAAAAAATTAGGTGCAAGGTTATCTAACCAAAAATATGGGCAAAACCACTGATTTGTACACATCAATTAATTTAAAGGATTACATTTTTGTTGGCATACACAACCTATACAACAAGTAAGTATGACATGACAGTCACTGTGAAACAAACTAAAAAAGCTTTAAGTACTATGGATAAACAAACTCATTCAGGCAACATTTACTGAGTTCTGACAATGTGCCAGACACATTTTTGGGGGCACAGGGATTTATCAAAATAAATAAAGCACAGTCCCTACATTCAAGGAATTCACAGATCAATGCAGGAGACAGACAAATAGACAATATAATGTTACTTAATTTAATAGATACTAAGATACGTACAGGGACTTCCCTGGTGGCGCAGTGGTTAAGAATCCGCCTGACAATGCAGGGGACACGGGTTTGATCCCTGGTCCGGGAAGATCCCACATGCTGCGGAGTAACTAAGCCCGTGTGCCACAACTACCGAGCCTGCACTCTAGAGCCCATCGCCCACAACTGCCGAAGCCCGCGCGCCTAGGGCCTGTGCTCCGCAACAGAAGAAGCCACCACAATGAGAAGCCCGTACACCACAACGAAGAGTACGCCCCCTCACCGCAACTAGAGAAAGCCCACGTACAACAACGAAGATGCAATGCAGCCAAAAAAATTAATAAAATTAAAATAAACAAACTATTTAAAAAAGAGATACATAGACGCACATTAGGAAAAGCCATAACGTAATGCCTTCCATGAAACTGGTATAATAGAGTAACAGAAAAAAGAAATCCACTGGAAAAGATAATGTAGAGTGGAAAACAAAAGAGCTCTTGGAAACTGAAATCCGACACCTGCAATAAATACATCAGTAAGTTAGAAGCTAAATCAAGGAAATCTCACATAATGTACAGCAAAAAGATAATGACAAGAAATAAAAGACTGATTATATAAGATAACCAATCCAATAGATGGAACACCCAACTATCAAGAGTTTTTTTAGAAAAGAGAAAACAGGACTTCCCTGGTGGCGCAGTGGTTAAGAATATGCCTGCCAGTGCAGGGGACACAGGCTCAAGTCCTGGTCCAGGCAGATCCCACAAGCTGTGGAGCAACTAAACCCGTGCGCCACAACTACTGAGCCTGCGCTCTCGAGCCCACGGGCCTTAAAAAAAAAAAAAAGAAAAAAAAATTTTTTAATAAAAAGAGAAAAAGAAAGTGAAAAAATTAACAGAGAAATAATACTTAAATGTTCCTAGGGCCAAAGAATATGAACTTCTTGTTTTGAAAAAACGTATTTTCTCACAATGATGAGAACAACCATACCACAGCTCATCCTTGTGAAATTTCATAAGAGAGATCAACAAAAAAATCTTAAGAGCCTTCAAACCACCAGGAATCAAATTTCTCAACAGCAAACTGGAACCCGACAACACATTTTCAGCATGGAACTCTACACTCAACCAAAAAAATTATGAAAGTATGAGGGTATAATAAAGCTATTTTTCAACATGCAAGAAGAAAATTGTTGAGAGGGGTGAAGAAGGGGATTACTACCTTCCTCAGAAGTGATTTTACTTAAACATTCTAAAATTCTATGTCCCATACATCCTTTCTGAAGAAATTACTGAAAATGTACTTGAAAAATGCAAATTAAAACCAGAACGATCCCACTTTCACCACTTCTATTTAACACAGTACTGAAAATTGTAACTAAAGCAATTAGGTAAGAAAAAAATAGTATCAATTCAAATTGGAAAGGAAAAAATAAAGGTATCTCTGTCACAGATGACATGATCTTATATGTAGGAAACTCTGAATAATACACACACACACACACACACGCACACACGCACACACACACAGAGTTAGTTAATAAATTCAGCAAAGCTGCACGATACAAAATCAATATAAAGGATCAGCTTTATTTCCATACACTGTGCAATACACAATAGGAAATAGCAATTTCCTTTTCAAAACCAAAATAAGGATGAAACTAACAACTGGTTCTTTGAAAAGATAAAATTGACAACCCTTTACCCAAACTCATCAATAAAAAAAAGAGGACCCAAAAATATCAAAAATAAAAAAAAGAGAAGTAACAACCGACACCACAGAAACATAAATGATTATAAAGAGATTACACCACAGAATTATATGCCAATAAAATGGGCAACCTAGAGGAACTGGATAAATTCCTAGAAATAATCACCTAGTACAATCTCCCAAGACTGAATCAGGAAGAAATACAAAATATAAACAGGCCGATTACAGTAAGTTCCCTACATACGAACCTTCAAGTTACGAAATTTCAAAGATGCGAACGTGCATTCCATCACCGTCAGGCATGAGTGAAATTGTAGCTTGCCCTCCACCTCCTATTGCTGAAGATCCTTCAGCTCTACTATATCCCACACCTCCCCTCCCACCTCTAGTCAGTAACTCTTCTTGCCTGTTCACTTGATGCCAGCCCCTGTACACCAGCTGTTGTACTATACTGCTGTACTTTTCAAGGTACTGGACAGTAAAACTATAAATATTATCTTTATTTTTTGTGTTTGCTTGTTCTTTATGTATTATTTGTGTGAAAAGTATTATAAAACTATTACAGTACAGTACTATATAGCAAATTGTGTTAGTCAGGTACCTAGACTAACTTCGTTGGACTTACAAACAAACTGAATGTGCGAACACACTCTCAGAACAGAACTCATTCATATGTAGGGGACATACTGTACAAATAATAAAATTGAAACAGTAATTTATAAGACTCCCAAGAAACAAAAGTCCAGGACCAGATGGCTTCAAAGGTGAATTCTACCAAACATTTAGACAATTAACACCTATTCTTCTCAAAATATTCCAAAACATCGAAGAGGAAAGAATGCTTCCGAACTTCTATTAGGCCAGCATCACCGTGATACCAAAATCAAAGACATCACCCCCTCACAAAAACAATTACAGGCCAATGTCACAGATGAACATAAATGTAAAAATCCTCAACAAAATACAAGCAAAACATATTCAACAATGCATTAGAAGGATCATAGGGACTTCCCTGGTAGCCCAGTGGTTAAGACTCAGTGCTCCCAATGCAGGAGGCCCAGGTTTGATCCCTGGTCAGGGAACTGGATCCCACATGCTGCAACTAAGAGCCCACATGCCGCAACTAAAAGATCCTGCATGCTGCAACTAAAGATCCCTCCTGCCAAAACTAAGACCCAGCTCACCCAAATAAATAAGTAAATACAAAAGGATCACAAACCTTGATAAAGTGGGGTTTAACCCAGCAATGCAAAGACGGTTCAATATCTGCGAATCAATCTGGTAATGCTAATACCACATTAACAAGTTGAAGAATAAAAATCATGTCATCTCAATAAATGCAGAAAAAGCTTTTGACAAAATTCAGAATCCATTTATGATAAAAAAAAATATCAACAAAGTAGGTACAGAGGGAACATACCTCAACAAAATAAAGGTCATACAACAAACATATAGCCAACACCATACTCAATAGCGAAAAGCTGAAAGCATTGCCTCTAAGATCAGGAACAAGACAAGATGACCACTCTCACCCCTTTTATTCAACATAATATTGGAAATCCTAACCAAAACAATCAGACAAGAAAAATAAATAAAAAGAATCCAAATTGGAAAGGAAGAAGTAAAACTTCACTGTTTTCAGGTGACATACTATTGCCATATATAGAAAATTCTAAAGACGCCACCAAAAAACTATTAGAACAAATAAATGACTCCGTAAAGTTTCAGGATACAAAATTAAAACACAGAAATCTGTTGCGTTTCTATACACTAACAACAAGCTATCAGGAAGAGAAACTAAGGAATCAATCTCATTTACAACTGTATCAAAAAGAAATAAAATACCTAGAAATATATCTAACTAAGGAGATAAAAGACTTGTACTCAGAAAACTATAAGACAGTGATGAAAAGAATTGAGACAACACCAACAGATGAAAAGATATACCATGCTCATAGACTGGAAGAATTAACATTGTTAAACTGACTGTACCACCCAAGGCAATCTACAGATTGAGTGCAATCCCTATCAAAATACCAATAGCATTTTTCATAGAACCAGAAAAAATTACTCTAAATTTGTATGAAAACCCGAAAGACCCCACAGAGCCAAAACAATATTGAGAAACAAGAACTGGAGGTACCACGAGCACTGATTTCAAACTATACTACAAAGCTATAGTCATCAAAACAGTAAGGTACTTGCACAAAAGTAGACACAGATCAATGGAACAGAATAGAGCGCCCAGAAGTGAACCCATACTTACATGGACATTTAATCTACAACACAGGAGGCAAGAATATACAATGGGGAAAAGACAGCCTTTTCAATAAATGGTGTTGAAAAAACTGGACAACTACATGCAAAAGAATCAAACTGGACTATTTTCTCACACAATATACAAAAATAAACTCAAAGTGGATTAAAGACTTAAAGGTAAGACCTGAAATCATAAAACTCCTAGAAGAAAACACAGGCAGTGTTAGCAATATTTTTTACCTCAGTCTTAGCAATATTTTTTTGGATATGTATCCTGGGGCAAGGCAAACAAAAGCAGAAACAGAGACAAATCGGACTACATCAAACTAAAAAGCTTTTTGCACAGCTTTTGCACCATCAACAAATGAAAAGGCTGCCTACTGAATGAGAGAAGATATTCACAAACATTTTAACAAATGGCTAATATCCAAAATATACAAAAATTCACTTAACTCAACATCAAAAAAAACAAGCAGGGCTTCCCTGGTGGCGCAGTGGTTGAGAGTCTGCCTGCCGATGCAGGGGACACAGGTTCATGCTCCGGTCCAGGAAGATCCCACATGCCGCGGAGCAGCTGGGCCAGTGAGCCATGGCCGCTGAGCCTGCGCATCCGGAGCCTGTGCTCCGCAACGGGAGAGGCCACAACAGTGAGAGGCCCGCGTACCGCAAAAAACAAACAAACAAGCAATCCAGTCACAAAATGGACAGAGGACCTAAATAGACATCTCTCCAAAGAAGACAAACAAATGGGCAACAGGTACATGAAAAGATGCTCAACATCACTCATCAAGGAAATGCAAGTCAAATCCACAATGAGCTATCACCTCATACCTGGCAAAATGGATATTATCAGGGCTTCCTTGGTGGCGCAGTGGTTGAGAGTCCACCTGCTGATGCAGGGGACACGGGTTCGTGACCCGGTCCGGGAAGATCCCACATGCCGTGGAGCGGCTGGGCCCGTGAGCCATGGCCGCTGAGCCTGCGCATCCGGAGCCTGTGCTCCGCAACGGGAGAGGCCACAACAGTGAGAGGCCCGCATACCGCAAAAAAAGAAAAAGGATATTATCAAAAAGACAATAGATAACAAGTGCTGGAGAGAATGTGAAGAAAAGGAAACCCTCAGGCACTGTTGGTGAGTATGTAAAATGGTGTGGCCGCTATGGAAAACAGTACAGAGGTTCCTCACAAATTTAAAGATAGAACTGCCACAGAAATTGCCAAGCAATTCCACTTCCGGGTATTTTTCCAAAGAAAACAAAAACACTAATTTAAAAAGACATATGCACCCCTATTTTCACAGCAGCATTATTCACAATGACCAAGATATGGAAGCAACCTAAGTGTCTATAAATAGGTAAATGGATAAAGAAGATAACAGATAGATGAATATTAGCCACAAAACAAGAATGAAATCTTGCCATTTGCAACAACATTGATGGACCTAGAGGATATTGTTCTAAGTGAAATAAGTCAGACTAAAAACACAAATACTGCATGATTTCACTTATATGTGGAATCTAAAAAAACAAGTGAACAGGGCCTTCCCTGGTGGCGCAGTGGTTGAGAGTCTGCCTGCCGATGCAGGGGACATGGGCTCGTGCCCCGGTCCGGGAAGATCCCACATGCCGCAGGGCAGCTAGGCCCGTGAGCCATGGCGGATGAGCCTGCGCGTCCGGAGCCTGTGCTCCGCAACGGGAGAGGCCACAACAGTGAGAGGCCCACGTACTACAAAAAAAAAAAAAAAAAAGTGAACAAATGTAACAAAACAAAAACAGAGTCACAGATCTAGAGAAGAAACAGATGGTTACCAGAGGAGGGGAGGGTGGGGGGGAATGAATGAAATAAGTGAGGTAAATTAAAAGAGGTACAAACTTCCAGTTACAAAATAAATGAGTCACAGGGATGAAATGTACAGTGCAGGAAATACAGCCAATAAGAATGTAATATCTTTGCATACTGACAGATGGTAACTAGATTTATAATGATAATCACTTTGTAATGTATAGAAATATCAAATCACCCTATGCCATGCGCCAGAACGAACATATTGTTGACGTCTATTATACTTCAAAACAAACTCAGAAAGAAATCAGATTTGTGGTTACTGGAGGCAGGGAAATGGGAAATTGGATGATGGTGGTGAAAAGGTATAAACTTCCAGTTAGAAAATAAATAAGCACTAGACTTACAATGTACAACATGATTAATAATTAACACTGCTGTATGTTATACATTAAAGTTACTCTGAGAGTAAATCCTAAGAGTTCTCATCACAACGCCTGCCTCAAAATAATCTCAGCTCCCAAATCAAGCTTGCATATAGAAGACAAAGTTTGCATATAGCTAAATACCACTTTCAGATATGATGATAATGCTGTTTCTTGGAGCATGCATATCAAGTTGTTTTTTTCCCTTCAGTAACAAAGATACTGAAGCACTCATAAATCTGAACCATTTTCTTGACTCATTAAGATCAGAAGTTTATAATACCACATGTAACACCAAAAGCCACTGTCTATAACAAAGAAATACACATGACTCTTTCAGCTAACAAACTCCTCACCCTGGCCTCCAAAGTAATTTTAAAAGTAAATCCTCCATCATCCAAGGATAGATTAAACTGCTTTTGGATAATGAGGGTAAAAATACTGGTGTTGCCAAAAAATTCCTAGAAGAGAACACAGGCAAAACATTCTCTGACATAAATCACACCAATGTTTTCTTAGGTCAGTCTCCCAAGGCAATAGAAATGAAAGCAAAAATAAACAAATGGGACACAGTCAAACTTAAAAGCTTTTGTACAGCAAAGGAAGCTATAAACAAAACAAAGAGACAACCTATGGACTGGGAGAAAATATTTGCAAATGATGTGACCAACAAGGACTTAATTTCCAAAATATACAAACAGCTCACACAACTCAATAACAAAAACAAACAACCCAATTGAAAAAAGGAAAAAAGACCGAAATAGAACTTTCTCCGAAGAAAATATACAGATGGCCAACAGGGCCATGAAAAGATGCTCAACACCACTAATTATTAGAGAAATGCAAATCAAAACCACAATGAGGTATCACCTCACACCAGTCAGAAAGGCCATCATTAAAAAGTCTACAGGGTTTCGCTGATGGCGCAGTGGTTGAGAGTCCGCCTGGCGATGCAGGGGACACGGGTTCGTGCCCCGGTCCAGGAAGATCCCACATGCCGCGGAGCAGCTGGGCCCGTGAGCCATGGCCGCTAAGCCTGCGCATCTGGAGCCTGTGCTCCGCAACAGGAGAGGCCACAGCAGTGAGAGGCCCACGTACCGCCAAAAAAAAAAAAAAAAAAAGTCTACAAATGACAAATGCTGGAGAGGGTGTGGAGAAAAGGGAACCCTCCTACACTGTTAGTGGGAACGTAAATTAGTGCAGCCACTATGGAAAACAGTATGGAGGTTCCTCAATAAACTAAAAATAGAATTGTCATAGGATCCAGCAATCCCACTCCTGGGCATCTATCTGGACAAAACTATAATTCAAAAAGATACATGCACCCCATGCTCAGAGCAGCACTATTCACAACAGCCAAGACATGGAAACAACCTAAATGTCCATCAACAGATGACTGGATAAAGAAAGTGTGGTACATATAATATATAATGGAATACTACTCAGCCATAAGAAAAGGAATGAAATAATGCCATTTGCAGCAACATGGATGCAACCAGAGATTATCATACTAAGTGAAGTAAGTCAGAAAGAGAAAGACAAACACCATATGATATCACATATGTGGAATCTAAAATATAACACAAGTGAAATTACCCACAAAACAGAAACAGATTCACAGACATAGAAACAGACTTGTGGTTGCCAAGGGGAAAAGAAGAAGGGAAGGGATGGATTGGGAGTTTGGGAGTAGCACATGCAACTATTATGTACAGAATGGATAAACAACAAGGTCCCACAGGATAGCAGTGTATAGTCAATGTCCTGTGATAAACCATAATGGAAAAGAATATGAAAAAGAATGTACATATATGTCTAACTGAATTGCTTTGCTGTACAATAAAAATTAAACACTAAATCAACTATCCTTCAATAAAATCAATTCAAAAAAATACTGGTGTTGAAGTGTTTCAATTTTTTAAAATTGTACTGGGTAATCAAGATGATTACACACGGGGTGGCATCCTCTAGTTGCAAATGCCAAAAAAAAAAAAAAAAAAAAAAGCCACACCGAAAAGCATAAACTGAAAACCACTTTCCCCCCTGACAGAATAAAAGAAAAACCTGTTCACTGCTTGAGTAACATACACTCCACCTGTCAACTACCCTTAGAAAATAGCAAAGCACTAACTTGCCCATAAACAAGTCAGGGAACTCATCAACGTAGGGATTCCAAACTCAAAGATATGAATTAAGTGAGAAAAGGAAGGTAAAAGAAAAGTACTGGGCTGGGATATACTTCTGCCGAACTTGGGTTTTAACATTCAAATAAGGCAAGTTTCCACCTGCACATGTACGGAGTTTAGAAATAGCCACTATGTTCTAACAAGTGAAAAGTTAAAGGGACTGAAAAATTAACAACTCTTTTGAATCCATAAAAGACGGTGAGGGGACTCCCTCGTGGTCCAGTGGTTAAAAATCCACCTTCCAATGCAGGGGACGCGGGTTCCATCCCTGGTCAGGGAACTAAGATCCCACATGCTGCAGGGAAACTAAGCCTGTGCACCACAACAAAGAGCCCACATGTCGCAACTAAGAACCGACGCAGCCAAATAAATAAATATTTTTTGAAAAGAAACAAGCCAGGTTTCACACAGGCTTCTCTATTTAAAAAAAAAAAAAGAGAGAAAGAGACAATGAGAGTACAGTGCAAACTGCTGAGAACAGTCAGGTGGATACAGGGGATCATGGCTGGAGCAGTAACTGACAATGGAAACCACCTTGGGAACCAGTGCCAGGGTAGAAAAACCTGAACTGTAACTGGAGTTGCTGGAGGCTCAATGTAGACAAGCCTGAGTTTAAAACTCCAGGGGTACCCAGTTATAGGGGTGCTCCCACATTTCTGTAAGTTTTCCACCAGGAGCTAGACTAGGTTCTCACAGTAAATATTTCCTCGTGAGAAAAATCCTGGGCCGGGGGGGTCAGTCTCTGTTACTTGTAACAAAAAAGCCTAACCTCTGGAAAAATTAGTTAACCAGAGTCTAACTTGGTGGGTTTTATCAGAGCCTAACTGACCTGGGGAAAGGAAATATCTAACTCCAGCCTACTCTAGCCAATCCTGTCCAACTTAAGGGGGCAAGAAAGAATATGAGAAGTACTTGTGAAGTTCACAGTCCAGAGGCACAGACTCATTAAAAACTGAGACCTAACCATAGGACTAAAGAACACTTCCCTTTCCCTCGCATCCATGCCTTACCACAACATTACTAAAGGCCTATTTACAGCACTTCCTTTTACCTAACACATCACGTCCAACTATCAAGAAAACATTACAAAGCATACTAAAAGGCAAAAAAACACAATTTGAAGACAGAGCAATCATCACAATTATCATACTGGGATGCTGAAATTACCAGACTGGGAATTTATAACTATGATTAACATACTAAGGATTCTAATAAATAAAGAAATAATATGCAAGAACAGATGTGCAATGTAAGCAGAGAAATGAAAATCCTAAGAAAAACAAAAAGATGCTAAAGATCAAAAACATGGTAAAAGAAATGAAGAATGCCTTTGATAGGCTTATTAGTAGACTAGACACAGCCGAGGAAACAATCTCTGAGCTTGAAGATATAGCAACAGGAATCTCCAAAACTGAAAAGGAAAGAAAACAAAAGCTGAAAAGAACAGAATATCCAAGGACTGTGGGACAACTACAAAAGATGCAAGGGCTTCCCTGGTGGTGCAGTGGTTGAGAGTCCGCCTGCCGATGCAGGGGACAGAGGTTCGTGCCCCGGTCCGGGAAGATCCCACATGCCATGGAGTGGCTGGGCCCATGAGCCATGGCCGCTGAGCCTGCGCGTCCAGAGCCTACGCTCTGCAACGGGAGAGGCCGCAACAGTGAGAGGCCCGCGTACCGCAAAAACGAACAAACAAAAAAAAGATGCAACATACGCATAATGTGAGTATCAGAAGAAGAGAGGAACAGAAGAAATATTTAAAACAATGATGACTGAGATTTCCCCAAATTAACGTCAGACATCAAACCACAGAACCAGAAGCTCACAGAACACCAAGAAGGATAACTACCAAAAGACTATATGTAGTGATGCCATTTTTAAACTACAGAAAATCAAAGATAAAGAAAATATACTAAAAGAAGCCAGAGGAAAAAGACACCTTACCTACAGAGGAACAAAGATAAGAATTCTATCCAACTTCTCAGAAACCACAGAATCAAAAAGAGTGAAATATTATAAGTATTCAGAGAGTAAAACACCAACCTAGAATTCTGTACCCTGCAAAATTAAAGGAGAAATAAAGACTTTCACAAACAAAAATTAACAGAATTTGTTGCCACTTGATCTGACTTGCAAGAAATATTAAAAGAAGTCCTTCAGACAAATGTAAAATATCACAGGTCAAACTCAGATCTCCATAAAGAATAACGAAGAAATAAGTGAATGTAAAATAAAAACTTTCTTTTGTTGTTGTTCTTAGTTGATCTAACAGGTAAAAATTTGTTCAAAATAGGGCTTCCCTGGTGGCGCAGAGGTTGAGAGTCCGCCTGCCGGTGCAGGGGACACGGGTTCGTGCCCCGGTCAGGGAAGATCCCACATGCCGCGCAGCGGATGGGCCCATGCTCCATGGCCGCTGAGCCTGCACATCCAGAGCCTGTGCTCTGCAGTGGGAGAGGCCATGGCAGTGAGAGGCCCACGTACCACACACACACACAAAAAAAAAAAGAATGTAAAAATCTGTTCAAACTAATAATAGCAACAATGCGTTTGATTACTTACGTATATATCACATATATATACTTATACATAAGTGAAATGAATGATGGCAGAGATACAAAGAACAGGAGAGAGGATTTACAAACTACCTGTGAAGCAATATAGTGTTATCTGAAAATGGACTTGGGTTAAGTTGTAAATGTATATTCAAACCATAGAGTAACCACTAAAAAGAGTTAAAGTATAACTGATATGCTAAGAAGAGAAAGAAAACCAGATCATATAAAATGCTCAACTAAAACCACAAAAGGCAAATAAAGAGTGGAAAACAAAAATAGAAACAAAGAACAAGGACAAAAGAAAAGCTGTAACAAATATGGTAAATATTAATCCAACTATTTCAATAATCACTTTGAATGTCAACAGTCTAAATGCACCAGTCAGAATGGATCAAAAAACAAGACCCAGGACTTCCCTGGTGGCGCAGTGGTTGAGGGTCCGCCTGCCGATGCAGGGGACACAGGTTCGTGCCCCAGTCTGGGAAGATCCCACATGCCGCGGAGCGGCTGGGCCTGTGAGCCATGGCCACTGAGCCTGTGCGTCCGGAGCCTGTGCTCCGCAACGGGGGAGGCCACAGCAGTGAGAGGCCTGCGTACCGCAAAAAAACAAAACAACAACAACAAAAAAAAACACAAGACCCAGGGCTTCCCTGGTGGCACAGTGGTTAAGAATCCACCTGCCAATGCAGGGGACATGGGTTCAACCCCTGGTCCGGAAAGATCCCACATGCTGCGGAGCAACTAAGCCCGTGCGCCACAACTACTGAGCCTGCGCTCTAAAGCCCACAAGCCACAACTACTGAGCCCATGTGCCACAACTACTGAAGCCCAAGCACCTAGAGCCCGTGCTCTGCAAAGAGAAGCCACTGCAATGAGAAGCCCGCGCACTGCAACAAGAGCAGCCCCCGGTTGCTGTAACTAGAGAAAGCCTGCGCACAGCAACGAAGACCCAACACAGCCAAAAATAAATTAAATAAATTAATTTTTTTAAAAAAGACCCAATTACATATTGGGTCTGTAAAATCCACTTTAAATATAAAGACACATAAAAATTAAAAGTAAATGGATAGAGAAGAATATATCATGCTAACACTAATCAAAAGAAAGCAGGAGTAGCTATTTTAATTTCAGACAGAATAGACTTAACAGTAATGAAAGTTATCAGGGATAATGAAGGACGTTACATAATGATAAAGGGTCAATCCTCCAAGAAGACATAACAATCCTTAACATATATGTGCCCCAAAACAGAGTATCAACCTACATGAAGCAAAAACTAAAAGAAATGGCAAGGAGAAACAGATGAATCTACTATTAGAGACTGAAACACATCAGAAATGGACAGATCCAGCAGGCATAAAGTCAGTAAGGACATAATGGAATTCAGTTAAGCCATCAATTAACTAGATCTAATTGACATGTATAGATTACTTCAACAACAGCAGAATACACATTCTTCTCAAGTTAACATGGAACATTCACCAAGCTAAACCACATTCTGGACCATAAAACACATCTTAAAAAACTTAACAAAAATCCCAAAGTAACTGATTAAACAACACACTTCTAAATAACACATGGGTCAAAGAAAAAATCTCGAAAGAAATTTTTAAATATTCTGAACTAAGTGAAAATATAAATACAACTTATCAAAATTTGTGGGACACAGAGAAAGCGGTGCTTACAAAGAAACATAGCACTGAATGCATATATTAGAAAAGAAAGAAGATCTAAAATCAATAATCTAAGTTTCCACCTTAGGAAATTAGAAAAAAAGGAGCAAATTAAATCCAAAGTGAGCAGCAGAAAAGAAATAAGAATCAGGGCAGAAATCAATGAAACTGAAAACAGAAAAATCAGTAGATAAAAATCAATAAAACCGAAAGCTGATTTTTTTAACTTTTGATTTTTTTAATTGATCTTTTCAGAGATCAATAAAAAAAAGTCAATAAGCCTCTAGCCAGGCTAAGGAAAAACGAGAGAAGACACAAATTATTATTATCAGAAATAAAAAGAAGGGGGACTTCCCTGGTGACACAGCAGTTAAAAATCCACCTTCCAATGCAGGGGACGTGGGTTCAATCCCTAGTCAGGGAACTGGATCCCACATGCATAGCACAACTAAGAGTTTGCATGCCACAACTAAGGAGACCACCAGCCGCAACTAAGACCCAGTGCAACCAAAATAAATAATAAATTAAATTTAAAAAAAGAAAAAGAGGGACACCACTACAGATCCCATGGACATCAAAAGGATAATAAAGGAATATATGAACAATTTTATGCCAACAAATGATACCCTAGATGAAATGAGCCAATTCCTTGAAAAACACAATCTTCCAAAGCTCACACAAGAGACAATCAAAATAGGCCTATAGGGCTTCCCTGGTGGCGCAGTGGTTGAGAGTCCGCCTGCCGATGCAGGGGACGCGGGTTCGTGCCCCGGTCTGGGAAGATCCCACATGCCGCGGAGCGGCTGGGCCCGTGAGCCATGGCCGCTGAGCCTGCGCGTCCGGAGCCTGTGCTCTGCAAAGGGAGAGGCCACACAGTGAGAGGCCCGCCTACCACAAAAAAAAAAAAAAGGCCTATATTTATTTAAGAAGTTGAATCAATAAGGTTCCAAAACAGAAAGCACCAGGCCCAGATGGGTTCACTGGTAAAATTTCCCAAACATATGAGAAAAAAATGATACCAATTCTCTACAATCTCTTTCAGAAGATGGAGTAGTGGCAATGCTTCCTGACTCCTTCTATGAAGCCAGCATAACACCAATCCCAAAACCAGACAAAGACATTACAAGACAACTACAGACCATTATTCCTCAAGAACATAAATGCAAAAATCCTCAAAATAAGAGCAAATCAAATAAAACATATAAAAAGAATTATACACCATAACCATGCAGGATTCATCCCAGGTATACGAGGCTGGTTCATTCAAAAATCAATTAACAAAATCCATCACATCAATAAACCAGAAAAGAAAAAAGTCACATGATATCAACAGATTCAGAAAAAAAGCATTTGACAATATGCAACACCCATCCATGATAAAAACTCTCAGTAAATTAGCAATAGAAGGAAACTTCTTCAACTTAATCAAGAATATCTACAAAGGGAACTAAGATCCCACATATGGCAAGGCACAGCCAAAAAAAAGAATATCTACAAAAAACCTAAAACAAACATCATACTTAATGGTGAGAAACTAGAAACTTTCCCACTAAGATCAGAAACAAGGCAAGGATGTCACCTCTCATCACTCCTTTTCAGCATCATACTGGAAGTCCTAGTGAATGCAATAGGACAAGAAAAGCAAATAAAGGAATACAGATTTGAGAGAAAGAAAGCTGTCTTGTTTATGAATGACGTGATCATCTAGGTAGAAAATCCAAAAGAATCTCCAAAAAACTTCTGGAACTAATAAGTGATTATAGCAAAGTTGCAGAATACAAGGATAAAGTACCAAAGTCAGTTGCTTCCCTATATATCAACAGAGAACAAGTGGAATTTGAAGTTAAAAAAACAATACCATTTACATTATCACCCCCAAATAGTGAAATACTGAGGTATAAATCTAATATGTGCAAGATCAATATGGGGAAAATGACAATACTCTGATGGAAAAAATTAAAGAACTAAATAAATGGAGAGATAGTCAGTGTTCATGAATAGGAAGAGTCAATATAGTTAAGATGTCAGCTCCTCCCAACTTGATCTATAGATTCAATGCAACCAAAATCAAAATCCCAGCAAGTCATTTTATGGAACTCATTCTCAAGTCTACATAGAGAAGAAAAAGACCCAGAATAGCCAATACAATATTGAAGGAGAACAAAGTTGGAGGGCTAACACTACCCAGGTTCAAGACTTACTTAAAAAGCTACAGTAATCAAATCAGTGTAGTACTGGTGAAAAAACAAATAGGTCAATGGAACAGACTAGAGAGCCCACAATAGACTCACATAAATAGAGTCAACTGATCTTTGACAAAGGAGCAAGGACAGTACAATGGAGCAAAGAGAGTCTTCTCAACAAATGGTGCTGGAACAGCAGGGACATCCACATGCAAAGAAATCAATCTAGACGCAGACCTTCCAACTTTCACATAAATTAATACAAAATGGATCATAAACCAAAATGTAAAACACAGAACTATAAGGATCCTAAAAGATAACCTAAGAGAAAACCTACATGACCTTAAATATGGCAATGACTTTTTAGATATGAAATCAAAGGCATGATCCATGAAGGAAATCATTGATAGGCTGAACTTCATTAAAATAATAAACTGCTTTGTGAAAGACAACAAGAGAATGAGAAGACCACAGACTAGGAGAAAATATTTGCAGAAGAACTGGGACTTCCCTGGTGGTCCTTAAGAATCCACCTTCCAATGCAGGGGACGCAGGTTCGATCCCTGGTCAGGGAACTAAGATGCCACATGCCACGGGGCAACTAAGCCTGCACACTGCAACTACTGAGCCCACGCACTCTGCAGCCCGTGCGCCACAAGTAGAGAGAAGCCCGCATGCCGCAACGATCCCACATGCCACAACTAAGACCCAAGGCAGCCCCCCCTCAAAAAACACACCAAAATATATAAGGAACTCTTAAAAAAACAGTAAAACAATCTGATTAGAAAATGGGCCAAAGACCTTAAAAGACACCAAAGATGACATACAGATGGCAAATAAGCATATGAAAAAATGCACCACCTGATGACATCGTGTCATCAGGGAAAGGCAAATTTAAACAAGATACTACTACTACACACCTATTAGAAAGGCCAAAATCCAGAAAACTGACAACACCAAGTGCTGACAAGGATGCAGAGCAACAAGAACTCTCATTTCTGCAAAATGGTACAGCCACTTTGGAAGAGTTTGGCAGTTTCTTATAAATCTAACACTACTGTTACCGTACGATCTAGCAACCACACTCTTTGGTATATACCCAAGTGAACTGAAGGCTTGGACATGGATGTTCGTGGCAGCTTTATTCATAATTGCCAAAACTGGGAAGCACCCAAGATGTCCTTCAGGAGGTGAATGAATAAATGAACTGGTACAACCAAACAAGGAAATACTATTCAGCACTGAAAAAAAATGTGGTACCAAGCCATGAACAGACATGAAGGAACCTTATATACATATTACTAAGTGAAAGAAGCCAATTTGAGAAGGCTACATACTGTATAATTCCAACTATATGAAATTCTGGACAAGGCAAAGCAGTGAGATAATAAAAAGGCAAAAGGTTGCCAGATGGGAAGGGGAATTAACAGGTGGAGAATAGAGGATTTCCAGGGCAATGAAAATACTCTGTATGATACAATGAGGGTGGATACATGTCATTACATATTTGTCCAAACCCACAGAATGTATATCACCAACAGTGAACCCTTATGTAATCTACGGACTTTGGGTGATTATGATGCATCAATATAGGTTCATCAATTGACACAAATGTACCACTCTGGTGGGGAATGTTGCTAATGGGAATGGCTATGCATGTGTGGAGGCAGGGGCTGTATGGGAAATCTCTGTACTTTCCTCTCAATTTTGCTGCAAACCTAAAATTGCTCTAAAAACATAAAGACTTTGATAAAAATAAATAAATAACACAAGTTCAAATTTAAAAAGCACAAGAGTATATCATGCTATTTTAACATGTAATTATCTTCAGCTTATTTCTTACTCAGGCAATTTATGGATTAGGATGTCCACAGGGCACAAAATTCTTATGTACTACATATAAACAACTTTACTTTAAATCTCTTCTGTGCCTCACTGGGTAAATTCTGTTTCAGTTATGATTTGGGGGTCATTCTTTTCCCTTCCCCAATCAATCAAGAGTTGTCTATACATACTGTACATCAACTATATTTCAATATTTTAAAAAATTCATCTATATATATTAACAAGGAACAGCCACACATGATTAATGAAAGTCTAAACCTACAATCTAAATCTAAGGTCCCCATTCTGATAAGTCATCTAATTTGCCTACAATTCTGGATTGTGAACCCAATCCATATTCATTACAGAAAAATGAACTGTCACTTCACAGAATGTAAAAGCAACTGTGGTACATTTTATAGCAGCTTGCATTTATCAATGTCTAAAGTCAGCAATCCACACAATCAGTATTTTAAATTCAAACCATCCTTTTATCTCTAAGAACAGAAAATCTGTTACCTACCTTTCAGAAACCTCTTGCTTCAACTGAGGAACTTCACCAAGTGCTGAATCAATATCCATGAAACCTAGAAAGTCTCGTTTTACATTAAGGGAAGGCTTCTCCAAACCCTTGCATGATGCTTCATGACCCCTCAATAAAGGATCCGAATCAGTTAGCTGTATCTCTGACCCCTCACCTTCTGTAAGACGGACCCGTTGACCAGGAGAACTGGGAACACTATTCCCTTCCTGGTCAGAGCTGTTCTTTTGCTTTCCATCTCTCTGGGGCTTACTATTCAGCCCATCATCCCGGAAGCCTTTAGCAAATGGATTGTAATCTATTTTCAACTGGGTAATCTGAATGTTTTGATAAGCTGTTACTGCAAAGAATTCAGTCTGTGGGAAGGTAAAAGTGTGGACACCAGGGCCATTTAACTGTATCACTTCGGTAGCCTTCTCTGCAGGCACCAAATGAAGCCTCGGCAGGTAGCGATGCATAGAGTGCAAGATAATATGCCCTTCTTGGTCCAGTGTATTGTTGGTAAGTTTGAGTTTATAGAAAGATACTGGTTGATGCATCCAATAATGACCTGTGGAAGGAGATTCTGGATGAATAAAAACCCTCCCCAAAACATGGGGTTCAGCCTTCCCACTGGGCTCCCACCAGCGACCATTCCATTTATAACGATGGTTATCCACAGGAGATATATCCATGACAAGGATATATTTCATATTTGAATCTAAACCTGTTATCCAATAACGACAGTAAGGAAACATGCGTCTTCCCTGCTTGGTCAGGATCATCTCTGTGCTTCGATGATAGAATTCGTTCCACATACTATTGTTATCCAAGGTGACAGTGATTCCTCCTACAGTACAATCAGCTGGAAGGCAAATCTTTCCCTTAGATTTTCCTGGTGATGAAACACTGCTAGCCAAAGCGCAGGCATCCCGATTAGTAACCAAAATTCCTTGATCAGTTTTGCCATTTCCTGGCTGTTTTAGGATGACAAAGAAGGTAGGTGCTGCTCCTGCCACTGTCCCACCATCTTGATTAGCCAATATAATCTGCTGTTTCTCCTCCATGATTCCAGTGGGAAAATCAGTAGTAAGATAACTATAGTTACCACATAACCACAATGGCCTTCCCAGCCTAAAAAACAAGCAAAAAAACACTTTAATCAAGTGAACATTTATTTTGTTAACAAAAATACAAGAATGATTACAGTACCCCCAAAATATATTCCTAAATTCTTCTAAGACTTTGCTTCTACCTTTCTCTCAATCACTGTGAAGATACTGATTCTGGAGTATTTATCTCTTTAAAGTTCGTTTTAATCTAATTAGTTAAATTATTCATATCCCAATCTCCAATAATTCACTATACATACTACAATCTCAAATAAAAACAAAAAGTGTACATTCATTTTAGAAAAACTACATGAAAGTATAAAAGTATACAGACTTCGAACTTCCCTGGTGGCACAATGGTTAAGAATCTGCCTGCCAATGCAAGGGAAGATCCCTGGTCGGGGAAGATCCCACTTCCACGGAGCAACTAAGCCAATGTGCCACAACTACTGAGCCCAAGCGCCACAACTACTGAGCCCAAGCGCCACAACTACTGAGCCTAAGCGCCACAACTACTGAAGCCCGTGTGCTCTAAGGGCCCGCATGCTGCAACTACAGGGCCTGCATGCCACAACTACTGAGCCCACATGCTGCAACTACTGAAGCCCGCACACCTAGAGCCCGTGCTCTGCAACGAGAGAAGCCACCGCAATGAGAAGCCCGCGCACCGAAACGAAGAGGAGCCCCTGCTCGCCACAACTAGAGAAAGCCTGCGTGCAGCAACGAAGACCCAACGCAGCCAAAAAAATTAATTAATTTAAAAATAAAATAAATGCCTTAGTTTTTAGAAAAGAAAAATATACAGACTTAAAGAGATCAAATTGGAAAGTTATTTTCATTTTAAAAGGATCCTGATACTTAATGAATTAATTTGCCAGAGGATTCCATTACACAGCAAGTTCTCCTGAGATGAGTAAAAATTAACAAATTTACATGTTATCTTTGTATAAGATCAACACTTATTATGGTAATGGCATGAGTTCATACATAAGTAAAATGCTATTTACCTTGTTAGTACATACATTTAAAGAAACCATGACAAATCACTGGAACTTACTAGGAAAGAAACAGTTGGCTCCACACCTCAGACCTTACACTGAAAAAAATTCCAGACAGACCAAACATTTAAATCCCACCCCACCCCGCCTCAGTGTAATTTTTTTTTAATTCTTAAAGAAATCTCTGAGAAAACCTTTTTGATAATAAGTAGGACATAAAATCTAGAAGTCAATAAGACGACAGAATTTTTGATAAATTCAAAATCATGTAAATTTGTTTTTAACATGACAAAAACCACCCACGCAAAATAAAAAACAAATGCCTGAATGGAAAACTATATTTGCAACTTATATCATAAAGAACTCATTTCCCGGAGCTTCCCTGGTGGCGCAGTGGTTGAGAGTCCGCCTACCGATGCAGGGGACACGGGTTCATGCCCCGGTCCGGGAAGACCCCACATGCCGCAGAGCGGCTGGGCCCGTGAGCCATGGCCTCTGAGCCTGCACGTCCGGAGCCTGTGCTCCACAACGGGAGAGGCCACAACAGTGAGAGGCCTGCGTACCGCAAAAAAAAAAAAAAAAAAAAAAAAAACTCATTTCCGTAATATCAAAAGGGATCATTTTATACAAATCAACAAGACAAAAAATCTAACAGAAAAATGGGCAAAGAATAGGAAAAGCAAATGGTTATGAAAACGTACATAGTCTCGGAATAGAGGAAATTAAAGTCGTCCTAAAATACTGTTTTTTACCCTATCAGAACAGCAAAAATCAAAGTTTGGCAGAGGTGTTGTAAAGGGTGTACGTCAACCAGCATTCTCATCTAACCAGTTGCTGAGAGTGTAAGATGACAGAATCTAAGAGGATAACATGAAAATATCAAAAGTACAAATGCATACATCCCATGAAACAGCAGTTCCTCTAGGGTTTTATCTTATATACATGTGTGCAAATACACACATACACACCAGTGATAAATGGTGGTACAACGACGGAGTGGAATATTCTGCAGCTAGAAAAGAATTATAAACTTTATGGACTCATACAAAAGTACAAGATATATTAAGAGCATAAAGTTCAAAACAATTGTAGATTATGCTACATACTTCTACAAAGTTTCAACCAAAAAAAAGCCAAAGAAAAAACCCAGTATGTATGTATCTGCTTGACATAGACTATCTGTAAAGACAAAAAAGGAACTGGTAGTATTGGCTTTATCAAGGGAAAACAGGGTGGCTGGAAGAATACATATTCTGACACTTTCTAAATTTTGTATCTTGTAGACATACAACCAATTTCAATAAAAAAACTAAATTAGTTAATTCATAAATGTTACAAGAAAAATGCCACATATATTGTACAATTCCATTTACATGAAATGTCCAGAATAGGCAAATCTACAGAAAGTAGATCCATAGTTGACAGTGAAAAGGGAGAGGAATAATTGGCACAATTGCTAATTGGTATGGGGTTTCTTTTGGGGGTGATCGAAATGTTCAGGAACCAAAAACCATTAAATGTATCCTTTAAAATGGTGAATTTTATGTTATGTGAATTATATCTCAATAAAATGTTTTAAAGAAATCTCAGATTGTTACATTCAACTAAAGTGATGTGCTAAATTACCTAAATATTCTACAAGATATAAAGCTATCACCAATTAGCTTTTATACAAAAAAGGAAAATGTTACATTACTACTTCTGTTTAAAGTGGGTCAGTAATTTTGACTAATCAGATTGAGCCACTTATTGGTGCTCCTCATTATAATTAAAAGTCTAATTTTACTCTTCATCAGAACTACTAACAAGCAGCAAAAGCATCTGATCTGAATTTCACATCTTCTTATAGGGCTGGCCACATGACCGCCCCCCCAAAAAAGTGGGGGGGACTCCAAAACTTAAAATATTCATTAGCCTGAGGATAATATTTTAAAAATCAAGGCTTTAAAAAAGGTTGGCTATTGTTTTGTATTGTGGCTAAATGTGAAAACAGAAACACACTTTCTGACACCACTGTACTAATACCCAGGAAAGGTGAAAAAAGAATTTCTCCTCCGATTTGGCATTTAAGAGATAGATAAAATTTAGAGTGATTCTTTTCAAAAGCTTTCTCAGGCTTAAGGCAATTAAGTTTATTGGTTTCCTAAAACTATCAAGTTTAAGTAACACCTACCAGAGACCGATAAAACAAAATTTAAACAGACTGAGAAGTCACAAATAAAGTGACTTTATAAAAATAGTAAAGTTCAGAAAATTCACAAAAACCAATTCCTCTAAAATGGTGTATATATCAAATAACACAAACTCCTAATCTTGTATTTAGTCCATAAAGCTCAAAATTTTGTTACAAATCAAGTATTTTTGTAAGCAATTATGCAAAAACACTCTCATGAAGTGCATTTAAATATGGCACACAGCAAAGAAGTATCTGAAAAATTTTTTTCACTATCCCAAACCTATGAAGACATTATAGGGTTCAGAATATCCTAAACATTCTATAATATTAAATTCTTGATTTTCAGATCATTTTTACAGGTAAAACTGGGGCAAAGAAGTTTTAACCAATCACTATCCCTTAAAAATTAATCTATGAAATATCAAAGATTCTACTGACAGAAATCCAGTTTAGTGTTAGAGACTGTACTGAAGTAAACTTCATACTTACATTATATATACACATTTCAAAATTTTCCTTTCATCTAAACAGAAAAATTAAGAGCAGAAGAGTCAGACTGCCCTATCTGCACTCTGTACACAGGTAACTAACTAATAAATGTAAAAATGTGTATTAAGAGGGAAAAAAAGTTAGAACTTTCTGACTTTTGATTTGTATAAGGTCTTTTTTTAATCCTCCAGTCAGTTATTCCAGGAGTTGATCAAAATGTATAAAACCAAAAACCTAACTTACGAACAAAACAATCTCTATCTTGAGCCATACATTGCTACTTGGTTTACAAACAAGTAATACAATTTTATTCCACAATAATCTTTAAGCACAGATTTCACTTCACTATAAGCAATATGCCTATGCTTTTGGAATACTATATATACTGGATTTTCTAAAGAAAGGATAGTCAATTCAGCAAATTTAGCTGTTTCAGACAGAGAAATACCACTCTAAAGTCTAAGATAACTTTAACCAATTGCAAAAATCAAATTACTTTAGGAAGAGCTAGGCTACTCATGAAGCAGTAAATCTCCTTCCAGCAAGATTCTAAAAATACTCTGTGTTTGGCTCTCTGAAAGCATTAAGGAAGACCACAGTTTTGGTACATAGATATAACTTAACATTCAAAAAAAAAAAGTTCAGCTTTTCAAGATCAAGCAGTTATCTAAATAAAATAACTATAAAAGTGACCCGAGGAGGTAAGTTTAATTGTGGATGTGAAATACTAACATTCTGAAAATGTCAACGTTTTGAAGGTACAGGCACTCACACACCAACACACAAATGCCATTTTGCAGAGAATGTTTTCAGGTAACATGGCAAGTTCCATAAGTAAATTGCTACAATTTCGGAGTCCCTATTCTGAGTATCTTTTCACCAGTGACATCTCTGGGAGATGTTTAACTACTAAAGCCATAACCCTCATACAACTTACCAAATACACTAACTGGTTTACTAGGTAGGTACCTAATTCAATGATTCAGGTACTAGCCCCGGCCCCAAAGTACGCCAATTTAAAATTCCAAATCAATACCATTACTTTAAAAACACAAACTATTCAAATGATGGTGAACCTAAACCGAATGTTTCCGAAGTTGCTAAAAATAACTATAACTTTTCATACAACAAATGCATTACTGTATGGTAGGCACAAAGATGTTAGTTTGTTCCTTAACATAATCATTCACTATAAGAGTGTGGTTACGTTTCTGAAACTCAAATTTGTAAGAGAATAGGTTCACTCGAATTTCAGTATTCACCAATATACAATGAGCCCAGAAATTTGAAAAATCTTTTTAAAACTATAATTTGCACACAAAAATAATCAGAAAATATGATAGCAAGTGATGCAAAGAGTAAAAGAGCCAACTATCCGTTCTTAATCGTCATTAAGTTAACTTTAATAATTAAATAAATGGTACTCGTGATCTATTAATAAGCGCTTACTTTGGACCAGACTATACCCTGGGCATTTTATCATCACCACAACCCTAAATTTGAAAGGTAAATTTCAAAATATTATCTGAAATGCTTTAGGTTTTAAGGCACAAAGTTGCATTTACCTAAGATAGTAGTCCCCCCCGCTTCTCTCCTCAAATACCATTTGTTAATGCTGGCTTCATGAGCATTTTCTATTCCTAGGAATGATCCCTTAACTACAACTCGGTGTTAGAAAGCTCTCAGGTCCCTAATATTTGCATAAGTAGAATTTGAAGAACTAACGTATATGGCAGAAACGGACAGCAATCAAATGGCCACCTTGCCTTGGATTAAGTATGGCAAGGTACCTGGGGCACTAAGTTTTCTCAAATCCTAAGCATGTGTTCTCTGGAAAATGCACCCAACCCACTCAACTCACACAACAGCTGGAAACATAGCCCTACAGCAGCAAGAAGCACTAGCGCCCACTCCATACGCTTGGAAGTGAAAAGGCCGCCTGCCAGTCTCGGAGGACTACAGTCGCCGTCGACTATCGGGGCCCACATCACCGCTCTCCAACTGCAAAGCCCAGCTAGCCAAGAACCACGTGAAAAAATGCCGCAAGGAAAGCTCTTCCGGGGAAGGGGAGTCCGACTGATCACGTGCCGCCGGCCGGAACCCGCGGATCGCTCGGCGGGATCCAGTCGCATTCTGTTACCGTGGAAACTACAGAACCACCCGCCCGGCCCTCCCAGGCCAGCCCCCTTCCCAGCAGCCGTCACGCCACCTCCAGGCACTTTCCCTGCAGCCTAGCCGCGGCGTCGTGCCCAAAAAGAGGCAGAGCAGGCAGTATTTGCCAGGGACTCTGCCGCAGAAGCCCGGAAAGCTTCACAACACACACTGGCAGCGCGCGGGTGGGCTCGAGAGTTCTCTTGATCCACGTGTCTGCCCCGGCGACGCGAACCCTGGGAGAGTGGTCTCCCCTCAGAAGGAAGAGTACTTTCGTTACTCACGTTGTTCTGCCATTGGTAACCCTTCCTTTCAGACCTCCTACACTCTCCCTGCTTCCAACCTCGCCAGAGGAGGCATCTCCAGAGTTCCGAAGGCAAAGCAAAACTCTTCAAATCATGACACTACCACTTCCTACTCTCAACCTAGTGTGAAATAATCCCTAACTTCTCCATACTCTTCGCACGCAGATTCGTCAACTTTGGTTACTGGTGCTCGGAGCGGTTTATTTCTGTCCCAGACCCACCTACCGCTAAGGGCAGCGACCAACTTGACAAATTAACAGAAGCGGGAAGGCACACAAACAGAGAACTAGCCAAAGGCTGCCCCACAGAGGGAAAAAGAAAATAACACCTGCTCTTCCCACCTGTTTTCCCCGCCCTCATTTCTGCACTTACGAACCACCGGTCCTTTGTTTACCAAGTTCCCACTCCTATACGGCTCACTTCCTCGCCCTCCTTTTTTATTAAACTCGCGGTCTTGCTTCAAACAACCTGCCAGGAAATTACATGCTGGGCGACAGCTTTATACAGGTGTCAAAACGCTGCACACAGCTGCTTAGAAAAGCGAGGTCAGCACAGTTTTGGAACCCCGAGACCTGAGCTCTAAAAGGCAAAGCGCACAAGCACGGCTCTCGACCTAAAGCTCCACGCCTGGCTGGAAGGCGTCACGCGTATCGTACCATGCGGTGCGGCACCCCACGCACGCGAGGGCAGGCCCGCGCCATGGGCGCTTCTCACCCCGCCCGCCTCGTGGCCTCTTTCTGGCGTCGATGTTCCCAGTTAGTTCGCGGCGCGACGCGGAAGTGAGGCCGGGGACGCGCGCGAGGTGACATGCGCAGCCTCGCTCAGAAGACCACAGGCGCGCGCCAAAGGCGGCTCCGCGCAAGGCCTGGCCTGGCCGGAGCGTGCGAAGATCGCTCAGCGGAACGCTTCTGACACCATAAAAAATACACAAGAGCTTCAAACTCTCGGAAAACTCCAATCGGGCCAGTACTAAAGAGACGTCCTCCACCCAGGCCCGAGAGTTACCGTGCGGGGCGTGGCCGGCCTCACCCGGAGTCCTTCACATCCCGCTGGGGGCGGGTTATTCTGTTCGGTTCGCACACCGTGTGTCCGCTCCAGCTGAAGAGCCTGCGCGCGCATCAAACGTCCACGTCATCGCGCACGCGCTCCTACCCTCTCGGAGACCGTCGCGCAAGCGCAAAAGGAGGCGCGAGCAGCACCTCCCTCGCCCCTCCCCCAACACCAGGAGGCCAAACGGCCCCGGAGCTGCGACAAGACCCTTGGGACCCGCCCCTGGAGCTGAAGCCGCTGCCTTTCCGGGTACCAGCAACCGAGAAAAGCCTTCTGAAGCTTCCAGAATCAAGAGTGACGAGGCAGGAGGGAGGTACCCCAATTCCCCCAGCCTCGCACACGAAGCCTTCGTGAAATCTGTGAAACCTTTGCCCGCAGGCTTTCTCAACTGAGCCTGCCACCTTTTCCCTCGGGCTCCTCGCCGGCCCCGCCCCTGCTGAGCCCAGCCCCACCCACGTGGGATTCCGCAGCCCGCAAGGCTTCATTGGCCCGTCAAATGAATCCACGATCTTCCTCCCCAACGTGCTGTGGGCTTAGAGAGCGCCAGAACGTCGGGAAACCTTGAGGAAAAGACCCTGAGAGACGGGTGATGGAGTTTACAACATCCAGAACCGAAGAACACTAGTAAAGTAGGGAGGAGTCCGAAAGCCTCAATGCCGAGTGGGAAGGGAAGAAGAGTTGCTACTAGCTTGCCTGATACAAAGATGAAAGATGTCCTGATAAAACAGTAAAACGTGGAAATGAGAATTTTGCACGATAGAGTGTTACCTGAGCATTAATGCCCTGATCCTGCGTTTTCAATTTTTGTTTGTTCAAGATATTTAAGCTATGAGGTGCAAACAAAAAGTTATCTATGATGTGTCAGGCGGTTGTCAAACATCAAAAATTATCTTTCTTCTTACCCACCCCTTACCAGCCATTCTTTCTTCTCTGCGAACACGCCAGTAAAAAAGGAGAGTTGTTTAAAGTTGTAGAAAAGAGGCAAAACAGAAATTGGTAGTAAAAGAGCAGAAATTGTGGTCCATGTTTCCAAACTTCCCTTTCACTCTCTTAGAAGAACTGGCAAGTACTGAGAACCTACTACCTGCTAGGTGACTTGACATAAAACACTGTGAAGGACAATGTTCATTGCAGCTCTATGTACAATAGCCAGGACATGGAAGCAACCTAAGTGTCCATCGACAGATGAATGGATAAAGAAGATGTAGCACATATATACAATGGAGTATTACTCAGCCATAAAACGAAACGAAACTGAGTTATTTGTAGTGAGGTGGATGGACCTAGAGACTGTCATACAGAGTGAAGTCAGAAAAACAAATACCGTATGCTAGCACATATATATGGAATTTTTTTAAAAAAGGTACTGAAGAACCTAGGGGCAGGACAGGAATAAAGACGCAGATGTGGAGAATGGACTTGAGGACACGGGGAGGGGGAAGGGTAAACTGGGACGAAGTGAGAGAGTGGCATGGACATAATATACACTACCAACTGTAAAATAGATAGATAGTGGGAAGCAGCCACATAGCACAGGGAGATCAGCTCAGTGCTTTGTGACCACCTAGAGGGGTGGGATAGGGAGGGTGGGAGGGAGACGCAAGAGGGAGGAGATATGGGGATATATGTATATGTATAGCTGATTCACTTTGTTATACAGCAGAAACTAACACGCCACTGTAAAGCAATTATACTCCAATAAAGATGTTAAAAAAAAAAATGCGAAGGAGAATGAGGAGGTTACAAGAAAGCCAAAAAGAAGAGGCTTATCCAACAAGACTTATCTGAGCTGGACTCCAGGCATATTAGGAAGGGTCTTCTTTCTCTGCCTTCTGCTCTTCCTGAGAGAATATGCCACACCATGGGGAGAAATTGTGCTGGAATTAATATGGAATGGAAAATATGCAGGCTAAAGTTGACGGACTTCTGAACTTGCTCTGAAACCCCCATTCAGGCACTGTCAACCACAGCATTACCAGTGCAACAAACGAATAATATCCAAGATACTAGGCAAAAGTGAAAAGTAACAGTTTCTTTCACACCTTCTTCTTCTTCCCTGATCCCAAGCACCTCTTTCCTGGAAGGTGCCTTTTCAGAATCTCCCACCTCATCCAAGAATGCCTTCCTGTCAAAGGTCTAAGGTTTCCTCATATAAAATTTCCATTTTCTGAAGCAGAAATAAAATTTGTGTTGACTTGTTATTAATGCATCTGATCCTAAGGTGTAAATGAATGATGACTGGTTAACAACCATGGCTAGTCAGAGTTGCATCCCAAGAAGAACACGTTAACACAAATGATATCCCTAATTGGAGAATTGGGGGTGTGGGAGAATGGAGTTTTTCTTTTGCTACTCTCTCCCAACACCAGGCAAACATTATGAAATGCCAGACACTTAAAAAAATTTTTTTTCAAGATTTAGCACTGGATCTCCTCCTGGTGGGAGAGGTAAACTACCTGTATTTTTTCAAAGTGGGATTTACCTTACCTATACAGATCTAGAGATGTACTATCAAGAACCTGAGAACTTATAAATGTTGTTTTTATATATATAATCTAAAAATAATATTGCCACACCATTTCAGTGGCCTATTTTTGATTTAACATTATGCTGGTACCAAAGTAACCACTTTTTTTGTTCGCTTTGTCAAGCAACCTCTGTGTTTGCATTCAGGGTTTAATGCAGTGTTTCTCAGACTGGGATCCTTGGGTGTACTCTTTGGATATACAAAAACTTCTTCCTTTATATTTTTTTTAAGATTTTTTTGATGTGGACCATTTCAAAAGTCTTTTATTGAATTTGTTACTATATTGCTTCTGTTTTATGTTTTGATTTTTTGGCCGCGAGGCATGTGGGATCTTAGCTCCCTGACCAGGGATCAAACCCGCACCCCCTGCATTGGAAGGCGAAGTCTTAACCACGGGACCGCCAGGGAAGTACCTAGAACTTCTTCCTTTAAAAGGCATCTGGGGCTTCCCTGGTGGCGCAGTGGTTGAGAGTCCGCCTGCCGAGGCAGGGGACGCGGGTTTGTGCCCCAGTCCAGGAGGATCCCACATGCCGCGAAGCGGCTGAGCCCGTGAGCTGTGGCCGCTAGGCCTGCGCGTCTGGAGCCTGTGCTCCGCAACGGGAGAGGCCACAACAGTGAGAGGCCCGCGTACCGCAAAAACAAAAAAAAAGGCATCTGTATATAACCCAAGTTTTTAAAATTCCAAGCTAACTACAAGAATTGACGCTCATGAGTTTCACAGGTAAACCTCAGCGGTCTAGTTGAAGAGCCCTAGGTGACTGTGTCACCACCCAGTCCTGGAATGTTCTAGGGGTTTCCATGCTACTTCCGGTGCCTGTGGTTGAATCATATGGACCAAGCTTCAGGTGCCAGGAGAGCCTGCTCCTTTCAATTGGAATTCTCTCATTTCAGTTATCAAAGCTCACCTTGTTCATCCAGCCTGATACAAAAATCTTTCCCTGGGACATTCCCTAGTGGTCCAGTGGGAAGACTCCGTGCCCCCAATGCAGGGGGCCCGGGTTCAATCCTGGGTGGGAGAACTAGATCCCGCATGAATGCCACAACTTAAGAGTCCTCATGCTGCAACTAAAAGTTCCTGCGTGCCACAACTAAGACCCGGCGCAGCCAAAACAAATAAATTGAAAAAAATTTTTTTAAATCTTTCCCAGGACTTCCCTGGTGCACAGTGGTTAAGAACCCACCTGCCAATGCAGGGGACATGGGTTCAAGCCCTGGTCCGGGAAGATCCCACGTGTCACGGAGCAACTAAGCCCATGCGCCACAACTACTGAGCCTGCACTCTACAGCCTGCAAGCCACAACTACTGAGCCCGTGTACCACAACTACTGAAGCCCGCGTGCCTAAAGCCTGTGCTCCACAAGAGAGGCCACCGCAACGAGAAGCCCGCGCACCACAACAAAGAGGAGACCCCGCTCGTCGTAACTAGAGAAAGCCCACGCACAGCAACAAAGACCCAATGCAGCTAAAAATAAATTAATTAATTTTTTAAAATCTTTCCCTTGGATTTCTTTGGTTGGACCTTCAAAGAGATTTCACTAAATATTAGGGGGGTGGGGATAGAGAATGCATGGAATATAAACAATATGGCTAGAAAGAACACAGTTTTGAATCAAGATTGCTCTATAAACACATAAGCCCTATCCATTTACATGCACATTTTTCCTATTCGACAAATATCTGAGTGCCTTGTATATGCTGAGGAAAGACAAGCACCTCACGCACTGTTCAGAGGTCTACACTAGAACCCCAAAGAGTTGGCACAACTTAACAGAATCCACCAGCAAGACAGACGATATTCCTTATCTAATCTATCCAGATCCCACCTTCCCAATTCCAATTTCTACTGACGACATACCTTCCTCAAATGACTAAAAGAGAAAATGATCCCACTCTTCAGATGAGACCATCACCACCCCTCATATAACTCCTGGGTTGTTGTCTTGTTTACAATATCTTAATTCAATACAATAAAGACCATTCTTAGAATAAGAGCTACATACAGACTAGGTTACAAAAGAGGCTTGTTTTTTGTAACAAAAAAAAAACCTGTCACTAGTCAGGTTTCACTAAAAACTTGTATGCTAGGCAGAGGGAAAAGAGGGAATCATAACAGCTTATATATAACTCCTTCTTTGCCTACTATTTATTACTGCAGCTAAAACCAACTCATGCAGAGGGACGAGGTATAACTGGCTCTGATATCTGAAACTTGGACTAAGGTATTAAAAGTGGCAAGAGTCCTGCCCCGAAGGAGCAATTAATCTATCCAATGAATAGCTTTAAAAGTTTCTTAATCAGTATAGTAATGTGATTAAAAGCATGTTTTAGAAAATATCTGTTAACAAAAGGATGGAAAAGAGAATAGAAATGTGATGGAATGTTATCAACGTTCATGAAGAAACACCGTTCCCTCTTGCTGCCCCATATCTTAAACCTGCACAATCATATTCTTTTCCCTTTGACTAAGATCTTCCCAGATGCCTCAAACCTAACTTATTTACTCTTCATGCTTAAGCTCAAATGTCAATTCTTCAAGAAACTTTCCTTAACCCCCAATGACAGATGTCTCCCTGTTATATGCTCTCATAGTACCCTGTATTTCTTATAGCACCTACCACAACTGTAATTATTTTTCAAACTATGCATTAATGAATGTCTTGCCCACTAGACTGTTTGCTCTACTCTATTCTAGTGCCTAGCACAGTGCGTGGAACAGAGCAGACACATAGTATCTGTTGAATTAACGAATATGAAACCATAGGTCCCAGTTTTCCAGGCAAGTCCAAAAATCAAATATTGACTTAATGTCCAACAAGTTGGGATTTGGAAAACAGGGTCATAATTCATTTAACCATACACACATTAATATTAGCAAACAAGCATCCTGCTGTGGCCAACATTTTCCAAAGGTATACAGTTGTAGTTAGAAAAAACTTGTACCATTGACTCTTACCTCAAATTATTTCTCCTTAGAGGAATGGATAAATATTATTGACAGGGCAGATGCTTCAAGAGATAAGAATATTTTTCTAGGAAACTCTAACTACTTATTGACTGCCTTTTGCATGAGTGACTTTTGACAATATTACCCAGGAAATCAAAAAAGGCAAGCAGATTCTTTGCACTGGGAGAAATTCTATGATCCCATAATTTACCATCTGCTAACAAAAGCAACAAGTTGTAACAGAGATTGCCATATGCATATACTCGATCTACAAAAAAAAAAAAAAAAAATTAGTAAATATCTTCAAGGTGAAAAGGTACTTTAGTAACAGTGAATTTGTTTTAGTAAGATCTAAAGGGGAAAATGTCAGAAATCAGTTAAAATGAAGTTCAGAAAGCTAGTTTCAGAAGGATTACAAAACAAAAAAGAATAGATCTAAAAGAAAAGTAAACTTATACATTTTCAATGTAGTATTGAGCCCGTAGAAGAAACATCTTATCTAGGAAAGCATGAAAGGAAGAACAGGAAGAAGTTTATCTAACTAAGCCTAGAGCTGTGCAGGGATTTAAAACACACATGAAAACATATAAAAACAGAAACTAGAACTACTGGCCAAAGAAGAGGACTGGGAGACAGCAAGTAAACTGCAAGGCTGGAATCAGGCAAAAATCAAGAAGCCTATGGCAGAAAAATACACTGAAAAACTGTCTGCAAATGTGTATGAAAGAAGGCATGCTTACTTTACATGAAGGGCGCCACTGCCTCATGGAAATGAGCTATGGTGATCAACGTAGTGGTTCCTAGACTACTGGGACATCATAAACCAGTAAAATTTCCCCCCAAAAGATTTAAATGACCATCACAAGGTGACCAAATTTTTAACTTACAAAGTATACCACCTACTATTACCAGTCATTCTTAAAATAATGGGGTTTTTAAAAATTATTTTTTGGGGGGCTGCTCCACACAGCTTGCGGGATATCTTAGTTCCCCAACCAGGGATCGAACCCAGGGCCCCTACAGTGGAAGCACGGAGACCTAACCACTGCACCGCCAGGGAATTCCCAAAATAATGGGTATTTTAAGACCAAAAATCAAGAAGAACATATCTCATAATGAATAATAGTCACTTATTTTTAATACATTTAGATAGATGAAAAATGTACTCCACTGTCCTTATTTCGTGATATACCACTGAAAATTTGCAGCAGATGTTTAGAAATGACTGCTAGCCACAGAGTAGGCTCCCTGGATAGCTAAGATTTGGTCTTCTGAGAAAAAATAACATACAAGAGGCCTGGTAATAAATCACTTTGCCAAGGAGTCAAGAGTCAGCCTCTCTTCATCAGTAACAGTAGAAGAGAAGAGGATGTTAGCCAGGAGATACCCCAATCCAGACTAAAGGACAGCCACACGATTAGCAAGCTACTCTGAGTGTGTGTGTTGGTGGGGGGCAAGGAGTGTCACTGAAAACAAGATGATAGCTATGGCAAGATCCTGGACCCTCAATAGAACTATATGAGAACAATGCAGTAAAACCAAGAAACAAGGTCAGATTGGGTGAACCACCCATTCGATCAATACATACTTAAAAACTGTGGGACACATGGTGGCTCATGGTGGCAAAGGAAGAGGCAGGTCAAGCTGGGCTTCAGGCATATCAGACAAAGGAAAAACAGGGGTGTAAAAAAACTTGTTTTATCTGAGAAGTAAACCTAAGAGGATTTTAAATGACTTAAAAATAAACACTGAAAAAGGATTTTATAACCTTTACCTTTACTAAAAATGTTAGCTATGATCTAACCACTGGAGGGCAGGCAATACCTGTTAAAGGAAAGGAAAAAGGTGTATTGAAATATAGAATATAAAGATTATTCAAGCAAGTTGAATATAGTGCATTATCCAAATTATCTATATATAGATTATAAATTGCAGTGATTACACAGAGCCGATATTTTTCATCCCAGGATTAGTTCCACCCAACATTCTCTAAATAAGGATACAATCAGTTAAGTAAATATGTGTTAAGCACCAACTACGTGTAAGGCACTGAACCAGGGATAAAGAAATGAATAAAAATAAGTCCCCTTGAGTTCTAGATGAAGAGACAGGATAATAACATTGCAAAACTATTGTTGACAGTTTGGAAAAAGCCTTCTAGGAACATCATAGGAATGCACACAGCCTAGGGAATCTAAAAGATTACAAAGAAGAGGGGACTTTTGAGCTGGGTCCTGAAGGAGAAATAAAATTAATGAGAAAGAAAAGAAGGATGCTGCAGGCAGTAGCTATATAATCAGTAAACAGATAACTACAATAAATCATCCACAATTTGGAGATAGGCTGCCTTTATAAAATACTGAAGTAAAGATCAATGCAATAGGTAAAATTAGTACCATGAAGAAGTAACCTACCCTACGAAATGGGATTGGACACTTGGGAGATATTTACCCAATCTATAACTCCATGATGCTCATGATATATATATACATTCACTCTTTCAAACATTTAGATCCCTACTCTATACTGTCAAACATTTATCAGAGGTGTACAAAAGAAAAACTAGAGAAGCACAGCGTAAAGAGGAACTGTCACTGAAGTATCAATAAAGGCTTAATGTTAAATAAAGGATGTCTAGAAGTTGACAAAGCAAAGGTGGGAAAGGTTTTCTAATCAGAAAACAGCAGTGCAAAGGCACATGATATAAAAGAACAGAGTATTCATTAATTTCTTCAAACATTTGTTGTGCATTTACCACATACAGATTATGGAACACAAAAATAAGATACGATTTCTGCTCTCAAGAGCTTGCAATCAATTATCAGGCAACCAATTATCACATAACCAATAAGCAATGATGACAGCAAAAAATAAAGAACGCTATTTTTATGGCTCTCTGTCCAGGGTGCAATGGAAGCACAAACAAAGGGCAGCTAAATCAGACTGAGGAAGTCAGAGAAGAATTTCCAGAGAAAGTGAAGAATGAGTAGAAATTAGCAAGGTATGAAAGAGCAGGAGCAGAGTGGGTGCAGAAGAATAGCATTTCAGACAGAAAGCAGCCTATGTGAAGACAGAGAAACAAGAGGGGGAACACATTCAGGGAGCACAAGTACTGTAATATGGCTACTATTAAAAATGTCCGTATCTGTGGAGAAGCATAACTATAGGACTAGAAAAGACAAAGGGAGCCATATTTTATAGTACTTAGCAAGCAAGAGGTGGAAATTCATCTTATAAGAAGAAGAGATCATTCAAGGGATTATAAGAAGATACATGAGGGACTTCCCTGGCAGTCCAGTGGTTAAGACTCCACGCTTCCAATGCAGGGGGCGCGGGTTCGATCCCTGGTCGGGGAACTAAAATCCCACATGCCATTCAGCTCGGCCAAAAAAAAAAAAAGATGATGATATATAAAATACTCAAACTCACATGTTTTAAGAAAATTATTTCTGGCACTGGTTAAGATCATGTGGAAGATGCAAGACTAGAAGCCAATCAGACTTCTCTCCATATCCACCTACATACTTGCTCACATCAGAAACCCAAGTAATTCTTGACACTTTCCGCTTCCTTACCTGCCCAAATGTCTAGCCAATCACCAAATTTTCCTGTTGTTTCAACATCCCTGACTTTCTGACCATGATGTGATCTCAAAGCACCACATATTTGTCCTTACTAGAAATTATCACAGTTCTAACATTTATACTTACTTGTGTAATTCTTTCATTGCCTTATTTCTCCCCCTTATCCCACCACCCCCACAAACTAGACTATAAATTCGGAATTGTTTCTTTTTTAACCTCTATGTTGTACCCTCAGCTTCTATTGTAGTACCTGGCACTTAGAAGCACTCAATTTAAAACACTTTAAACCCATACGTTTCATTCCACCTCCACTACTGCCACCCTAGTCCTAAATACCAACAGCTCTTACCTGAGCTACTACAATAGACTTTTTTTTTCTTTTTTTCAATAGACTCTATCTCTAGGCACTCATTCTAGCTCTTCTCTAGTCCATTTTCCACACAGCAGCAAGTGACACTTTCTAAACATAAATGAGTTCATGCCAGCTCTGCCATTTATAACCTTCCATTAGCTTCTCATTTCATTCAGAACAAAATCCAAACTCCTTAATATGGCCTACAGATCTCTGCATTCATGTCATTCTCCCCACAACATACCATACTCCAGACACAATGACCTTCTGTTTGTCAAATGCTCCAAACCCTTTCCTACCTCAGGGTCTTTGTACTACCTTTTCTTTTTGCCTGAAATGCTTCCAGTCCCCACAAATCTTCACTTAGTTAACATCTATTCCTCCTTCAAGTCTGTGTAATTGCCACTACCTCAATGCTATCCCTACTCCCTACTCTAAATTCTCTCAAAATACCCTGTTCTGTTACTTCATGACACTTATCAAAATGTATAATTACTTATTTGTGATCATATAATGTCTACCTCCTGCACAAATAATAAAAGCTAACATTTACTGAGCATTTTACATATATTAACTCATTTAATCCGAATAACCAATGAAGCAGGAACTACTTATCAACCTCATTTCAAAGATGAAACTGAGGTATAGAGAGGTTAAAAAATTTGCTCTAGGTCACATTGTAAGGAGTCAAAATTTGAACCCAAAGTTCACACTTTCAATCACTATGCTACTGAGTAAGCTTTGAGAGAACAGAGTAACTTCACTTATATGTGGAATCCAAAAACCAAGTGAACAGGGCTTCCCTGGAGGCGCAGTGGTTGAGAGTCTGCCTGCGGATGCAGGGGACATGAGTTCGTGCCCCAGTCTGGGAAGATCCCACATGCTGCGGAGCGGCTGGGCCCGTGAGCCATGGCCGCTGAGCCTGTGCGTCTGGAGCCTGTGCGCCACAACGGGAGGGGCCACAACAGTGAGAGGCCCGCGTACCGTAAAAAAAAAAAAAAAAAATGTTAGTCCCTATACTGTACACCCATAACTTATATAATATTGTACATTAGCTATACTTCGATTTTAAAAATTATTTTGGGCTTCCCTGGTGGCGCAGTGGTTGAGAGTCCACCTGCCAATTCAGGGGACACGGGTTCATGCCCCTGTCCGGGAAGATCCCACATGCCGCAGAGCGGCTGGGCCCGTGAGGCATGGCCCCTGAGCCTGCGCGTCCGGAACCTGTGCTCGCAACGGGAGAGGCCACAACAATGAGAGGCCCGCGTACCGCAAAAAAATAAAAAATAAATTACTTTAAAAATCCATTTTTAAAAATTAACAATAAAGAATAAACAACCACACATATATGCACAAAAAGAAGGAACAAAGGATTATGTGGTTTTCACTCAACTCTAATAAAAGATTTTTTGTTTGTTTTTGTGTTTTTTTTTTTTGCAGTACGGGGGCCTCTCACTGTGGGATGAGAGGATGTGGGATCCTCCCGGACCGGGGCACGAACCCGTGTCCCCTGCATCGGCAGGCGGACTCCCAACCACTGCGCCACCAGGGAAGCCCCCTTAAAGGATTTTTATACCATATTTATAGTAAGAGTATACCTAGCTTTCCTGAATCGTCTGAGGATAAACTCCACCTACTGATAATTTCACAGCACTCTGTCAAAGCTTCCTCAAACCTAGTAATTTGTTGAGACGTGTAGAAACAAAAAGTTACAAAAGTAAAAAACTTTGTTATTATTTCCTATCCTATACAAAGTCAGCCAAGATTAAAATTTCAAATTAAAGTAAGAGCAGTACCTGCCCTTTTTAATAAATTATTCTAGATTTACTACTTTCTAGGTCATAAGTCTGTTTTTAAAAAAATATTTAGTTAGTTGCACCAGGTCTTAGCTGTGGCAGGCGGGCTCCTTAGTTGTGGCAGGTGGGCTCCTTAGTTGTGACATGTGAACACTTAGTTGCTGCATGCATGTGGGATCTAATTCCCTGACCAGAGATTGAACCCAGAGCGCCTGTACTGGGAGCACAGAGTCTTATCCACTGCGCCACCAAGGAAGTCTCCTAGGTCATATAAGTCTTAATAAACACTTTTCTTAAGGGGAAAGAAAGTTCATATTCATATATATTTTTCACATAAAAGATCTAGGTTAGAAACTCCAAAGTCTAAGAGCTCTTCAGGTAGTACACACACACACACAAAATTGTACAAATCTTTCCTTAAATAAATAAAAACCAAACTACATAAACTCCCGATCTTTTTACTTTTTCTACGATGGTATTAATCCTGACATTAACCAGTAGTATGATTTAAGGGTTGTCAAAACACCATCCAGAATGATTTCCCTCACAGACCTGCCTCCATCAAGCACGATTTTCCTCCCAGTAGACTTACTCTTTCGGGTTAAGGGAGAAGTTGGCAAACTATTACAGCCCACAGGCCAACTAGGGCCCTCTGCCTGTTTTTGTACAGCCCATGAGCTAAGAATGGTTTTTATACTTTTAAATGGTTGGAAAAAAAAATCAAAAGAGGAATGTTTCATGATGTGAAGGTTATATACAATTCAATTTTAAGTGTCCATAAATAAAACTTTATTAAAACTTATTTATTTACACATTGTCTACAGCTGCTTTTAAAATGACAGATTTCAGTATTTATAAGAGACCACATATGGCACTCTAATGGTTTTGCAATGCTGCTCAGAGCACTACAAATTACAGTAATGCAATTGTAATGACAGCTTTTCAAGCACTAAGTTATCTCTATACATTGTATATTACTAGTGCATATCCTTTAAGTCAAAACAAGAAAATAAAAGTGAGCTTCAAATATCATACTCTTAAGATATAATGGAGTATAGATAATCTTGTTATCAAATTAGATTGACAAAGCATTAGGTTTATTATGCAATGACACTACAGCTGTGCTGAAAGAGTACAATATACATCAACATTACCAGACTAAGCACTCATCACAGTATTTCCAACTCATGGAAAAACACAATCAGAAAAATTAGAAAACTTAAAGAGAAGATCCCTTCACAGCTGAATTTCTTCATAAAAAAAAATGAAGGGGAGACGCAAGAGGGAAGAGATATGGGAACATATGTATATGTATAACTGGTTCACTTTGTTATAAAGCAGAAACTAACACACCATTGTAAAGCAATTATACCCCAATAAAGATGTTAAAAAAAAAAAATGAGGATGCAACCAAAGTAAGCTGCTGAGTGGCTCATTTGTTAGCCAAGCAAGGAAAGCCTTTTATCAATGGTGAGTTAATTAAATCAAGCTTAACTATAGCAGCCAAAGAAATGTGTCTAGAGAAAATAAATTTATTTGAGAATATAAGCCTTTTGCAAGGAGCTGAAGACACTGGTAGCAATATCAAAAAAAAGCTATTTTATTCATCAATTTAAAAACACATACAACAAGAACAAAAAAAACACATACAATATCAAAGCAAATGATTTTGAGTGTTTTCCTTGGCTCTTGATGAATCATAATAATTAGCGTGTATGAATAATCTGCATGGCACAATAGGCAAGAATATTTTCAAAGAAACTGGGAAAACACTAATTCAGTGCAGCCTGAAGTGGTATCTGCTAGGATCCATTACAAGTGATGGTGGTAAAAATACATGTGGGCAGGAAAGGGCTTAATTGGACAAATTTACAAAGTTTATGAAAATTTAGGAAGTTTAAAACCTACAGTTATTCACTGCATTATTCATCGGAAGATACTTTGCAGAAAATAACCGAATCTATCATATTTTATTTAACTAGCAGTGTCAGTGGCTAACTTCCCTCTCATGTACTTAACCATCCTTGATTTCACGAATTTTTGTCAGAAGTAGAAGTGAATATCCTGATCTGCCCTACCACTAAGAAGTTACCAGGTTTAACAGTGGTAAAGTTTTATTGCAATTTTTTTGAGCTGAAATTTTTCTGTATAAGAAGAACTGCCCTAAACAACTATTATTGAAAAACGAATAGCTTTGTAAATTAGCTTTTCCTACAGACCTGATAATGTTTCTCAATGAATTCAACCTAAAATCAAGAGGCAAACAGTGATTACATGCAAAACTTATACTGCAACGAAGTCGTCTCAATAAAAACTAACACAGTTTAGGGCTTCCCTGGTGGCACAGTGGTTGGGAGTCCGCCTGCCGATGCAGGGGACGCGGGTTCGTGCCCCAGTCTGGGAGGATCCCACGTGCTGCGGAGCGGCTGGGCCCGTGAGCCGTGGCCGCTGGGCCTGCGCGTCCGGAGCCTGTGCTCCGCGGATGGTGAGGCCACGGCAGTGAGAGGCCTGCGTAATGCAAAAAAACAAAACAAAACAAAAAAAAAACTAACACAGTTTGAATCACAAATAATGTCACGCTGCATACATATCCCATGCCATCAAGAGTTAAAAGAATATGCAACGTGTCCACTCCCAGAGATATCACCTCATACCTGTTAGAACGGCTATCATCTAACATCAAAAAGACAAGAGATGGACTTCCCTGGTGGCACAGTGGTTAAGAATCCGCCTGCCAACACAGGGGACACGGGTTCGAGCCCTGGTCTGGGAAGATCCCACATGCCACGGAGCAACTAAGCCCGTGCGCCACAACTACTGAGCCTGCGCTCTAGAGCCCGCGAGCCACAACTACTGAAGCCAGTGCACCTAGAGCCCGTGCTCCTCAACAAGAGAAGCCACCGCAATGAGAAACCCACACACCACAATAAAGAGCAGCCCCCGCTCACCGCAACTAGAGAAAGCCCGTGCACAGCAACGAAGACCCAACACAGCCAAAAATAAAAAGTATAATTAAGTAAATAAATAAATTTATTTTAAAAAAAGACAAGAGATAATAAATGCTGGCAAAGATGTGGAGAAAAAGGAAAATTTGCGCACCAATAGGTGGGATTGTAAATTGGCACAGCCACTATGGAATCAGTATGCAGGTTCTTCAAATAATTAAAAACAGAACTACCATATGATCCAGCAATTCCACTTCTGGGCATGTATCTGAAGAAAATGAAATCATTATGTTGAAAAGATATCTGCACCACCACCATCACCACCACCACCACCCGCCATGTCATTACTTATAATAGCCAAGACATCATGGAAACAATCTAACTGTCCATCAACAGATGAATGGATAAAGAAAATGTGAGATACATATACATACACACACAGTGGAATACTATTCGGCCTTAAAAAAGAAGGAAATCCTGCCATGGATGGATCTTGAGGGCATTATGGTACATGAAATAAGTCATACAGAAAGACAAATTCTATATGATCTCACTTATATGTGGAATCTTGAAGGGAAAAAAACCCTCATAGAAAAAGATCAGATATGTGGTTACCAGAGGCAGGGGGCCAGGGGGTAGGATGGGAGGGAGGATTGGAGGAAGATGGTCAAAAGGTACAAACTTCCAGTTATAAAATAAATAAATACTGGGAATGTAATGCTCAACATGATGACTATAGTTAACACCATTGTATGGTATATATATATTTTTTTTTTTTAATATTTATTTATTCGGCTGCATCGGGTCTTAGTTGCAGCACACGGGATCTTTGTTGCAGCATGGAGGTTCTTTCACTGCAGTGTGCGGGCTCTTTGTTTCAGTGTGCAGGGTTCTCTCTAGTTGTGGTGTATGATATATTTAAAGTTGCTAAGAGAGTAAATCCTAAAAGTTCTTACCACAAGGGAAAAAAAACTAATTTTTTTGGTATCTATATGAGATGATGAATGTTAACTAAACTTGTGATAATCACTTCGCATATATGTAAGTCAAGTCATTATACTCTCATCTTAAAACTCATACAGTGCCGTATGCCAATTATATCTCAATAACACTGAAAGAAAGAAAGTGGAAAAGAAAAGATGTCTGTTCTTATACAAATTTGTAGTACATATATTTTCTGAGTTCAAACTACTGTTCCAGTAGAGTTTTTCAGACTTTGATACAAATGAAAGGATATTTCCCTATTACAAAATCCATTTACCTGTGCAGTTGAGGAGCTTCCACGTAGCTTTAAATCAGAAGTAATTAATCTGTAATTAATATTAAATGGCAAGTTTCGGGAGAAAAATCTAACAGAATTCTGTAAGTGCCTTCCAAGTAATGAACAAGCTCAATTAGAAACATACACTTGTGGAATGATATCAGTATTTGGCAGTAACTTTCTATGTATTTTCAAATATGAAACACACAAAACCTCAAACATATTATCAATAACAGATGAACATTTGCAATCAATTTTGATGCTAAGGAATACTAACTATGAATACTAATCTCAACTAAACAAAATGTTGTCCTCCAAAAAAATAAATCCATTCTTCTCCTCAGCAGATAGGTATTACCAAAAACTAGATACTCAATTATCATTGTTTTTTTTTCCTGTTATTTAAGTACCTACATAATATCTTATTTTGCCCCTTGGCCCACAAAGCCTAAAATATTTACTATCTGGTCCTTACAGAAAAAGTTTGCCAACCTCTATGTTAAAGCATTAGCTCTAACTGATTAGCTATACAACCTTGGACATCAATTAGCTTCCCCAGGTCTTTGCTTCCACATTTATAAAAAGAGGGGGATTGAAGAAAATCCCTATGGGACCTTTCAACTCTAATATTCCAATAATGATAAGTTTTATATTCACTTTATATGATAATATTTTAAATGGGAGCTTTGACCAATTTATAAATTATGAAGAAATGTCCTATTACACAAAGAATGAAGAAACACTTTATTAATACTACAGAAGACCAACAAATGGCACTGGTACAACTAGCTCTACACATGCAAAAGAATGAAGTTGGACCCCCTACCTCACACCATACGCAAAAGTAACTCAAAATAGATCAATGATCTAAATGTAAGCACTAGGGGCTTCCCTGGTGGCACAGTGGTTGAGAGTCCGCCTGCCGATGCAGGGGACATGGGTTCGTGCCCCGGTCCAGGAAGATCCCACATGCCGCGGAGCGGCTAGGCTCCGTGAGCCATGGCCGCTGAGCCTGCGCGTCCAGAGCCTGTGCTCCGCAACGGGAGAGGCCACAACAGTGAGAGGCCCGCGTACCGCAAAAAATAAAAAAATTAAAAATAAATGTGGGCTTCCCTGGTGGCGCAGTGGTTGAGGGTCCGCCTGCCGATGCGGGGGACGCGGGTTCGTGCCCCGGTCCGGGAAGATCCCACATGCCGCGGAGCGGCTGGACCCGTGAGCCATGGCCGCTGAGCCTGCGCGTCCGGAGCCTGTGCTCCGCAGCGGGAGAGGCCACAACAGTGAGAGGCCCGCGTACCGCAAAAAAAAAAAAAAATAAATAAATAAATAAATAAATGTAAGCGCTAAAATCATAAAACTTTTAGAAGAAAACATGTGGGAAAATCTTCACAACCTTGGATTTTGGCAATGACACCCAAAAGCACAGGCAACAAAAGAAAAACAGATAAACTGGACTCCATTAAAATGTGAAACTTTTGTACATCAACAGAGCCTATTAATAAGACAGTGAAAAGACAACCTACAGAATGGGAGAAGATATCTGCAAGTCATATATCTAATACAAGTCATGATAGATAGATAGACAGATAGATCCAGAATATATAAAGAACTCTTACAGCTCAACAACAAAAAAACAAACATGCCAACTCAAAAAATGGGCAAAGGACTTGACTAGACATTTCAGCAAAGAAGATATATAAATGGCCAATAAAAGGACATGGAAAGATGCTCAGTCATTAGTGATTCGGAAAATGCAAATCAAAACCACAATGAGATGCCACTTCATTCACACTAAGTTGAATATAATCAAAAAAGACAGATAATAACAAATGTTGGCAAGGATGTGAAGAAACAAACACTCATACTCTGCTGGTGGGAATGTAAAATGGTACAGGTGCTTTGGAAAACAGTTTGGCAGTTTCTCAAAAGATTAAACAGAGTTAACCTATGACCCAGTAATTCCACTACTATGTAAATATACCTAAGAAAAATGAAAAAAATATGTTCACCAAAAAACAAAAAAAGTACATGAATGTTCATACCAGCATTATTCACAGTAGCCAAAAAGGGGAAACAATCCAAACATCCATCAACCACAAAAAGAAATGAAGTATCAATACATGCTACATCATGCATGAACCCTGAAAACATGATAAGCAGAAGAAGTCAGTCCTAAAGGACCTCATATTGCATGAATCCACAGATATACAAAGTAGATTGGTTGTCTACGCTGAGGAAGCTGGGGGGAAATGGGGAGTATCTGCTAATAGGTACAAGGTTTCTTGTTAGGGTGATGAAAATGTTCTAAGATTGACTGTGGTGATGGGTGCACAACTGTGACTACACAAAAAAAACAGTGAACTGTATACTTTAATTGGGTGAATTTTATGGTACATGAATTATATCTAAAAACTTTTTTTAAAATCACAGAGTAAAGTCTTACAAATAAATGCTGAACAAGAGCACTAATGTCACAAAATTAAGATGCAAATGATGTGTAATCCTTTCTCAACTACAAGAAAAAAATAATTTCACTTCTCTGCACTAAACTTCACTCATCTGTAAATTATCATAGTGATTTTAAGATCAGTGAGAACTTCAAGACAATTAAACAATGAGCACCAAGTTGTATCTATATTCTTTAACTTAGAATAAAAAGACCTCAATATTCTGAATTTGGCTTTTTCACTTCTGTTGTGTGCTGGACTAAATATGCCCCACGCTTTTTTTTTTTTAAACCTGAACCTTTTGCATTTACAAATGCCACTGCCTTAGCATCTCCTTCCTGCTGTTGCAGTCCATAAATTCATCAACATCATTCTCCCTAATTCCCTCCTGAAAACCTCTTCTTTCTTAAAAGTCTAATGCTTTCATGGAGCCTGTCTTGATGCCCTTGCTGTGTAAACATTGGCCTTCTTCTTCTAAATGCCAAAGAATTTGGTTTGCCATTCTCTTTTGGTGCATAGAAATCTAGTTCTCACCATGCTGAACAAATTCAACAGAATTCCCCCTTAAGGTAAAAGCTCTACCAACAGCCCCTTGCATATTAAGGAGCTGTGAGGTGGCCTCTAACCACTTCACAGCTCCTTAATCTCCATGTAAGTAACACATGACCCTAATCTCCATGTAAGTAACACATGACCCTGGCCCTTGGGCCTAGCTACTTAGATAGAGTGGATGCACCTGACCCAAAGGTCACCAGTCCTACTGTCTTGTCATCAGCCTACAAGGAAGAGCTTGCTAAAGAGCTAAGCTCAACAGAAATAACAAGACAGATTCTCTCTCTCAGATGTACAAATGCATTCTCACTCTCAACTAAATGGAAAGTGGTAGGAGATATTTATGTAGTTGGGAAGCCAGAACAGAAACTAAAACATTGCTGGAGAAGCTGTAAGATAGCAGAGACCATACATGAGATGAAACCGTAAGGTAAGGAAAAACATATACAAAGAGGAGGGTGAAATCAGCAATTGTATGATAGGAATGGTATGTCCAGAGACCAAAAAAAGGCATTAAGAAACCTCAGTGCAGGGGGAGGAAACTGGACAGCTACATGTAAAAGAATGAAATTAGAACATTTTCTTTATGTTTTTTGGCTGCATTGAGTCTTCGTTGCTGCTCGTGGGCTTTCTCTAGTTGCAGCAAGCAGGGGCTACTCTTCGTTGCAGTGCACAGGCTTCTCACTGCGGTGGCTTCTCTTGTTGTGGAGCACGGGCTCTAGGTGTGCGGGCTTCAGTAGTTGTGGCTTGTGGGCTCTAGAGTGCAGGCTCAGTAGTTGTAGCGCATAGGCTTATTTGCTCTGCGGCATGTGGGATCTTCCCAGACCAGGCATCAAACCCGTGTCCCGTGCATTGGCAGGTGGATTCATAACCACTGTGCCACCAGGGAAGCCCTGAGGCAGATTCTTAACCACTGTGCGACCAGGGAAGTCCCAGAACATTTTCTAACACCATATAGAAAAATAAAATCAAAATGGACTAAAGACCTAAATATAAGACCAGAAACCATAAAACTCCTAGAAGAAAACATAGGTGGAACACTCGTTGACATAAATCACTGCATATTTTTTTGGATCTGTCTCCTAAACCAAAGGAAACAAGAGAAAAAATAAACAAATGGGACCTAATGAAACTTAAAAGTGTTTGCACAGCAAAGGAAACGATTAACAAAACAAAAGACAACCTATTGAATGGGAGGAAATATTCACAAATGATATGACCCATAAAGGGAAACAGTGTGGCAGTTTGTCATAAAACTAAAAAAGAACTACCATATGAACAAGCAGTTCCACTCCCAGGTATATATCCAAAAAAAACCAAAAACACTAATTCAAAAAGATACATGCACCCCCATGTTCACAGCAGCATTATTTACAATTGCCAAAATATGGAATGAGTGGATAAAGAAGATGTGGTGTGTGCATGTGTGTGTGTATATATACATATACACACACACACGCAGAAAAGGCTATATATATATATATATATATATATATATATATATACACACACACATATATATGTGTGTGTGTATATATGTATGTGTGTATATATATACATATATATATATAAAATACTACTCAGCCACAGGGACTTCCCTGATGGCACAGTGTGATAAGACTCCATGCTCCCAATGCAGGGGGCCCAGGTTCGATCCCTGGTCAGGGAACTAGATCCCACATGCATGCCACAAGTAAGGAGCCTGGTGCCACAACTAAGGAGTCTGCCTGCTGCAACTAAGACCCGGCGCAACCAAATAATTTTTTTAAAAAAAATACTACTCAGCCATAAAAAAGAATGAAACTTTACCATCTGCAACAATATTGATGGACTTGGAGGGGATTATGCTAAGTGAAGTAAGTCAGACAAAGAAAGCCAAATACTGTATGATCTCACTTATATGTGGAATCTAAAAAATAAAACTAGGGAATATAACAAAAAAGAAACAGACTCATAGATATAGTGCACAAACTAGTGCTTACCACTGTGGAGAGGGAAACAGGGAGGGGTAAAATAGGGGTAGAGGATTAAGAGGTACAAAATACTATGTATAAAATAACTAAGCTACAAGGATATATTGTACAGCACAAGGAATATAGCCAACATTTTATAATAACTATAAATGGGATATAACCTTTAAACATTATGAATCACTATTTTGTACGCCTGAAACTTACATAATATTGTACATCAACTATACCTCAATTTAAAAAGTATTTTTTTAATAGAAAAAAAAAAAAGAAACCTTAATGCAGGGGGAGAATGATGACAGATTCTCATGCTGAAAAGGCTATAAGAAAACCTACTCTACAGCTTCAGTGGATCCTTCCAGTTCCCTAGCTATATCCCAATCTCCCTGAGACCTGGATCGACACTGCCCTTCCTGGATTACTGTGGGATTCCAGGCTCCCTTTTACCACGTGGACCTGTGCAATGAACATCCAGTTCTTAAAGAAACCCAAATATCTCTTCATTACTTGTGATAGAAAGAAGCCTAACATACACTAATAACCCTTCTATAAGCAGTCACCTCCTTGAAAGCAAAGACTAGGTTTATTCAACTTAGAATTGCCAAAAATACCTGGAACCGTGCCTTTTACAAAACTCAGTACTCATGGAATTTATTGTAGAAATACTAAATGAACAAAGCCTCAGATATCCAGATTGTTCTAAGACAGAAGCAATTTAGACACAAAGGAAAATTCAGAGATGTAAGATTATTCCACTGTACATAAAGAGGTCCAAAGCAGTGAGAGAGATACTGATCCTAACCCATAACTACTACTGACCTAGACACAAGTAAATCAAGACATTACATTCCCCTGGCTATAACTGAATCAAAGATGGACACATGGCTCTTCTGGTCAATGACAGTCAAGCTCAGGACTTTAGATGAAGAGAAGTTCTTCCTACCGTACTTGAACTGGAAGGGCAGCAAATGGAGTTATTTAAGCCACCCTGCTGCCCTATGAAACCTAAATGTCAAATCAACACACAGTGGAGAGCAGATCTGAGTTCAGAGAAGGAAGCAGAATAGGTTCCAGTGACATCATGTAAACTACAAAAGCCATGCCTGAAGCCAGTGCTTTCCCTGGACTTTTCAATAACATAAGACAAATTATTCTCTTTTTAAGCCAATTTGGGTTGGGTTTTCTCCAATTTGGGTTGGGTTTTCTATCACTTGCAACCAAGTCTTTTAATTCGTATAGAGCTCCCCAAAAATCTGCAGTTCACATTTCTCTTTACAAAAATTCTAGCACATTTTATAACAGAAAAATTAACGCATCCTTCTACTTGCTTACCCTGACTTAAATCTGGCTTTCCCCTAAAGATTTTCTACAGTTCTCTTTTTACTGTAATCCATACCCCCCACAGAGCCAGAAGTGGTTGCCATTCACTTGCCTTTCTACAGTAGCTTCCAGATCATGATCATCCTCCTTTATGGCCCCACCTTCAAGATATATCTTCTCCTCATCACTATCATCTTCTGATCCCTTAGTCATACGTTCCTCCGTCACTGAAGACCAGGGGAGCCCAGTTCAGAGTATTCTTCTCTACTAAATCTATTACAATCTTGGGAGATTTCAATGTCCATGAAGATTACCTCTCCAATTACTGTACATTAGAATTCATAGGCCTCTTTAGTTCCAAAGATTCTTAGCTCAACTCCATTTTAGGCATCTATTCTCTTTACTCTGAATCTTGCCATCATTTAAAACTGTTCTCCCTTGATTACTCCAGTAGCTCACCAAAATGTTAGTCTGACTTTACTTACTCTGTGACTTTACAGAAACCTCTTGTCCCTCAAATCCTGAATCCTCCCAACCCAGATCCTATGGTTGGACATCTAAATCTCTTAGCAGCAACTTCAGATTTGTACCCCTTTCTCTGAACCTGACCACAACACCACAGCTCCAGGTCAACACTGTTTCTGGAAAACTGAGCTACTCTAAAGAAAAACCACACTAGATATACTGATACCACTAGAAAGTCTCCAACCTTACTCCTTTAAAATAAATTTCATACACTCCCTCTTCCATGCCCCTCAACAACTCTTTCATTTTCTCAACTCAAGCCCACCAGTCACTCCCTGCCCAGACCCTTCACTCTCAACTAGAGAGATTGAAATCTGATCTTATAGAGATACATAAGTTATCAGGCATGCCCTCCCTCCACCCCGTATCCCTACCTGTAACCTTATCTATATATTCATACTTCTCCTTACCTATCTTTATTTCAGTCATAGGAAATGAGGTGTCCCTCCTGTTCAAAGCCAGCCCATCTACCTGTACCCTTGATCCACATTGTGACTCCCATGCCCTTCATATTTCCTTCAACACCCTGCCCTACCAGCCATACTATATTTTAAATCTTCAACCTCTCCTTCCCCAATGGCACCTTTCCCCTCACCACAGACACAAGGTCAGGTCTTATCCTAAAAAGAAAGCCCTTCCTGGCTCCCATCCAGTCTCTTCCTCTTCTCAGCACACCTTCTCAAAAAGAAGTTATTGTCTTTTTCTCTCTCTCTCCTTCCCTCTCCCCCTTGCCTCTCCCATTCCTCTTTTCCCCCAACTCTCCCTCTCTTCCTTCTCCCTCTTTCCCCCCTCACTTCTCCGCTCTCTATTTCTCCTCTCATCCCCTTGCTCCTTCCCCTTCTCCTCTCTCTATCGTCTTCTTCCCCTCCTCCTTTATCACCTGCCATTTACTCTTCCACCTACTGTGAGGGGGATTCTACCCTTAACCTCCTACTGAAACTGCTTTTAAGGTCACCATGACTTCTTAATCGCCAAATCAAATGAACACTTTTCCTGTCTTTATTTTTTTATACCAATGTACTGTATTTGACACTGGTACTGTCTCCCTCTTGAATTTTTCTACTCATTTACACATTGGGCAGCACACATTAGACACTCAAATATATTTGAATAAATGAATAAGGGTACAAAATGAAACAACATCATGCATTTCTCTATCTGGAGAATGAGTCAACAGCCCATGAAACGTTCATAGTAATTAACTATAACATCACAAATCAAATTAGACTAAGCAGCACATATCAGTAATGGAACAATCAGTTCAATTACATGATTTTCTCCAGTCATCCTCAGCACCAAAAATCATTAACAGAAAACCAGGACTAATGATAAGCAAGGGCACAGTAATGAAAATTCTAAAGGAATCTAGAGTGCAAAGAAAAGCACAATACAAACCTTTTTTTTTGTATTTTTTACTAAGTACCATATGTGATAAAAACTATACCTGTGTGTCATGAGAACACATATAAAGGAAAAGAGCTAAGCATAAATCAGTCTGCGGCACCAAATGATTAAGAGTTCACAAACAAACCTGAAGTTTAGTTTATCAAAAGTTATGAGAAGTGAACTAGCAGAAGACACACATGAGAATGTAGAATTAGTGCCACCTCATGACAAATTTAAACCACAGAAGATTCACTTTACTTTGTTTCTAAGCAGATTTCTTCCCACACATTTTCCCTTAATTATTTCCACCATCGACATTTTAAATGATTTCAGGTGCTAATGTCAGCAGCAGTACTTACCTAAAACGCATTCCTGACTTGTAAAGAAACCTTTCCAGATAAAAGATGAAGACTCAGAGACCAAACATTATGGTCCAAACACACCAGAATCCTCTGCACCTTCTTGTTATCTGGAGCATTTTAACATAGTAAACTATACAAAGCAAATGGCTTTCTCCAACACGACTACTAATAGGATACAGACTTCATAGCATTTTAAGTTTCTAAAGCATTTTAACATATACTTGTTTCATTTATAACTCACACCAAGTCTATGAAAACAGGCAAGGCAAGCATTAATGTTCTTTTACAGTGACACAACTAAAGCCTAGGTAGTTCACTGATCATAAATCCCAAAGCTAAAACGTAGCAATCAGGCCCCATCACCTCCAAATTTTCTCCTCTCCTATTCCTTTGTCCTCAACCATTCTTACCTCCTTCCTATCCATCTTAAAGGAAAAGGTATCTCTCCTTTCTAAAACTAATCCACACTGAAACTCTTAAGCCTAGAACCCCCAACAGAACCTTCAATTAACTCCTTTTTCTCACCCACAATATCTGCCTTTCCTCTTAACTACCTCTCCTCATTCTATAAATATGTTCAACTCTTCCTTTCCTAAAAAAAAAATTCCTCAACCCTACCTGTCCCAGAAGCTGTGACCCACCCTCCCTCCCTCCTCTCCCTGATAAACTCTGAAGGTCTACAACTGTAGGCACTTGTACCGCACTTTCATCTCTCCACTAAAACGTTCCTTGTTAAAGGTCACCAATGAATTCCTAGTGGCCAAACTCAATTACCACTCTTCAGTTCTTATCCTTAAGTTTTGGGCCTTTGTCCTAAGGTATTTGACACCACTGACCATTTTACCCTTCCTAAAACCTGGCTTCACCCCTGGGCTCTACTATGTCCCTCTCTCATTCTCCTACCACTGACTTCCTTCTTAGTCTCCTTTATTTACTTAACTCTCATCTTTTGCAAATTACCTACATGTTGATCCTCTGCAGAGCTCCCCCTCTCCTTTTCTCTATTCAGCTAAACACACTTCCTGAACAATCTCTTCCACTCCCATGCCCTAAGTTACCAACCATATGCCTATGATTTCCTAAACTCTATGGTCTGTACACACCCTTTCATTCTTTTAGGAAGAAGCCAGAACAAAACAAAAGTGATATTTATCAAATCTCTGGGCAGGAAGGAGGAGAAGAAGAAGATGGGATAATTTTCTAAGCTTAGAAACAAACAAATACAATGAAAACACAGGTTTGACTGCATAAAATTTTTAAAGTTCTGTAAACTAAGACAAACAACATAGAAAATAAAATAACATGTACATATATTAACTACACATATACCTATAAATATATAACTTGATAAATAAATGGAAAATCAGGAAATTTACTAAAGAAAAAAGTGAGCTATTACTTAAAACCACTAAAAATGTTAAACATTACTAGCAATTTAGGAAGTTCAATTCAGACCTATTAATTTTTTTTATAATGAGGCAATCCATATAACTTTCATTAAATTTTTAAAGCTGTCCTTGGACCCCCCAAATTAAGAATTACCATTCTAGATATATTTCTATTCATGTTCTAAGATTGCCATTAACTTTTTGTTGTTGTTGTTTTGTAACATTATTTGACAACCAGCAGTTAGTTCTCATCCACATTGACTGTAGATTTTTTAAAGTAGTGACAGGTACACAGGTAACCAATGTACAGAGCTTGTATGATGAATCTTCACCCTCATTACATTTTCTGGACAAACACACATGGATATAGTATGCAACATTCCTTATTCCTTTGGCCCACATAGTGTGGTGAGCCTGGTGTCAATGCACACATCTAGAGTTCCCATCTCTTCCATGGAAAATTTCTGGATCTCTCTGAGTGCCGGCAGGGCACTCTTCTTTTTTTTTTTTTTTTTTTTTTTTTGGTGTGCTGGGTGGCATGCAGAATCGAACCGGTGCCCCCTGCAGTAGAAGCAGAGTCTTAACCACTCCAGGGAATTCCCAGGGCACTCTTTTTGAAGCTCACTCCACAGATGCGCTTGTGAATGGCGATGACATATTTTATTCTCTGGACACCACCTCACTGTTGGCAGAATGGTCCTTCTTCTTCTTGCCACCCTTCTTTGCAGGAGTCATTCCGCCAGGTCCAGGTTAGAAAGGAAGAATGCAAGGTATTGCTGCATTTGCTTTTTAAATAACATTATAATATGTTCTTAACACTCAAAATCACCCCTACCACATTTCAGGCACTCTTCTAGATGCTAGAGGATACAGCAGTGAACAAAACAGATAAAAATCAATGTCTCCCTGAAGCTTATATAGGATTCTAGTCTGGGGGGAGGGAGAAGAGAAAAATTAAATAAGTAAAACATATAACATGTTATATGATGACTAAGTGCTATGGAAATAATGCAGGAAAGAGACTAGTAGAGAAGGGTTACAAGTTTTAATAGTGTGGTTAAGGCCTCACTGAAAAGGTGGCATTTACGTAAGACTTAAAAGAGTTGAGGGAATAAGTCATATCTGGGAGAAGAATATTACAGGAAAAGGCCCTCAGATGGGAGCTTTCCCAGGGTGTTTGAGGGATAGAGGGAGAGCAAGAAGATATTAGGACTAAAGAGAAGTGATAGAGAGGAACAATAATAGAAAATATATCAGAAAGGTAATGGGGGAGGAGGAAGAAGATCACTTAATATCCACCATGGGCCCTAAGTATCTCCACACACCTCTACTGAGTATGTCAAAACACAAGGCCTTAACTGTACTGATTCTGAGCCACTTCTGTAGCTACTCACACAAGCAATTAAGTAAGCCAAAGCAAGGCAACCACAACATGACCACTATACCACTGCTCACTCCCAGGGGCTGGGTGAGAAGTTGGAGGTTAGGGGCAGTAGGAGATCACAGCTCAGTTTTGGACAGGTCAAATTTGAAATCCTATTAGATATCCAACTGGAGATATTGTGTAGATAACCAAATATGAGTCCAGATTTCAGAGAAAAGGCCAAAGCTAGAGGTATAAATTTGGAAGTCAACAGTGTACGAGACTAAATGAGCCAAGGAAATAAAAGTTTTTTTGTTGTTTTGGCCACACTGCACAGCTTGCAGGATCTTGGTTCCCCAATCAGGGATTGAACCCGGGCCACGATAGTAAAAGCCCTGAAAGCCCAGAATCCTAACTACTGGGCCACCAGGGAACTCCCACAAAGATTTATTTTTAAAAGGTAATGACCAAGGTGTGAGCCTGGAACATTCTACCACTGAGAGGAAGGGAGATTAGGAGACCATGATATAAAAGAATTAGGAGAATGTGATGTCCTGGAAGCAAATGGAAAAATGGTTTCAAGAACAAGGAGGTAATCAACTGTGGCAAAGTTGCTGACAGATTATGTGAAATGAGGAATGACCAATAGATTTAGCAATGTGGAGACAGACGGTCACAAGGTATAATTCTAGAGGGCTAGTGGGTTCAATATCGTAACTGAATTCAAGAAAAAAATGGAAGGAGGTTAATTGTAGGTATGGAGACAAGAGTTTCACTCTAAATTAATATTTATTTATTGAATGAATGATGAATGAATGCATCCCTAATCCTATCAAGTGTGCAATGAATTCACATACTTTGCCCATGGAAATATAAAACAGTACAATCTCTTTGGAAAGAGACCTAATACACATCCCAACTAGTTTTTAAAATGCATAAGATACACGGATAGATAGATATTGTACCTCTAGAAAGGAATTCACCAAGATGTTTAAGGACTGGTTATCACAGATTGTAAGATTATAGCTAACTTTAATTATCTTCTATATAATATTTCTATATTCTTTAAATGCTCTACAATGAACATGTATAACTTTTATAATCAATAGCTTTTAAATGTTCATAGCCTACATCAGAAGATATATCTAAGTATTGCTTCTAAGGAAATAACCTGAAATTTAGAAAAAGTTTCATGCACCAAAATTTTTATCATGGTTTATTTAAACAGTAATAGCAACATCCAAGTTTCCAACAACAGGGGTTACAAAAAGTTTAAGGTATGTTCTCTCAATGACATATCAAGCAGTCATTTAGAAGGATGTTGGTTAACTGGGGAAATGCTTATATTAAAATTAACTAAATAGGGACTTCCCTGGTGGCCCAGCGGTTAAGGCTCTGTGCTCCCAATGCAGGGGGCCTGGGTTCAATCCCCAGTCAGGGAACTAGATCCCACATGCCACAACTAAAGATCCTGCATGCAGCAGTGAAGATCCTGCATGCTGCAACTAAGACCTGGCTCAGCCAAATTAATAAATATTTTTTTTTTTTAAATTTTAATAAAATTAACTGAATAGGGACTTCCCTGGTGGCGCAGTGGTTAAGAATCGCCTGCCAATGCAGGGGACATGGGTTCGAGCCCTGGTCTGGGAAGATACCACATGCTGCAGAGCAACTAGGCCCGTGAGCCACAACTACTGAGCCTGCACTCTAGAGCCCAAGAGCTGCAACTACTGAAGACCACGCACCTAGACCTCGTGCTCCACAACAAGAGAAGCCACCGCAATGAGAAGCCCGCACACCGCAATGAAGAGTAGCCCCGGCTCGCCACAACTAGAGAAAGCCCGCACGCAGCAACGAAGACCCAACACAGCCTAAATAAAAAAATAAATAAAATAAGATTAACTGAATAAATGTGAATAGGTGGGTAGTGGACTAGTCATATGTGATTCTCTCCCTAACCAACTCTAAAACAACAGTAAAATCATTTTTTAAAAGAAAAAGATGACAATGAAGACTAAAGGAAGAACAGTGGCCGAGAGAGGAGAAAAAAAAAAAAAAAAGACTAAAGGAATTTAAAAAAGGACAAATAACAAAAGATGTCAACAAATTTTTGGAATTTAGAAAAATGTTTAAGTGAATTAGGAGAATAGAGTAAGTGACAAAGTAAATGCCTAGCAAAGGGGTTACAAAAATGAACAAGTCATTTCACTTTTTTGAGTAAATGTTTGAAAGCAATTGTCCACTCACATGTTTTCATTCCACAAATGCTTCCTAAGTGCCTACTAGAGCATACAAAAGTAAAAAAGACAAAGTCCTTTAAGGAGCTTACTTCCTTGTCATCTAGATTTCCATTTTGAAGTGTGTAAGCTAGGCTAACATAGATTCTACCTGTCACTTAAACCAATACTTTCAGGAAGCCAGCAGGAATGATACATTGAACATACAAACTCTTTCTAGCTAATTCCAAAGAGTGATACCAAATGTCACTGCATACTTCCTCAGGAGGCATATAATTACTCAGAGTAACAGACCTCTTTGGCAACGCTTAAGAAAACTCTGTCCTTAGGGGGTTTTTTGTGGGTTCTTTTGCGGTACGCAGGCCTCTCACTGTTGTGGCCTCTCCCGTTGCGGAGCACAGGCTCTGGACGCGCAGGCTCAGCGGCCATGGCTCACGGGCCCAGCTGCTCCGCAGCATGTGGGATCCTCCCGGACCGGGGCACGAACCCGTGTCCCCTGCATCTGCAGGCGGACTCTCAACCACTGCGCCACCAGGGAACCCCTGTCCTTAGATTTTAAAATTACCTCTTAACACAGTATTTAGTGTTTTCCTTGTAGTGTTCACTGCTTTGAGTTTTCACGTATCTAAAGATACCTGTGGTAGATTTCTTTTAGAGAAAAATTAAAACTTCAATATTCTATCTATGCAAAAGCATTACTGACTCTACTCATCTTTTTATTTTTTTGGCCGTGACACACAGCTTGCAGGATCTTAGTTCCTTGACCAGGGATTAAACCCAAGACCTGGCAGGGAAAGCGCCAAGTACTAACCACTGGACCACCAAGGAATTCCCATCTACTCATCTTTTTATCAGGTGAAGAACAATGGAAAATATTTGTTTGGCGTGACCATGAGGTTACAGGATTGCTGAAGTGAGCATAACATTAACATTAAAAAATTCATAGCATAACATTAAAATTCATTTGCAGCAATGAGCTAGAGAAACTGGATAGAGGCCAAAGGTTAAATGCAAGGTGACCATTATTAACAACACCCCTAGTCAAAACTAGAAATCAAAATAGGAATAGTTCCTAGCTGCAGAAAAACCAAGAAACAGAAGTACAATGATGACTTCCACCTTCCTAATGGAGATTATGCAACATGTGGATAATTTATATTGGTGGTCGTATCATAGGAAAAATGTATCTACGTGAACAATCTGAGCCAGTCATCCCCAACTAAGTGGTTTTTCACATTATAACTTAATAGTTAATATCAATCTCCTAATAACAAGACCCTTCCTATCACAATTTGCATCAAAATGTTATAAATTAAGTAAGTGGTAGCTTTGGATTATCAAGAGCCTTTGGTTCAAGCCAAAAGACAAATGAGAGACTTAACTAGATTTAAAAAGTGGTGGTACAAACAATCCAATTCAAAAAATAGAGGAAGGACTTGAAGAGACATTTCTCCAAAGAACATATACAGATTGCCAACAAGCACATGAAAACATTCTCCACGTCACTAGCCATTAGGATAATGCAAACTAAAACCACAATGAGATACCACGTCATGTCCATTAGGATGGGTATAATTAAAAAAAAGAAAAGAATAAGTGTTGGGAAGAAAGTGGAGAAATTAGAACCCCTGGGCATTGCTGGTAGGAATATAAATTGGTGCCCTGTGGAAAACAGGTGAATTCTCAAAAAGTTAAACACAGAATTATCAAATGATTGAGCAATTCCAATTCTAGGTATATACCTAAAAGAATTAAAAGCAGGGGCTCAAATAGAACTTCTACTCCAATGTTCATAACAGTCTTATTCACAACAGCCAAAAGGTGGAAACAACCCAAATGTCCATTGACAAACAGATAAACAAAATGTGGTATATACAAACAATGGAATGCTACTCAGCCCTAAAAAAGGAAATACAAACACATCACAATATGAATAAAACATAAAAACATCATGCTAAGTGAAACAACCCAGACACAAAAGAACAAATATTTTGTATGATTCCAGTTATATGAGGTACCTTGAGAAGTCAAATTCATAAATACAGAAAGCAGAATGGTGATTGCCAGGGACTAGAGGAGGAGGGAATGGGTGCTTAGAGTTTAATGGGTACAAGTTTCAATTTGGGCAGAAAAAGTTCTGGGGCTTCCCTGGTGGCACAGTGGTTAAGAATCCTGCCAACGCAGGAGACACAGGTTCAATCCCTGGTCTGGGAAGATCCCACATGCCATGGAGCAACTAAGCCCATGCGTCACAACTACTGAGCTTGCGCTCTAGAGCCCGTGAGCCACAACAACTGAGCCTGTGTGTCACAACTACTTAAGCCCGCGCACCTGGAACCCGTGCTCCGCAACAAGAGAAGCCACCTCAATGAAAAGCACGCGCACCACAACGAAAAGTAGCCCCCGCTTGCCACAATTAGAGAAGAACCATGCGCAGCAACAAAGACCCAACGCAGCCAAAAATAAATAAATTTTAAAAAGAAAGAAAGAAAAAGTTCTGGGGCTTCCCTGGTGGCGCAGTGGATAAGAATCCACCTGTCAATGCAGGGGACATGGGTTTGAGCCCTGCTCCGGGAAGATCCCACATGCCGCGGAGCAACTAAGCCCATGCGCCACAACTTCTGAAGCCCGGGTGCCACAACTACTGAAGCCCACGTGCGTAGAGCCTGTGCTCCGCAACAAGAGAAGCCACCGCAATGAGAAGCCGGCACACCGCAACAGAGCAGCCCCCGCTCGCTGCAACTTGAGAAAGCCCAAGTGCAGCAACAAAGACCCAATGCAGCCAAAAATAAATAAATAAAATAATTTATTAAAAAAAAAAGTTCTGGAAACAGACTGTAGTGATGCACAACAAAGTAAATGTACTTAATGCCACTGAGCTATACAATTAAAAATGGTTAAATTGGTAAATTTTATGTTATGTATATTTACCACAATAAAAAGTGATGGTAAAAAAAAAATAAAATTCAATAAAAAAAGTGATGGTAACATTTTCAAGGAAGCATCCCAGGTAAAATTTGAGTAGAATTGCTAAGATACAACTTTATTCCCTCCTTTGAAAAGAATCTGGTATAACGATCAGCTGATGCGAAATAACCTTTGTAAAGGATGGATAAATCACAGTGCTACCAGTTCACTCCTTCTTATCTCAAAGAATGATCCTTTCTGTATCTGAAATTCTGTTTTAATACAATGTTTGTACGATGAATGAATCCTTTCCATCCATCCTTGGGCCAATTAATTGCCCTGATTTTCAAAATAATCCACATTGTGGCCCCAAAGAATCCCTTAATCTTTTAGCTCCCATCATTGCCTGCCAAATATCTTGCCCTTCAATCACAATGGTTTACTACTACACCTGAACATAATTTATACTGATCTTCCTCTGTAAACTCTGCTTCTCCCTTTGGAATTCCTATCTCCCCATTTTTAGTAGCAAGATAGCTGAGATCTAGAACTTCAAAGCCAGATTATCTGGGTTCAAATTCCGCCTGCACCACTTGTTAGCCATGTGACTTTGAACAAAGCACTGGGAAAGCAAAACTGACACTGCCTTGCCACCATTATGAATAAATGTCACATCCCATAGATAGGGAGAAAGAAAATACTTTGTATCTTGAGATAAATTTAAAAATAAGGGCTTCCCTGGAGGCACAGTGGTTAAGAATCCGCCTGCCAATGCAGGGGACACAGGTTCGAGGCTTGGTCCGGGAAGATCCCACATGCCACGGAGCAACTGAGCCCGTGCGCCACAACTACTGAGCCCACATGCCACAACTACTGAAGCCCACGTGCCCAGAGCCCGTGCTCCACAACAAGACAAGCCACCGCAATGAGAAGTCCGCGCATCTCAAGGAAGAGTAGCCCCCACTCGCCGCAACTAGAGAAAGCCTGCACACAGCAATGAATACCCAACATAGCCAAACATAAATAAATAAATAAATAAAAATAAATTTTTAAAAAAATGAGTCACTCTCTATAATTCTGATCCCCAAAATAAATGAAATCTTGAGCACTTTCTGTAAGCTTGGACTCCCTAACTAAACTTTTTCCCTAACTTTTAAAATACTGGTATCCAAAAAAATGTTATGCAACAAAAAAACAACCCAATCAAAAAATGGACAGAAGGTAATAGACATTTCTCCAAAGAAGACATACAAATGGCCAGTAAGCACATGAAAAGCTGCTCAACATCATTAATTATTAGAGAAATGCAAATCACAACTACAATGAGGTACCACCTCACACCGGGTCAGAGTGGCCATCACTAAAAAGTCTACAAATAACAAATGCTGGAGAGGGTGTGGAGAAAAGGGAACCCTCCTACACTGTGGGTGGGAGTGTAAGTTGGTACAGCCACTATGGAAAACAGTATGGAGGTTCCTCAGAAAACTAAAAATAGAATTACCATATGATCCAGCAATCCCACTCCTGGGAATACACCCAGACAAAACTATAATTCAAAAAGATAGGGACTTCCCTGGTAGCACAGTGGTTAAGAATCAGCCTGCCAATGCAGGGGACGTGGGTTCAATCCCTGGTCTGGGAAGATCCCACATGCCAAGGAGCAACTAAGCCTGTGTACCACAACTACTGAGCCTGCGCTCTAGAGCCTGTGAGCCACAACTACTGAAGCCCGTGCACCTAGAGTCCGTGCTCTGCAACAAGAGAAGCCACCACAATGAGAAGTCCATGCACCGCAATGAAGAGTAGCTCCCGCTGGCTGCAACTAGAGAAAGCCTGCATACAGCAACAAAGACCCAACACAGCCAAAATTTAAATAAATAAATAAATAAATTTATTTTTAAAAAAGATACATGTAGCCTGATGTTCAAAGCAGTACTGTTCACAATAGCCAAGACATGGAAACAACCTAAATGTCCACTGAATGCATAAAGAAGATGTGGTAAATATATATACATTGGAATACTACTCAGCCATAAAAAAGAACAAAATAATGCCATTTGCAGCAACATGGATGCAACTAGAAATTATCATAGTAAGTGAAGTAAGTCAGAAAGAGAAAGACAAATACTATATGATATTACTTATATGTGGAATCTAAAATATGGCACAAATGAACCTATCTACAAAACAGAAACAGACTCATAGACACAGAGAACAGACTTGTGGTTGCCGAGGTTGGGGGGAGGGGTGGACTGGGAGTTTGGGGTTGGTAGATGCAAACTACTACATTTAGAATAAACAACAAGGTCCTAATGTATAACACAGGGAACTATATTCAATATCCTGTGATAAACCATAATGGAAAAAAATATTAAAAAGTATGTCTCTATGTGTATAACTGAGTCACTTTGCTGTACAGCAGGCATTGGCACAGTGTTGTAAATCAACTATGCTTCAATTAAAAAAAATTTTTTTTAAAGGCACCAAAAAGTGTTATGACCTTTGTGGATATAACAATCATGTTAAAAAACTGCTTTCCACCATGACAAACTAATGTAAACTCAATAACTTTGGTGATCAAGTGTTTTGTCCCAATAAATGCCTGTATTTTTTGATTCAGTGAGCCAGTCAAAATCTGACTCCCACTATTTTGCAAGTAGATCTCTATTCTTTTCTAAAAGCTTTAGTTCCTGAGATTTCCTTTCCTGTTACTTTAATTCCAAAATGTTTCTTATTTTTATTTTTAATACTTATTTCTTTTGTAATACATTTCCTTTAAATGACAACCCAAAATTCTAAAGCCTCCTTTTGACCTCCACCTCCAAAATCTCAATGCCCCTCCCCAGAGGTAACCAATATTTAAATTGGGTGTGTATCCTTCCAGACTTTTCTTTTTTAATGATTTTCATACATATACATGGAATCATTGAAAACATACACTCTAATCTCCAGTTTCTTCATTTCTGTAACTGGAATGGAAACTACACCTGTCTCACAGGGTTGCTGGAAAGACTAAATGGAAAAAAAAAAAATCACATAAAGTGCTATGTGCACTGTGCTTAGCACAAGGTCCAGCTCAGATCACAGCTTCTCCATCAAGTTTACCCAGACTATTCAACTGCTGGTAATTTCATTTTTTCTCCAGTGAAGTTTCCTCAATACTCACTGGACATATCATACAGTGCCTTGGGTCATGGCCCATCCTATAGCTAGTAAACACCTGGGGGGCAGAAATTCAGTCTCAGTATCCTTCAGAACAACTGACACAGGGTTCTATACAAAGTAGGTACTCAATAAATTAAAATACTGAAAATTTCTAAGAAGTAGAAGCCCATGTAAAGTTTCTTCCTGACACACCTAGTAAAATTCAAGTGTTTTCAGACTTTTAACTGTGTAAAAGGAGCTGCCTTAGGTTATCAAGTATATAATGAGGGCTTCCCTGGTGGCGCAGTGGTTGAGAATCTGCCTGCCAATGCAGGGGACACAGGTTCGAGCCCTGGTCTGGGAAGATCCCACATGCCACGGAGCAACTAGGCCCGTGAGCCACAACTACTGAGCCTGCGTATCTGGAGCTTGTGCTCCGTAACAAGAGAGGCTGCGACAGTGAGAGGCCCGCGCACCGCGATGAGGAGTGGCCCCCGCTCGCCGCAACTGGAGAAAGCCCTCGCACAGAAACAAAGTCCCAACGCAGCCAAAAATAACTAAATAAAATAAGTAAATAAATAAAATAAAATTAAAAAGTGCAGAACTGATGCAAGATTGTGACATTTAAAAAAAAAAAAAAGTATATAATGAAAGCCAATTTCTATTAAGTAGAGACCCAAAATCCCACTGATAAAGCATTCTATGTTTGTCTATTTTTTTTCTCCATTTAAAGTTTAAGTGCTTGGGAGGCAGGCAAATCTAGTAACTTTATTAATAAAATATATGTAATAATGCTATTATATAAACTCAACTAGGTTTATATAATGAATATATTCCTTAAAAGTCACATCTAAGTTATTTCACTTTAAATGCACTGGAGAGACCCAAAAAGGAAAAAATTAACAGATATACAAATATAACTACACAATATTGAACAAGAACAAGGACAGCACTTGGAAGTATGTAGAATTAAGTAATATAATGTTCATATTTCCTAAATCAACCCTTTCTGATGAAGACTTTTCTTTCTTTTTCTTTTTCTTTTTTTTTTTGCGGTACACGGGCCTCTCACTGTTGTGGCCTCTCCCGTTGCAGAGCACAGGCTCCGGACGCGCAGGCTCAGCGGCCATGGCTCACGGGCCCAGCTGCTCCGCAGCATGTGGGATCCTCCCGGACCAGGGCACAAACCCATGTCCCCTGCATCGGCAGAAGGACTCTCAACCACTGCGCCACCAGGGAAGCCCGAGACTTTTCTTTTTTTGGCCATGCCACACAGTTTGCAGGATCTCAGTTCCCTCACCAGGGATTCACTGCCAGGCCATGGCAGTGAAAGCGTGGAATCCTAACCACTAGGCCACCAGGGAACTCCCTGATGAAGACTTCTCAAAAAAAAGTGAATGTGAAAAATTTCATAAAAGTATAAAGGTTAAATTGCATTTAATTATACATTTGACAAATCACTTTTACTGTAAAGAACAACAGTCCTGAAATAAGACACCTAGCACATTTGCTGCTCCCTGGTTACAGTACTTATACACGGTGACCCTATAGGAGTAGGCTCTCCATGACCCCCAGGAGCAGATGGTCAAGTCCATGCTGCTCCTGGCCCCAAAGCTAAATGAGGCCAACCTCACCATGGAGCTGATGAAGCTCTTCACGCAGCTGCAGGCCAAGGGCGAACAGGGCCCCATTCGGTGCAATGCCACCATTTGCCTGGGCAAAATCAGCTTCTACTTCAGTACCAGCACCAGAAACAGGGTCCTCACCTCCGCCTTTAGCTGGGCCACTAAGGACCGTTTTGCACCATCCCAGGTCACGGGTGTTTTGGGCTTCACTGCCACCCACAACCTCTACTCGATGAACGATTAAGACCACAAGATCCTGCCTGACCTCTTACAGCCTCACTGTGGATTCTGAGACATCTGTGCAGGATGAAGCCTTCAAGGCCATTCGAAGCTGCCTGTCCAAACTGGAGTCTGTGTCAGAGGGCCCTACACAGCTGGCCAAAGTGGACTTCTCATGCAGCCAGCTGCACAGGCTGGGCCATGACACGGGGTCTCCTTCCTCACCTCTATGCTGATCCATGCACACCCCACAGCTGCTCCAGCCGAGACCAACGTCCCCCAGAGATCCATGCCCGAGGGACTTCCTTCCCCAGCCCTCACCCCTGTCCCTGCCATACCCATGACCTAAGGCCACTGGGAGACACAAGAGGGCAAGGACACAGAAGAGGACAGCAGTGCCGCCAACAGATGGGAGGACGAAGACTGGGGCAGCTTGGAGCAGGAGGCCAAATCTGTGTCGGCCCACCAGGACTTCTGGGGGCCAAGACAGCTGGGCTGGTCAGAGCGGCAACCCCGGCCACAAAGCCCCGAAGTCAGACTGGAGCAGCTGGGAAGCTGAGCGGCTCGTGGGAGCAGGGATGGCAGGAGCCAAATCTCCCAGAGCTGCCCCCTGAGGACACACAGCTGGCCAGCGAGTATAACTGGGATGGACCGGAGCTTAATGACAAAGGCGACCCCTTCGCTGGCCTATCAGCACATCAGAGGAGGCTGGTGCCCAGCCGAGACTGAGAGCCAACAGGCGAAGACCGAGCTAAGCTGGAAGAAGTGAGAGGAGCATCAGCGGGAGATGGAGGCCAACTGCGCTGAGAAAAAGGTGGCCAAGGACCCCATGAAGCTGAGAACTTGGAAGGTGGACTGAACTGCCAGTGTGGGCGTTTCCCAGCCACAGAGAGCAGGCCCCGCAGATGTATGTATTATACAAGCCAAGTGAGCCCGGCCCACCTGGCAAGAACATCTCACATGTACATAATCAGAGCCACAATAAATTCTATTTCAAGGAACGAAGGGAGGGAGGGAGGGAGGAAGGAGTATATGACAAGGTTCCCAACCTCAAGGAACTTTCTAATAGAGATATGAACTGAACACATGGAAAAAACTAAAAAAACACAGATAACATAGATGAAGTATTAAATCAAGTGTAGTAGACTGATGCTATAGGAGTTCAGAGACAAGGAAGACAGCAAAGACTGACTGGAATCAACAGAAAGTCCTGCAGAGCACAGTTCCTCACCCCGGGTTGACTATTAACGAAAGTAAGACTCCTCTGAGCAATCATCAACAAAAATCACCTTACTAGACTATTTTGATAAGTGAAATAGGTATGGTCCTTGTCTCAAAGTGTTTATAATCAAAGAGGATACAGAATAAATACCAATTAAAACATTATAGGGCTTCTCAGCTGGCCGCTGAGCCTGCGCGTCCAGAGCCTGTGCTCCACAACGGGAGAGGCCACAACAGTGAGAGGCCTGCGTACTGCAAAAACAAAACAAACAAACAAAAAATTATAGCTCATCACCAGGGAGCCTCAAGAGTGCTGCTAATAATTTTTTCTTGATTTAGGCACTACATCAAGGGTATGCTCATTTTGTAAAATTCAACAAGTTGAACATTTATGATATCTGCACTTTTCTATATGTATGTTACACTGTAGTTCATTTAAAAAAAAAAAAGGATTATAGCTCCAGTCCTAACCATTTTCGTAGGATGCAGTTATACATCTCCCACTGCCTACTGGACAACACCATCTGGATGTCGTGCCCCCACCTCAGACTCCATCTTGCCTTCAAAAACCAAAATCCCTCCAGATTTTTCTGTTTTGATCAATGGTAGATACTCAAGCTGAAAACCCTGGATTTACAGGACTCCTCCAGCCCAGGTGATTTATTAAGTCCTATTTCAAATCTAGTAAGGGCCAGGTACGTTTCCAGGTACAAGAATATAGCAGTGAAAATGACAAAGTCCCTTCTCTCATGAAATTGACATTCTAAGGGGCAGTGACAAATACATTTTTAAAGTCAGATAATGATTACATACTCTGATGATAGCAACAAAGAATGAAGCAATAAGGGACGGTGCTTTAAAACTGGTGGTCAGGGGCTTCCCTGGTGGCTCAGTGGTTGAGAGTCCACCTGCCGATGCAGGGGACACAGGTTCGTGCCCCGGTCTGGGAAGAGCCCACATGCCACGGAGCGGCTGGGCCCGTGAGCCATGGCCGCTGAGTCTGCGCGTCCGGAGCCTGTGCTCCGCAGCAGGAGAGGCCACAGCAGTGAGAGGCCCGCGTACTACAAAAAAAAAAAACAAAAAAAAAAAAACTGGTGGTCAGGAAAGACCTGAGAGGTGATTTTAACTGAGAAATGAATGAACCAGACTTGGAGAAAAACATTAGGGAAAGAGAAGGTAAGTGCAAAGACATTAGAGTCAAGACAAACAGTCCATTCAAAGCAAAGAAGTGCCAGTGTTGCTACAGCAGAGAATGAGAGGAAAGGTGGCAGGGGATAAGGCTGCAGAGGTAGGCAAAGGTCAGATCATGCAGCATGTTGTAGGCCACTGTAAGGAGTCTGGATTTTAAAAGTTATACTTTAAGTATCTCATCTCTGTGCTTTATTTCCACTATCACTTCTCAACTTCAGCCTTTATCGTCTCATGTAAGGCCTATGTCATTTTAATAATCTCCTAAACATTGTCCCTAATTTTAGTCTCTTCCCACTCCAAAGCATTCTCATCACCATAGCAAAATTAAGTATTTTTTAAAGTAGTGTTATACATTATCAATCTTCTGCTCAAAAACCTTCAAAGGGCAACAAGATAAAAACATCAGCTCCTTAACGTGAAGCTCAAAGCTCCCAGTAATAGGGGCGTAACTCTCTCCCTCTCTAACCTATCATACTCCTAAACAAAACCTCATTCTAGCTAAACTGCTCCCTGAACATATGTGCATGTCCCACCATGTGATCTCAGCTCACAATATTTATCCTTCCACCTCCCCAAACAACCTTCATACCCTTGACTCTTCTCTTTGACTCTTCTATTTGTACCATTTCTTCTGCAAATAAAGTTCTACCTCAGTAGGAGGCAGGAAAGGAGAATACTCCCACTGAGGAAACAACATGAGCACAAAAGCCTGAATACGTATGTGATATTCACACACACAAAAATAGTGTCCTATGATTTAGCACAGAATGCATGAGATATAACAGGAAATAAAGCCATTCAAGGGGATGGTTAAGAACTATGTGACCCTATGCAAATTATTTAACCTCTCTGGGCTTCAGTTTCTTCACCTGTTGAATGAAGGTAATAACAGTGGTCATGCCACAGTACTGTGGCAATTTAGTCATTCACTCAGCAAATGTTTCCTGAGCACTTATTCTGCGCACCAGCAACTGTCCTAAGTGATGCAGAGACAACAGTGAACAAGATAGACAAAATCTCTGCCCTATGGTAAGGGAAATATCAAACAAGCAAAATAAATAAATATATGATTTGACATGTTATCTAGTGATAGGTGCTACAGGAAAAACATAAATAAAGCAGAGAAGGACGATAGGGCAAAAAGCAAAATTCAAGTCAAGACATGAAAGAATTGAGGAAACAGCCATGCAGTGTTCCAGACAGAGGAAATCAGAAATGAAAAGGCATGATTAAGGAAAAGCAAGGAAGCTAAGGAGCTGGAGCAGAGAGTGGGGATAAGTGGTAAAAGATGAGGTCAGAGAACTAAGAGGGAATCAGATCATATAGAACCTTATAGGCCACTGTAAAGATTTTAGCTTTTATTTTGCCAGAAATAGGAAGCCATTGGAGGGTTCTAGCATGACATGACCTGACTTTAACCACATCTCTGATTTAACAGCATCTCTCTGGCTGCTATATTAAGAATATACTATTAGAGAACAAAGTCTAGAGGAAGAGACCACTTAGGAGATTAAATTAGATAATAGTGCTTAACACAATGTCTGGCATATAAATATCCCTTAAAGGAGGCTATTTTTCCCAGAGTAAGAATGATTTCCTATCTTGCTGGACCAAAGATTAGTAAAATAACCAGCTGAATTAAGGCTGAACTTTGGGGGCAAGGCAGTGTATCTCATGTAATTTTAGGCTCATCAAAAATAAAAATGTTGGGCTTCCCTGGTGGCGCAGTGGTTGAGAGCCCGTCTGCCGATGCAGGGGACATGGGTTCGTGCCCTGGTCCGGGAAGATCCCACATGTCGCGGAGCGGCAGGGCCCGTGAGCCATGGCCGCTGAGCCTGCGCGTCCAGAGCCTGTGCCCTGCAACGGGAGAGGCCGCAACAGTGAGAGGCCCGCGTACCGAAAAATAAATAAATAAATAAATAAAAATGTTTAAACAAATAGTAATTAATTTTTATAATGATTCCCTATTTTCCATAAAGATGACACAAGAATGTCTGTTCCTATCCACATCTTTACTAGCATGCCACTCAGAAGGCAGAGTATACTCAAGAAACAGAATTAAGGAGAACTTGAGAAAATAAAGTATGCTTCTACATGAAAATATTTCAATCTGGAAAAATCTGCTTTTTTCAAAGCTACTATTTCAAATGGCACTGTGGTTACCTCTATTGATCTAATTATCTTAAATTCTTACTGGCAATATAAAATGCTGGTTGCAAGAACTAGAACTATTTAAAATAAAAAGGCAGTTACAACACTTTAAAAAGAACTGGAAAGTAACCTGCAGTGCTGAAAAGCTTCCATTTTGAAAATATAAATACAGTTAACAGCTTGGAAAACAGTCTGATTGACACTAACATGCATAATCCTGGGAGGAGGAGAAGAAACGTACATGTGTACTCTGACCTCTCTTTCCAAATTTAGTGAGTGCAACTTGCAACAAAATTCTTATGATTTTCCAACCTCTATATTAGGCTCAGGGCTATGAACTATCCCATCCCAGTCCTTAATCCTAAAGCCCTAGAGCATCACTTCAAGCTATCCCACACTTTGTCTATGAAATCAAGACTCCCCAGTTCCAGGAAAAGTTCCAGGAGGTAGTTATGGGCTGTCAAAACACTGCAAAAGGCATTTCAGTTTGTAAAATATTGATGACGTTGATGATAATAGCAACAAATATTTACTAAGTGCTTACTATATGCCAAGCATTGTTTTCAGCACTTTACATTCTTATCAATTCTCACAGCAAGCCTAAAGTAGACATTATTATCTCCACTGTACTGAGGAGGAAAAGCGATGAGAAAGTGGTGGGAACAAGATGCCTTCACAGAGAGAGGGGGGAAAAAAATGACTGGTTTAAAAAAAGGAACACGAGAGCTTCCCTGGTGGCGCAGTGGTTGAGAGTCCGCCTGCCGAAGCAGGGGACGCAGGTTCGTGCCCTGGCCTGGGAAGATCCCACATGCCGCAGAGCGGCTGGGCCCGTGAGCCATGGCCGCTGAGCCTGCGCGTCCGGAGCCCGTGCTCCGCAAGGGGAGAGGCCACAACAGTGAGAGGCCCGCGTACCGCAAAAAAAAAAAAAAAAAAAAAAAAAAAAGGAACATGAAGTAAATAAATAAAATGTTAAAAGGATCACGAAATTAGAAGAGCAAGGGACTTTTCAAAAGGAACACTAGAAGCTAGAAGCAGGTCCTTCAAAAATTCTAAAAGAAAATGAGTTCCACCATAGAGTCCTCCTATTCTATCTTCTTAGATGGTAAAGGTGGTGGGTATATGATAGGGATCATCAAACTACTAGGTCTGATGCCTACTTTTGTAAATAGTTTTACTGGAACATGGTCACATCCATTCATTTATGTATTGTCTGTGGCTAGCTTTGAGATACAATAGCACAGATGAGTTGTTAAGGCAGAGACCCTCTGGCCCACAAAGCCTAAAATATTTATTATCTGGACCTTTACAGAAAAAATTTGCCAGCACCTGGTCTATGAATATAAGAAACAATGATGGCCATGAAAAATGGAGGGCTGGGATTCCCTGGTGGCACAGTGGTTGAGAGTCCGCCTGCCAATGCGGGGGACGTGGGTTCATGCCCCGGTCCGGGAGGATCCCACGTGCCGCGAAGCAGCTGGGGCCGTGAGCCATGGCCGCTGAGCCTGTGCGTCCAGTGCCTGCGCTCCGCGGCAAGAGAGGCCACAGCAGTGAGAGGCCCGCGTACCGCAAAAAAACAAAAAAAAAAAAAATGGAGAGCTGATGGCAGTTGATAAGCATTTGGAAAATAATGGTAAGACTGCAATGGCTCACTTTCCTGGAAAAAACAGGTTTTCAACACTATTTGAAGACAGAACCAAAGGATGAGTTTCTGATTTTTATCTAAGGTACTTAACTTCCTACCATTTCAGGAATTCTGAAGAAAGCACCTAGAAAATGTATAGTCATCATTAAAGTATTTGGAGATAATTATAAAATATGTAGACTTTCCAGAGGTTTTGCTTCTTTTATTCTCTGGCTGCCCAACTTTTGAATGTTCTACTACTTAGCACTTCCAATGAAGGTGGACAGTGAAAACAAAAATACATGAAAGGCAAGATGGCCAGTTCTGTTATATCAGCAGGTAAATACTTATTGGGAAAGACCTGGAAATAGTTATAATGTATTAGCAAAACTAAAGTTTTAAATACCAACAAACTAAGTTCAGTATAAGCCAACAGTGGGTCACATCTGCAAAAAACTCTAAAATGGAGGTGTGGCTCTTTTCCGCTTATCTCAGCACGAGGCACCATGAGCAGCAAAGTCTCCCGCGACACCCTCTACAAGGCAGTGCAGGAAGTCCTGCATGGGAACCAGTGAAAGTGCCATAAGTTTTTGGAGACGGTGCAGCTTCAGATCAGCCTGAAGAACTATAACCCTCAGAAGGACAAACGCTTCTAGGGCGCCATCAGGCTTAAGTCCACTCCCCGTCCCAAGTTCTCTATATGTGTTCTGGGGTACCAGCAGCACTGTGTGATGAGGCCAAGGCTGTGGATATCCCCCACACGGACACGAAGGCACTAAAGAAACTCAACAAGAATAAGAAACTGGTCAGGAAGCTGCCCAAGAAGTATGATGCTTTTTTGGCTTCAGAGCCTCTGATCAAGCAGATCCCACAAATTCTGGGCCCTGGCCTGAATAAGGCTGGCAAATTCCCTTCCTTGCTGACCCATAATGAGAACATGGTGGCCAAAGTTGATTAAGTGAAGTCCAAGATCAAGTTCCAGATGAAGAAGGTGTTGTGTCTGGCAGTGGCTGTTGGCCACGTGAAGATGACAAGTGATGAGCCTGTGTACAACATCCACTTAGCTGTCAACTTCCTGGTGTCATTGCTCAAGAAAAATTGGCAGAACGTCCGGACTTTGTACATTAAGAGCATCATGGGCAAGCCCCAGCGCCTATACTAAGGCACAGCTTAATAAACCATACTCCTACCACTAAAAAATAAATAAATAAAGTAAAATAGAGATGTGGTATCCAGATCCTGAGAAGAAAATATTCCTCTATATGCTGGACTGGCTTGCCAAAATCTGGACTAGTATATCCTGTCTGGGGCACCACCTTTTAAGAGGACCAGAAAAGGCCAACAAGGGTGTTGAGAATATGCAGAAACTATAATGTATTTTCAAAAGGTTGAAATCATTGGGAATTTCCTTTTTAATTTTTGTTTTTGTTTTAATTTAAACAAGCATTACTATAGCATTAAACATGAAAACCACCAAAAAGAAATCTCCACATTCAATTCATTAAATAATCAACAAAGATTTGTTGAAAAACTACTACAGGCCAGGCACTGTTCTAGGACAGACCAAAATCCCTGACTTCTTAGAGCTTGCATGCTAATGAAGAACACAGAAAATCACTGACCATGACTTTTTATTCCTCTGAATTTCTACACACATGTGTATATATTTTTATAGGCTTTGGGGTTTTTTTCATAATTTAAAGCAGGTCTTTGCAATTTGGGTTCTACTCTTCATTTAACATTATTTTGAAAACATATTTTACAAGTTGCTACATAGTATTTAATACGTGTTTCTCACTTTTAATGCCACAATTTACTTAATATTTCTCTACTCTTCAACACATGTTATGTCCAGCCTTTGCTATAAGTGCAACAAAGGACTAGGGTGGGAGTGATTTCCCTCTCAAGAGGAATTTGGGCAGGGTAGGCAGTGAACTGTTAGGTTTGCAGAAGGATTTTTTTTTTTTTTTTGCGGGCGGGGGGTGGGGGGGGGGCGGGGGGGGCGGGGGGCGGTGCTACACCACACAGCTTGCAGGATCTTAGTTCCCTGACCAGGGACTGAATCCGTGCCCTTGGCAGTGAGAGCATGGAGTCCTAACCACTGGACCACCAGGAAATTCCCTGCAGGAGGACTTTAAAACTGACAGTAGGAGCCCAGAACATTAGAACTAACATGCTTAAATAATAAGGAAACAGGCCATATCCAATCACTCCAGGCAAAATCTCAAGTAGAAAAGAGAATTCTTATTGAGGTGAGAGAGAGTAGAAGTACATGGGCTCTATTCAGGAACCCTGGCTGACTACTGGCAAGGAAGGAATCCTCTGGCACTATGTGATAGTGCACTACCAAGCCCGGAGAAACTTTTCTCAAATTCCTTGTAAGTCTTCTGTAAGAAATTAAAAGCATGAGGCTAACCTTTCGGAAACTTAATAGGAACTTTAGTGGTATCAGGAGAAGCAAACAGGACAATAAGGGCAGTTATAAGGTCAACACTGATAATCCCAAAGGCACCACTGAGGTCAGCTCTTGAGACGATCACACAGGAACACCGGCTGCACATTAAGGCCACCAGGCAGTAAAGGTTTGTGCAGCACAGCCAATTGCAGCAGAACCAAAAACTCAACATCTACAGGACAGTCACGAGCCAGTGAACCAGAATGTGGAAGGATTTGGTGATAATCAGTCTCAAAATCAAAGACGATTTTCATTATCATTGCCTAGAAAATTTAAGATGTAGGGGTAGGAACTTCCCTGCTGGCGCAGTGGTTAAGAATCCGCCTGCCACAGGAATAAAGACGCAGACACAGAGAATGGACTTGAGGACCCAGGGAGGGGGAAGGGTAAGCTGGGACGAAGTGAAAGAGTGGCATGGACATATATACACTACCAAATGTAAAACAGATAGCTAGTGGGAAGCAGCCGCATAGCACATGGAGATCAGCTTTGTGTCCACCTAGAGAGGCAGGATAGGGAGGGTGGGAGGGAGATGCAAGAGGGAGAAGATATGGGGATGTATGTATATGTATAACTGATTCACTTTGTTATACAGCAGAAACTAACACACCATCGTAAAACAATTATACTCCAATAAAGATGTTAAAAAGAAAAAAAAAAAGAATCCACCTGCCAATGCAAGGGACATGGGCTGAATCCCTGGTCCGGGAAGATCCCACATGCCGCAGAGCAAATAAGCCCGTGAGCCGCAATTACTGATGAGCCTGTGTTCTGGAGCCCGCGAGCCACAACTACTGAGCCCAAAGGCCGCCGCTACTGAAGCCCACGCACCCTAGAGCCTGTGCTCTGCAACAAGAGAAGCCACCACAATAAGAAGCACGCGCACCACAACAGAGAATAGCCCCCACTCGCGCAACTAGATAAGGCCCGCGCGCAGCAACGAAGACCCAACACAGCCAAAAATAAATAAATAAATAAATTTATTTTTTAAAAAATGATATGGGGTAGATTATGAAGATAATTTAAAGAATCACTTGAAGGTTGTCATGAAAGCAGATATAGACTATTCCATATATTCTAGAGGGTCCTGGAATGGAAGTTTCTATAGAAGGTTTCACATCAGCATAAGGAATAACCTTCTGACCTCTAAAACTACCCAACAATGAAACAAGTTGCCTCATGAAGTGGTAAAGCTCCCTGTTACCAGATTTATTTAGCAAAAACTGATCAACTTTGTGGCTTCTATAAAGGAGAATCTGAATTTGACTGGGGTTTTTTGTGGTTGTTCTTTACCAAATATCTTTAATTGAATTTTTGTTTTTATCAAAGTTATCCATGAACATAAAGAGTTGAATAAGTACAAAGGCTTATTACAAAAAACAATGGTCCTTGGGCTTCCCTGGTGGTGCAGTGGTTAAGAATCTGCCTGCCAATGCAGGGGACACGGGTTCGAGCCCTGGCCCAGGAAGATCCCACATGCCACGGAACAACAAGGCCCGTGCACCACAACTACTGAGCCTGCACTCTAGAGCCCGGGAGCCACAACTACTGAGGCCATGTGCCACAACTACTGAAGCTCATGCACCTAGAGCCCATGCTCCACAACAAGAGAAGCCACCGCAATGAGACGCCCGCACACCACAACGAAGAATAGCCCCTGCTCGCTGCAACTAGAGAAAGCCTGTGTGCAGCAACGAAGACCAACGCAGCCAAAAATAAAATAAATAAATAATAAAATAAAATAAATAAATTTATTTTTTTAAAAAAATGGTCCTCCACCCCAACAATTTCCCAACTCCAAGGGGCAAAATTTTTCAACTTTTGTGAATGAATCTTCTGCCATATACCTCCAAATCACAATATGCTTTTTCCATTTCTTTTCTCCAGTTTTAGGCACTATTAACTTCCCATTATAGATTAGATTTACCTCTCATTCCACTTCATATTTCCATACATGGGCACACTTCCCATCCCCCAGTCTTTCCAATATAATTATATAATTCTAATTAGATAAATACTCAACGTTCATATAGATCCTATTCAGAGCTGACCACGTAACACACTTATTAGAAAGGGTAGGGCAGGCTAACAAACTGATCTCAAAATATTAGCCTGGTGAGTGAATATTCAGGTCATTAGTTAAGCCAATTCTCTTCCAGAGTCATTCTAGGACTCAGGCTGACAGCAGTTCTGCCATCTTGAGTACAAGGCTTCCAAGGTTGTCCCTGATGTTGGATCCCAGATAGCCAGGAGAGGCGGACAAACAGGAACACATGAAGGACGTCAGGCCCATTTCCAGTCACATTCCACTAGAGAAAATTTAAGTCATGTGGTCTCATCAAACTGCAAAGGAGACTGGGGGATTCTGACTAGCAATGAGCACCAAGGAGAGAGCAGATGTGAATAGACAGCGGTCTTTGCCACATATACCATAATTACTTTTCCTCAAAAAAAATTAGTGAAAAAAAAATTGCAACAGACCTTAGAAACAGTCAAGGAATGAAAAGATATAAGGGTAAATAAATCAGTTAAGTAAATCTAAAGGAAAGTTAATGAACATTCCCCAAGAGAGAAAAATTAAAAGATGATTAATTCATTCAAGAAACACTGTGCTCTATTATGTACCATGCTCTGTGCTAAGTACTAGGGAAACAATAAAAAACATATAGACTAAAAATAAATAAATAAAACAAAACATCGACTAAATGCAATGTAGTATCCTCAAGTGCATCCAGAAACATAATAAGGACATTAATGGAAAAACTAATAAAATCCAAATAAAGTCTGCAGTTTACTTAATAGTACCAATGTTGGTTTCTCAGTTTTGACAAACATACCCTGGTAATGTAAGATGTTAACATTAAAGAAAACTGGGTGAGGAGTAGGGAGAAACTCTATATAATCCTTGCAACTTTTCTATAAATCTAAAATTATTCCCCAAAACAGTTTATTTTAAAAAACTCAGTCATGATGATGAAGGCATTGAACTTCCTCTAAAAACTAAATATAGAATTACCATATTCAATGTGAATTATATCATTTAGAGAAGAGCTAACACCTATCCTTCTTAAACTCTTCCAAAAAATTGCAGAGAGAGGAATACCCGCAAACTCGTTCTACAAGGCCACTATCACCCTGATACCAAAACTAGACAAAGATATCACAAAGAAAGAAAATTAGAGACCAATGTCACTCATGAACATAAACGCAAACATCCTCAACAAAATACTAGCAAACAGAATCCACAACACATTAAAAGGATCATACACCATGATCAAGTGGGATTTATCCCAGGAATGCAAGGATTCTTCAATATACACAAATCAATCAATGTGATACACCATATTAACAAATTAACGAATAAAAACCATATGATCATCTCAACAGATGCAGAAAAACCCTTGACAAAATTCAACACCCATTTATGATAAAAACTTTCCAGAAAATGGGCATAGAGGGAACCTACCTCAACATAATAAAGGTCATATATGACAAACCCACAGAAAACATCATTCTCCATGGTGAAAATCTAAAAGCATTTCCACTAAGATCAGGAACAAGACAAGGATGTCCACTCTCACCACTCTTATTAATCAACATAGTTTTGGAAGTCCTAGCCATGGCAATCAGAGAAGAAAAACAAATAAAAGGAATACAAATTGGAAAAGAAGTAAAACCGTCACTGTTTGCAGATGACATGATACTATACAGAGAAAATTCTAAAGACGGCACCAGAAAACTACTAGAACTAATCAATTAATTTGGTAAGGTTTCAGGATACAAAACTGATGCACAGAAATCTCTTGCATTCCTATACACTAACAACGAAAAGATCAGAAAGAGAAATTAAGGAAACAATCCCATTTACCATTGCAACAAAAAGAATAAAATATCTAGGAATAAACCCACCTAAGGAGGCAAAAGACCTATACTCAGAAAACTATCGAACACTGATGAAAGAAATCAAAGATGACACAAACAGATGGAGAAATATACCATGTTCTTGGATTGGAAGAATCAATATTGTGAAAATGACTGTACTACCCAAAGCAATCTACAGATACAGTGCAATCTCCACCAAATTACCAGTGGCATTCTCCACAGAATTAGAACAAAAAATTTTACAATTTGTATGGAAACACAAAAGACCCTGAATAGCCAAAGCAATCTTGAGAAAGAAAAACAGAGCTGGAGGAATCAGGCTCCCCAACTTCAAACTATACTACAAAGCTACAGTAATCAAGACAGTACGGTACTGGCACCAAAACAGAAATATAGATCAATGGTACAAGATAGAAAGCCCAGAGATAAACCCACGCACACATGGGCACCTAATTTATGACAAAGGAGGCAAGAACATACAATGAAAAAAAGACAGCCTCTTCAATAAGTGGTGCTGGGTGCTTCCCTGGTGGCGCAGTGGTTGAGAGTCCGCTTGCCAATGCAGGGGACGCGGGTTTGTGCCCCGGTCCGGGGGGATCCCACATGCCGCGGAGTGGCTGGACCCATGAGCCATGGCCGCTGGGCCTGCACGTCCGGAGCCTGTGCTCCACAGCAGGAGGGGCCACAACACTGAGAGGCCCGCATACCGCAAAAAAAAAAAAAAAAGTGGTGCTGGGAAAACTGGACAGCTACATGTAAAAGAATGAAATTAGAACACTCCCTAACACCATACATAAAAATAAACTCAAAATGGATTAAAGACCTAAATATAAGACCGGACACTATAAAACTCTTAGAGGAAAACATAGGAAGAACACTCTTTGACATAAATCACAGCAAGAGCTTTTTTGACCCACCTCCTAATGAAAATAAAAACAAAAATAAATAGATGGGACCTAATTAAACTTAAAAGCTCTTGCACAGCAAAGGAAACCATAAACAAGACAAAAAGACAACCCTCAGAATAGGAGAAAATATTTGCAAATGAAGTAACAGACAAAGGATTAATCTCCAAAATATACAAACGGCTCATGGAGCTCAACATCAAAAAAAAACAACCCAATTAAAAAATGAGCAGAAGACCTAAATAGACATTTCACCAAAGAAGACATACACATGACCAACAGGCACATGAAAAGATGCTCAACATCACTTATTATTAGGGAAATGCAAATCAAAACTACAATGAGGTATCACCTCACACCGGTCAGAACGGCCATCATCAAAAAAATATAGAGGGCTTCCCTGGTGGCACAGTGGTTGAGAGTCCGCCTGCCAATGCAGGGGACACGGATTCATGCCCCGGTCCGGGAAGATCCCACATGCCGCGGAGCGGCTGGGCCCGTGAGCCATGGCCGCTGAGCCTGCGCGTCCGGAGCCTGTGCTCCACCACGGGAGAGGCCACAACAGTGAGAGGCCCACGTACCGCAAAAAAAAAAAAATACAAACAGGGCTTCCCTGATGGCATAGTGGTTAAGAATCCACCTGTCAATGCAGGGGACACGTGTTTGGGCCCTAGTCCAGGAAGATCCCACATGCCGTGGAGCAACTCAGCCTGTGTACCACAACTACTGAGCCTGTGCTCTAGAGCCCACAAGCCACGACTACTGATCCCACGTGCCACAACTATTGAAGCCCGCGTGCCTAGAGCCCGTGCTCCGCAACAAGAGAAGCCACTGCGATGAGAAGCCGGCACATCACAGAGAGTAGCCCCCACTCGCCACAACTAGGGAAAGCCCACACGCAGCAACCAAGACCCAATGCAGCCAATAAATAAACTGAAAAAAAATATATATATACACAAACAGTAAATGCTGGAGAGGGTATGGAGAAAAGGGAACCCTCTTGCACTGTTGGCTGGAATGTAAATTGATACAGCCACTGTGGAAAACGGTATGGAGGTTCCTTAAAAACCTAAAAACAGAACTACCATATGACCCAGTAGTCCCACTACTGGTTATATACCCTGAAAAAAACATAATTCAAAAGGACACATGTACCCCAATGTTCACTGCAGCACTGTTTACAATAGCCAGGACATGGAAACAACCTAAATGTCCAATGACAGATGAATGGATAAAGAAGATGTGGTACATATATACAATGGAATATTACTCAGCCATAAAAATGAATGAAATTGGGTCATTTGTAGAGATATGGATGGACCTAGAGTGTGTCACACAGAGTGAAGTAAGCCAGAAAGAAAAAAACATATATCAAATTAATGCATATATGTGGAATCTAGAAAAATGGTACAGATGAACCTATTTGCAGGGCAGGAATAGAGACAAAGAAGTAGAGAACGGACATGTGGACACAGCGTGAGAAGGCAAGTGTGGGACGAATTGGGAGATTAGAATTGACATATATACACTACCATACGTAAAATATATAGCTAGTGGGAATATGCTATAAAGCACAGGAAGCTCAGCTCGTGCTCTGTGACGACCCAGATGGGTGGGATGGGGGTGGAGGGAGGTCCAAGAGGGAAGGGATATAGGTATACATATGGCTGATTCACTTCATTGTATAGCATAAACTAACACAACATTGTAAAGCAATTATACTCCAATTAAAAAAAAAAACAACAGAAAAAAATTAAAAACTTAGTCATAATGATGCAGCCATTGCAATTCCTCAAAAAATTGAATACAAAATTACCATATGATCCAGCAATTCTACTTCTAGATATATACTCAAAAAAAAAAAAAAAAGAAAATAGATATATACTCAAAAGAACTGAAAGCAGAGACTCGAAGAGATGTTTGTACATCCATGTTGATAGCAGCATTATTCACAATAGCCAAAAGCTAGAGACAACCCAAATGTCCATCAACAGATGAATGGATACACAAAAAATGTGGTATATACATATAATGGAATATTATTCAGCCTTAAAAAGAAAGGAAATTCTAAAACATGGTACAACAGAGATGAACCTTGAAGACATTAGGCTAAGTGAAATAAGCCAGTTCCACAAACACAAATGTTTTATATGATTTCACTTATGTGGGGTATCTGCAGTAGTCAAGTTAACAGAGACAGAAACAGAACGGTGTGCCAGGGACTAGGGCAAGAGGAGAATGATAAATTAGCATTTTATAGGTACAGAGTTTCAGCTTGGAGAGATGAAAACTCTGGAGATGGATGGTGGTGATGACTGCACAACAATGTGAAAATACTTAGTGCCAAAGAACTGTACACTTAAAAATGGTTAAAACAGTACATTTTATATTATACGTATTTTACTATAATTTTTTAAAATACAGTCAAATAAATACAGTGATAGAGGTTTGAATAGCACTTTTATCACCAGAAAAAGATGTAAAAAATTCTAACTTCCCTGAGACTATGACATCTAAAATGAGTTCTAAACAAGACAGTCATACTAGGGAAAGAAATGGAGGTGAGGGACAGTGAATAAAGGCAGAGGTACAGAAATCGTGGCAGTCTAGAAAAGGGGTCAGCAAACTACAACCCCATAGGCCATGTCCTGCCATCTTTTTTTATATAGCCCACAAACTAAGAATGCTTTTTACATTCTTTAACGGTTGAAATAAAATTTTATGACATGCAAAAATTACATGAAATTCAAATTTTAGTGTCCATAAAGTTTCCCTGCACACAGCCATGATCATTCATTTACATACTGTCGATAGCTGCCTTCATGTTACCACAGCACAGGTGAGTAGTTGTTGACAAAAACAGTAAGGCCCACAAAGCTTAAAATATTTATTATCTGGCCCTTTACAGAAAAAGTCTACCAACCCCTGGTCTAGAGGCCTGCAAGTAGTACATGTAGTATGGATAGAACAAAGATGTGTACGAGGGAGACACATGGTAAATGAGATAAGCTGTAAGATAAAGGGCTGTATGTACTAGGCTAAAGAATCTGAACTTGCCTCAACTTGATTCCATTTATTATGAGAAGCTACCAAAGAATTTTATTGAGAGTAATCTGATTAGATCCACCTTACGTAAAGACAATTATCTACTCATTTCTAAAGGTAGCTGAACTATTCATTTTATTTATTAAAAAAACAAAACTTGCTAATTAAAAAAAAAAGCCTAGAAGCATACCAATAAGGTTAACAGTGGGAGTTAGCATATTTTTATTTCTTCTTTGTGCTTATCTATGTTTTTCATATCTTCTCAAATGAAAAGAAAACTGCTTTTATAATCCAAATCCCAAAATAAGTGCTTTTAAACTCATATTCATACACACACACAATTTCTTCTCTAGGTTCTATACTCTTCTACCCTCCCCCCACCGCCCAACCCCCACAGCCTCAGGTAGGAGAAAATATGTCTAAGAAAACCTACACACAGCAAAACTATATCTATCACATTTGTAAAGACTAAATGGCATTCCACCTTTTCAAATTACCTATTTGCTTTACAGACGTGAAGGAATAAAATGTTGGAAAGCAATGTATGGCAGGGCACTCTTTTCCTATACAGGGCTTTCAACACATCAAAGAGTCAAATCAGGGATTCCCTGGTGGTCCAGTGGCTAAGATTCCATGTTCCCAATGCAGGGGGCCCAGGTTCCATCCCTGGTCGGGGAACACATGCCGCAATTAAAGATCCCGCGTGCCGCAACTAAGACACAGCAAAGCCCAATAAATAAATAAATTTAAAAAAAAAAGATTTACTAACTTAAAAAAATGTTTTTTAAGAGTCAAATCAATAGTATCTTTTTGAAACTAAAAATATTAAAGGACAAGTGAAAATGCAGAGCTTGCAAGTCAGGTCAAAATGTTGAAAACTGATGCAAGATAAGACTGCATATAGCTCTGAGAATATAATTATGGGCTTAAGAAATGCAAAGTCTTTGATTTATACCACAGTACTTTGCACTTACTGATATACTGCTTGTTAAGATTAAATTCCTTTTTAATGTTATGTTTCAGTTCCTTGACTAAATTGTCAGGGATTCGTGTGCAGGGAACCATGACTTTTACTTCTTTTGTGTGTCCCCCACAACACCTCATACAGTGCCCATATATGGTGGGTGCTCAATACATGCTTACAATTGAATGACAAAATAATTAACCCTACTTGAGTTCACAGACTGAAACCCTCACACCTACAATACACACCATTAAGCCTCTCTCTGTGCAACAATTAAAAGGACATTTCTGGGCTGAGTACTGCTAATTCTACTGGATTTATTACATTAGGTTTCTCCTCTAGCAAAGAGCTCAAAGAACATGTGTAATGTTAAAATAGAATTCCTGACTCCTGAGAAGGTGGGTGGGAAAGTGGGCAAAGTGGAGGAAAAATTTATTATATAATAGCTTGCCTCCAAAGAATAAGCATTATTCAACTCTAGAGATTAAACCATTCCTAAAATGTCTCTGAACTAAGACTCCTGACATCACTTCATTAAACTTTGTACTGGCTAAATTCCATCACAATAAATATCATTAAAACCAACAACTCATAACACCATAAAAAATATCTAAATATCTCAGCTAATGATCCATATGATTGTATATTATAACATCTAGTATTATAAGATCTAGTTTTAGTTATTTACTCTCTTTCGCCAAAACAAAACTTCTAAACTTCTTCAAAGCATTAGATTGGGCATACCAAGCACTGGGGAAATAAATGAATCAAAATCAACCGACTTGGGGCTTCCCTGGTGGCGCAGTGGTTAAGAATCCACGTGCCAATGCAGGGGACATGGGTTCAAGCTCTGGTCTGGGAAGATCCCACATACCATAGAGCAACTAAGCCTGTGCGCCACAACTACTGAGACTGAGCTCTAAAGCCCGCGAGCCACAACTACTGAGCCCACGAGCCACAACTACTGAAGCCCGTGCACCTAGAGCCCATGCTCCACAACAAGAGAAGCCACCTCAGTGAGAAGCCCGCGCACCGCAACGAAGAATAACCCCCGCTCGCCGCAACTAAAGAAAGCCCATGCACAGCAATGAAGACCCAACGCAGCCAAAAATAAATTAATTTTAAAAATAAATGTCTTTCAAAGTTTAAAAAAAAAATCAACCAACTTTATATTCTGCTATAAATTAAAGTACCAACAACAGAGCTGAGGAAGTACTGTGCATGGAAGAGCCAACTTCTATCTGTGGAAATCTGGGGAAATTATATAGCAAATTTAAGCTAGACATTGAAGACTGAGTAGGAGTTTGAGGCAACAAGCAGGAAGAGGGGTAGAAAAGAGGATTCTAGGCAAACAGGGCTATACACATGCAGAACATGTTGGGCATGACAGGAATGATAAAGAGAAAAGAGGATAAAGAGAGAAAGGTAGGGTAGAGTTCAACAATGATAGGTCTGGTATGCTTAACTATGAAATTTGGAGTTTATGCCCCCAGGTTACGTAGAGAAGGTAGAAATCTTCAAGTAGGGCAGACACAAAAACCTGAAGAATCAGTTTATGTAGCAGGAAGAGCCTAAGGTACATTACAACCATCTCAAAGGCTTTATTTAATATAACACCATATAGACACAGTAAATACTATGCTGATGCAGATACAAAAGAAATCTAAGTGTGACTTATTCCTCTGTCCATGCTTTCAGCTTAGTCTCAGGGCTCAGTCACTGGCCCTCTTCTCACCAGACCCAGGTTTTTAAACACCATCTATGTATTGATGACATCCCAAATGTATATTCACAGCCATGACTTTGACTCCGGGCTCTAGACTGAACAATCAACTATCTATTCCTGGATAACCAGTGAGCATCTCAAATTCAACATATCCAACTAAACTGTTCATTTTAAACCCCAAACTAGCTCCTTCCAGTTTTCCATCTCTCTACCTAGCACTAGTTGCTCTAGCTAAAAACCTTGCAATAATCTTTGATCCCTCTTTTTCTTTCACCTCTCACAACTAATCTATCAGCAAATTCTATTGGTTCTACCTTCCACATATACCCTGAATCCAACCCCTTCTCACTGTCCCCATCACTGCCTCCCTGACCCAAAGCCACCATACTTCATCATACCATTCCAATGGCTTCCTGAATGGTCTCCTGCTGCCCCTCTTTCCTCTACAGTAGTCAAAGTAATCTTTTTAAAACATAAATTATATTGTATAATTTTTCTTCCTAAAACTGTCCAATGGATCCCACCACACTTAGAATAAAATACAAAGCCCTTCTGGTCTACAAGGCTCTATACCATCTGAGACCCACCAGCTTCCCAGTGTCATTTCCTGCTACCCTACCCTACCACAGCCACCACCACCAATTAACACTGCAGCAGTCTCCAAACTCTAGCACACTAGCCTTCCTGCACTTCCTTGAAAAATCCCAAACTGATTCTTGACCCAGAATCTTTGCATTAGTATTCCCGCTGCTTGAAATGCTCCACATGTTAGCATGGCTTGCTCCTTATCATTCAGGTCTCTTTATCCTCAAATGTTACCTCAGAAAATCCTTACATCGTGACCTATGTAAAAGAACCACCAAGCCTACTACCACCACTCTCTATCCAATAGTATTATTTTATTCACAGCACTTTGACAATATCTGAAATCATATTATTTATTACTTTATTGTCTATCTACTAGACTATAAATTCCCATTATAAATAAGACATTGTCTTATTCACTGCTCAATCCCTACACCTGGTATGATATACAGTAGGGCTCATTAATTACTTGTTGTTGAATGAATGAATTTACCTAATAGGCCTCATCTATCTTATTTATATTTTCATCCTGTTATGCATAATTCATGGTTACCAGGCTGTTCTTCCTAAAACAGTTTAAAGACTATTAAAACAAGCTATACTGTACTAATGCCTTTAATTCCTTTCTTTAATTAGCCCTTCCAGCAATTTGGCCAGTTATTTTTTCTTTGACTGTAACTTCTATTATCGTCTTTCTATATTATTAGCTTATCAATGTACTGTTTACTATAAATGCTATTGATAAAGATGGACAGACATGCCCAGAGTATTATAACAAATACTTTTTGTTATACCACAAACAAGTAACAGGTTATTTTTAAAAATAGAAATTACAGAAAAGCAAACATTTAAAAACCAAATTCACAGGCAGGTGATCAAGGTCAACATCAAGAGTGACAAGTCATGTTGATAGTATGTACTCTAACCCCAGTCTAATAATGAAAAAAACATCAAATCCCAACTCAGGGACATCTGACCAGTACTCCTCAAAATTATCAAGGTCATCAAAAACAAAAGTCTAAGAAACTATCATAGCCAAGAGGATCCTAAGAGAGCTAAAAGTATTGTGATTGTGTAACGGAAGGTTCTGAGAGGCAAGAGCTTCATATGAACTCTCTGGAGATGCCTTGGAAGATCAAGCAGCCAGCTTTGTTTGCGAAGCTATGGCCATCTGGGTCACACATGCCTTATATTTGTTTTTACTTTTTCCCTACCTCACTTCCTTTTTCCCCTGACACCTTCTTCCCTGTAATATCACCCACCAACAAAGCATTAGTACATCTTTAAAAAAGTATTGTGGTATCCTAGATGGGATTCTGGAATAGAAAAAGGGTATTAGATAAAAACTAAAGAAATCCGATTAAATTATGTACTTTAGTTCATAATCATGTATCTTGCTTCATCAATTACAATGCATATACCATACTAACATAACATGTTAATAATACGGAAAACTAGGTGCTGGGTATTTGGAAACTCTCTATACTGTCTCTGCAATTTTTCTATAAACCTAAAACTGTTCCAAAAAATAACAAGTTTTTTTTTATTAAATTCATCCAAAAATCCTACCATTCAAGTAAAATCACCGTTAGCTTATGTTTGATATATACCATTTTAGATTTCTATGTAAACAGACACATAGAGGTATACTGCTATAAAAATGTGATCACACTGCACATCATTTTATAACCTGCTTTTTACACTTAACAATATATATAATGTGCTTTCCAAGTCATTACTAGAAATCGCTATCATGTCTACTAGCTACAAAGTATGACCCTCTATGAAGGCATCTTATTTATTTAACCAATCCCCCATTATTTAACACTTAAGTTTTTCCAGTTTTTTGCTACTATAAAAAAATACTACAGGGACTTCCCTGGTGGTCCAGTGGTTAAGACTCCACGCTCCCAATGCAGGGGGCATTGATCCATCCCTGGTCAGGGAACTAAGATCCCGTATCACACGGCACAGCCAAAAAAAAAGAAGACAACTCTTAATGAACATTTTTGCAAACTTACCAATTAGTGCCTTAATAAAGAAGAGGAGCAGCTGAGTGAAAGGACATATAGGTTATTAATGCTTTCAATAAATATAGTCAAAATGTTCTCCAGAAAGGATGTTCAAATGTAAATATCCACCAACAGCAGTGTATGAATGTGCCAATTTCCCCACTCCTATGCCAATACTAGATATTAATATTTTAACACATGTATGCTAATCTGCTGGGGGGGTGTTGTTTTGTGTTATTTGCTTATAAGTGGAAAAGAATGTATTTTTATCTTTATTAGTTATTTTTATTTCTCTATGCATGTGATCTACCTATTCAGGTCTTTTGACAATCTATTAGATACTCATGTCATTAACCTTCTGGGTCCAACACATGGCGCAAATTTTTTTTCCCACATTTTGCCTGGCTTTACTTATCATTGGATCCCCTACACCTGAAAAACTGCATGTCACATCGTACACACTCAATAAATATGTCAAATGAATACTAAATGAGTAAATTTGTCTTTTAACTTGATGGTGGTGTTGCCAACTACGGGTTGTTTTACGTAATAATTCTATCCATCTGCCTTTGCAATCATGCTTAGAACAGCTCATCCTATGCCAAGATTAGAAAACTGTTCACCCATTTTTGTTTTGAAAGCATAATTTTGACTTCATATTTTATATTTAATTCACCCAGATTTTAGTTTATTTACATTTTAAGGTAGGATTCCATTTTATTTTTTTCAAATGATTAGCCAATTATTCCAACACAATTTCAAAATTCTTTCTCAACATGAAATGCCACCTGTATAATACTAAATAGTCTTATATATTTCTAGATTTATTATTCTGTCCCACTGCTCCGTCAATTCCAGAGTTACCACTTATTGTATTATCATAGCTTTATTTGTATATTCACTAGTACAAGTCCCCCCCTTTAACTTTCATCTTTCAAAAATTTTTGTACTTTATAAGTTCATTCTTCCAAATAAAATTTAGAATCATTATGTCAAGTTTTCAAAAGGAATACTGGTTGGAATTATGTAAATTATCAGTCATATGACCTTGTACAAGTTACTTAATCTCTCTGTTGCTGTTTCCTTCATTGGTAAAATGGAGATAATAGTAATTAACACAGGTTTGTTACGAGAACTAAATCAATTAAGACATATAAAGTACTACGCTAGAAAGATGTTAACTATTATCATAATTGTTCAAAAGTGACAACTATTATTATGATTGCTCAATAAATGTTTTCCAGATTGTACTCCCACAAAATTCAAAGGCTCTTTAAGATACATCAAAGGGTACTATAAAGCATAAGCAATGATATGAAAAATACATAATTTATGCCTGCTTCATTTCACTAAGGACTTGACCCTTGGTAAAATGAAGAGGTGAAACTGGAAGCTGAGAACTATGAAAAACACCAAAGGCTGGTAGCAGGAAGCCTCAAAAAACTGGCCCGCCAAGTTCATAAGACTTCTTTCTAGTTAGCGTTATGGAGCGTGAGCATGTGCCCTCTAACTCCTTTTATTTCCCCATCTCCACAGTTATGACAATACTACTTATCTCTTGATTTCTTTCCAGGAAAACACATAGGGACTAGACGTCTAAAAGACAGAATACTTTTCAAATGAGATAGTGGGCAGGTACAGAGTATAAATCCTACTGCTAAATATGGACAGACATGCCCAGAATATTATAACAAGTTACCTAAATCAAGTTTCCTGTAATGATGGAGGAAGGGGGATTGTTGTGGGTTTTCTCCTGTGGGGAGACCGCCTTGTCTCATGATTATTAATGACCTGTTCGTTTTTAATTATTTTGCTATCAGCATGACATTGGGATGAGGTACAGGTCATACACCTTTTAAGGGCCTTAAAAAAAAAAAACCTCCTATACAGAGCTAAAATACGAGAAAATAGAGGCCAAGAGTGGCAACATGACTTGCTAACTGCAAAAGTAGCCAAAGGCCTACACCCGAGGTCTCCTCGTTCCCAGAACCCTACTCATTCCACCACACCACACAGCTTCTCACCAACAGTTGCCACGCTTCGAGGTGGGAGGAGTAAAAGCAGCCAGTCCGGCCAAAGCAAAGGCGCTCGAAAACGAAGGAACGGCGCAGCCGAGAGCACATGACTGGCCACGCCTCTCCCCTCCCACCCTCCACCCTCCACCCTCCCCCCTTCCACCCTCCCCCCTTCCCCGCGCCAGCAGCACGCGCTGCCAACCTCGTCATGTGACCTTCACGCGGCCCCAGCGCTCCCCCTGCTAGGCGACTCTTTCCAGCAGCCATTTTGCCGAGAACTTGTCGTCCGTGCTCACAGTGGAGCAGGACGCCACGAAAACCCGCGGCCAGACTTTACAGGCCGCACACGCGCTTCGAAAGAGTACTGGGACCTGCAGGGCAGAGCCGAACCTCACTGAACACGTCGCACCCCGGGGCGCCGGGGAAAGCTGTGGGTGCGCCTCGGAGTGCGATTGGCTGTGGCGTCCACGTGACGCCATCGCCCCCCACCCTCTCCTTCCCCCCCACCCACAAAAACAACCAGACAGACTGTTAACACCTCGCGCCAAGTACGCGCCGCTGGGCGCGTGGGGACAGACGGGGCGCGTGGCAACCAGGGCGCCTGCGCGTACCTGCCAGAGCCGACCGGAGCGAGCCCACGCGCCGCTCCGCTCACGGGTCCGGGAATCCTCGCGCTGCTGGACCACCCGGCTAGTCATTGGCGGCCAGGTTTGGTCATGTGATCGGCTCAGGCCCGCCCCTAACCACTAATCACCTGGCACTGTGCTCGAAGCGGCGCCGAAAGTCGTTCGCACGCGGAAAGGGAGGGTAGTTAAGAGGACCTCCTTTTCAGCCGTTATGGGATTACGTTCCTAAAGGGGAAACGAGGAAGCGGGGGTCTCAAAACTAAGTAAGCTCACACCTACCGCTTTAACTTCGCGTGCCCCTGTAGGAGCCGGGAACCATCGCCCTTGGGCGCTCCCCGATGCACGCCGGGATATTTCTGGCGCCCCTCAGTGTGTTGCAGAGCATGCCGGGAGAGGCACCTCTCCCGATTTCCTGGCTCTCACCTCCCTTGTGTTCCTTTCTTGTCCCGTTGAAAGCCCTGTCCTACGGCTGGGATGGAGGCGGTTCCGGTAATTATGGGAGTGTGACTGGGTGTAACAGGCACTTTTGAGTACCCCTTCCCCCACTCCTTTGATCTGTGTGGTTTTAGGGAAACCGCTTAACTTTTCTTCAAGAAGCATGCATTTAGTAAGTGCCTGCTGAGTGCCTTTTTGAATATTGCAAAAGAAAAAGGGGGGGGTCTTTGCCTACAAGCAAACTATCAGAAGTTCGTGGTGGGGAGGGGAAGAATGCTAATTTAAATACAACGTACTACAAACCCTACTCGCAAGTATAAATAATGCTTTAGAATTTGTTTGGGGATAGAAGACCAGACCTTTCTTGGTAAACATACTGCTATTGTTGGGGAAAGTGGAGGTGAGAAGAGGAGGAGGCTTTTTAAAGGGACAGGATTTGTAGCCCTACTACATTTCTGGTTCAACATAATCTAGCTATGATGTGTTGGAACCAAGAAAAACTACTAACGCTGAGAAAAGGTGGTATTGCATTAGAATGAGTTAATTTTGTAACGTATTCACAAAACCGACCTCCAGAACAAAAACCTGATATTCTACTCCCAATTAAAACTATGTGTTCTGCTCTAACTCCATTCGTCAGCTTTGCTGATTTCAAAACTTTGTTTTTTCTGTTAACAAAGGGATGATTAAACTGGGGGAATTTGACTAGCGCTGGTCAGACTCACAAGAATGCTGATTTATAAGCTAGAAATTAAATGTGTTAATTTATAATGTGGTTATCAAGACAAAATACATCGTTCTGGGCACCCTTTTCTGGTTTCAAGGCACTTGGTAAGCCTAATTACTTATCAGAAAATTATTTTCTGACCATAAAATCAAAAGAAAGGGAATTAGACAATCACGTATAATAAAATCATTAAATTAGAAGACTATGTTAAACTTGTAGTTTATCAAACAGTGCAATATACTTTATTACATTTAATCCTAACAACAACCCTGAGAGAAAAGTACTATACTAATATAACTATCTTCTGAGACAATCTTTAGTGGGAAACCAGAAAACGTGTTTTGATGTTCTCCAGGCAATTGTGATGCACAACTAGGTTGGGGTCTATTGGCTATAGTGGAAAGAGCCTTGGCCTTGAAATAAGACCCATACAGGTGAACCTGCAATTCTCCATTTTCTGTACTTTGACCTTGAACAGGTTTTTTAACATTTTAATCCTCAGTTCCTTTAACTTCAATTTGGGGCCAACAAACCTAGCTTTTGGATTTTCATAATGATTCCAAGATAAAAATACTTAGAACACCTGTCACAGTCCCTGGTGAATAGGAGGCACTATGTAGATGTGAGTACTAGTTAGTGGTAAAGGTTGTATTTTAACCAGCATCCTGTATTCTGTCCAATACAACACATTCTTGAATCCTTTTTTCTCCACTAGTCTGTTCCTCCCCTAGACAGTGCTAGAGGCACACTAACAGATTGTTACACTGCAGATCTTTTTTAGATTCCTTCGTTTCTGTTGCCCATCTCTTGGTACATATTGTTACATTATCTCTCACCTTCATTTCAAGGGGTTTTTTTCATCTTAACATGTCATGTTAAAATGCTGAACTGTAGACATTATTGAAGTAAAATAATGATAATACAGAGATGCTTGGAGGGTGGAGGGGGCATGTGTGCCTGCACTTGAAGAAGGTTAAAAATTGTTTACATTTAAATACCTCAGAGTTGGACTTCCCTGGTGGTGCAGTGGTTAAGAATCCGCCTGCCAATGCAGGGGACGTGGGTTCGATCCCTGTTCCAGGAAGATCCCACATGTCGCAGAGCAACTAAGCCCGTGTGCCACAACTACTGAGCCTGTGCTCTAGAGCCCGCGAGCCACAACTACTGAGCCCACACGCTGCAACTATTGAAGCCTGCGCACCTAGAGCCTCTGCTCCGTAGCAAGAGAACCCACTGCAATGAGAAGCCGGTACCACAACAAAGAGTAGCCCCTGCTCGCCACAACTAGAGAAAGCCCATGCACAGCAATGAAGACCTGTCACAGCCAAAAATAAATAAATAAATTTGAAAAAGAAGAAAAAAAAGATTTGGAAAAAAAAAAACCTCACTCTCCCTTCACTTACGTAACACAATGTTTTAGACTCTCCCTTCCCAGTCTCCTCTCCTGCCCTTATCCATTCCTAGCAAAGGGAGGTTTACCTAGAGCAGAGCTTCCGGTAGACATCTGAAATTCAGTATTTCAAAAGTCAAACTAATTGTCTCTTCACACCACACACCAGCTACTACTGTATTCCCTTAAATAGGCAATGACACCACCATTCCAATAAGCCTCCCAGTGTAGGAAACCTCCCTATCCTCCTTGGTCCTTCCCATCTATTTTCCACTTTTTTAGTCATAAAATTACATTGCTTCAAACACCTTAACATTTTTTTGAGGTCACCCCCTACTTTCCATTTCTTCAACCACTGCATTAGTTTGACCCTTATCTCTAAGAGATCCTACAAATACAAGCATATGAATATTTTATTATAATGATAATAGCCTGTTAAATTTGATTTCAGAATACAAAACTTGTCATCTATATTGTTTTACAATAGACTAGTAAAAGGTTTATAATGCCCTACACAGGGCTTCCCTGGTGGCACGGTGGTTAAGAATCCGCCTGCCAGTGCAGGGGACATGGGTTCGAGCCCTGGTCCGGGAAGATCCCAAATGCTGTAGAGCAACTAAGCCCATGCGCCACAACTACTGAGCCTGTGCTCTAGAGCCCGCAAGCCACAACTACTGAAGCCCGCACTCTAGAGCCCGCCAGCCACAACTACTGAGCCTGCGCTCTAGAGCCCGCCAGCCACAACTACTGAGCCTGTGCTCTAGAGCCTGCCAGCCACAACTACTGAAGCCCGCGCGCCTAGAGCCCGTGCTCCACAACAAGAGAAGCCACCACAATGAGAAGCCCGCACACCACAACGAAGAGTAGCCCCCACTCACCGCAACTAGAGAAAGCCCACGCACAGCAGTGAAGACCCAACACAGCCAAAAAAATAATAAATAATAAAATAAATCTATAATGTCCTACACAGTGAATGCTCTTAGTAAGGATGAGTGAAATATTTTTTAATATATCTATTTTCTAGAAGTTTTGAAGAGATATTTTACTGAGTGCCAAAAAGTATTAGTAGTGATCTTGGAAGTAGTTGTTCACACTTACACGCTATTCTCAAATATTTCTGGTTCTCCCAACTTCCAAGAACATGATATCAATATAATTGCCCTTCCTTGCTCCTATAAAGTTAGGAATGACTACATGACTTTCTTTGGCAATGAAATGTGAGTGGAAGTGACATGTATCACTTCTCAGAAGAAGCTTTAAATGCCAGCATGCAATTCAGCCATTTTCTCTTTCCTTCTGCCACAGCTACTAGCAATGTTCCAACTGGTGGTCACTCTGTCAGCCTTGATCCCATAATAGGGATGACGAGCAGAGACCCCTAACCAACTAGCAGTGAATATGTAGCATGAGCAAAAAATAACTTATGTAGTTTTCAGACACTGAGATTTGGGATCATCAGTTACCACACATAATATAGCCACACTGAATCATACAGAAATGGAGGAAATTACTACAGGTGACCAAATTCCATTTTGTTAAGGAAGACTTCAATTGCCAATGTCCACCATGTGATACAAATTTAGAAACAGAGTAGAAGACTCTAGCAGCATGAGGGGACAACTGCCTGAGGGTGATGTAAAAGAAGAGCCTGAAGAAAGAACACTCATTAGAACCTTGCTTTTCATCTCCCCTCACTATATGATCCATTCTTCATAGACCAGCCAAAGCGATCTTTTAAAAATATTAGTGAGATATTATGATCCTCTGCTTGGAACCAACCAATGTTTCATATTGTACTTAAGGTAAAATCCACATTCTTTACATCGGCCTATGAACCCTAATGGATCTGGCCCTTGCCTACTTATGATTTTGTGGTTTTATGATAATAATGATCTCTTGATCATTATTATCACACCCACTTTATGTCCTTCAAGATGATTGTGCCTTCAGCCTGGGATGAAATCCATGTGGATGGATCCTTCTGAATGGTTCTCATCAGCTCTAATGCCACGCTCTAAAAGAAAGGTCTTAACTGACTACCTTATCTAAAGTAGACTCCCTCCATCTACCAGTCACATGTATTTTATCACCCTGTTTTATTTTCTTTATGGGGCTTTCTCATTACCTTACTTATTTGATTTATTGTTTCCCTCCTGCCTCTACCCAAAAGAATGTAAACTTCATAAGAGTAGAGCCCTCCTCTCTATTCTCAATGTCTGGAACAGTATCTGGCACATAAAAGACAGGGAGAATGTATTTGCAAACTGTATATCTTTTAATATCCAGAATATATAAAGAACTCTTACAACTCAACAACAACAAAACAAAACAAAACAAAAAAAACCTCAATTTAAAAATAGGTAAAGGATTTGAATAAATACTTCTCCAAAAATGTACAGATGACCAATTAGCACATGAAAATATGCTCACCATCACTAATCTTTAGAGAACTGCAAGTTAAAACCACAATGAGAGGGACTTCCCTGGTGGTGCAGTGGTTGAGACTCTGCTCTCCCAATGCAGGGGGCCTGGGTTCAATCCCTGGCTGGGGAACTAGATCCCACATGCATGCCGCAAATAAGGAGCGTGCAAGCTGTAACTAGAAGGAGGCTGCCTGATGCAACTGAGACCCAGTGCAACCAAATAAATTAAATAAATAAATAAATAAAAACCCACAATGAGATACCACTTCACACCTCTTACAACAGCTACTACTTAAAAAAAGAAGAAGAAAATAACAAGTGTTGGCAAGGATGTGGAAAAATTGGAACTTGTGTGTTGTTGGTGGTTTTAAATGGTGCAGCCACTATAGAAATTAGTATGGCAGTTCCTAAAATAACTAAAAATATATTACCCTGTAATCCAGCAATTCAAAAGAATTGAAAGTAGGGTCTTGAAGAGATATTTGTACACCCATGTTCATAGCAGCACTATTTAGAATAGCCAAGAGGTCGAAACAACCCAAGTGCCCATGGACAGATGAATGGATAAGCAAAATGTGATATGTACATACAGTGGAATATTATTCAGCCTTAAAAAATGATGGAAAATCTGACACATGCTACAACAAAGATGAATGTTGAGGATATTATGCTACATGAAAAAAAGCCAGTCACAAAAAGACAGATACTTTATGTTTCCACTTATATGAGGTATCTAGAGTAGTCAAATTCATAGAGACAGAAAGTAGAATGGCGGTTTCCAGGGGTTGGAGGGAAGGGGGGATGAGAAATTGTTTAAAGGGTATAGTGTTACAGTTTTGCAAGATGAAAAGAATTCTGGAGCTTGCACAACAATATGAATGTGCTTAACACTACTGAACTGTAACTTAAAAATGGTTAAGATTGGGACTTCCCTGGTGGTGCAGTGGTTAAGAATCAACCTGGCAATGCAGGGAACACAGGTTCGAGCCCTGGTCCGGGAAGATCTCACGTGCCACGGATCAACTAAGCCCATGCACCACAACTACTGAGCCTGCACTCTAGAACCCACAAGCCACAACTACTGAGCCCACGTGAAGCCCTCACGTCTAGAGCGCATGCTCTGCAACAAGAGAAGCCACCACAATGAGAAGCCCACGCACCACAACGAAGAGTAGCCCCCACTCGCCACAACTAGAGAAAGCCCACACGCAGCAGCCAAGACCCAACGCAGCCAACAATTAAAAAAAAAAAAAGTTAAGATTGTAAATTTTATGTTATATATATATTACTACAATTTTTTAAAAAGACAGCAGATAACTGTTGACTGAATGAAATAATGAATGAATACATAAGTTAAGACTAACATTTCTGATACTTATTTACCATTTCAACTTTATTGGACTTGGCTACTTCTAACAGTTACTAGTATAGAGTATTTTTGTGAGAGAGAGAGAAACAGATAGACAGTTCTCCACACCGCTCTCACATTTATCCTTTCGGAAGCACAGATCTCATCATACAATGTTTCCACTTAAAAACTATTGATAAAGTCCAACTTATCAAACTTTTTTTTATGGTTAACACTATTGTATCTTGTCCAAATGCCCTTGCCCACCCCAATTTATTAAGATTGTCTTCTGTGTTTTGGGAAGAAGTTTTATAGTTTTAGCTTTTACATTTTAGTCTAATCTCTACCTCAAATTAATACCAGCGTATGGGGACTTCCCTAGTGGTCCAGTGGCTAAGACACCACGCTCCCAATGCATGGGGCTGGGATTCAGTCCAGGCTTAGGACTTAGAATAGTCCTAAGGACTTACAATAGTCAAAACAATTTTGAAAAAGATATAGTTGAAGGACTTATGCTTATCAGGGAACTAGATCCCACATGCTGCAACTAAAAGTTCGCATGCCACAACTAAAGAATCCACGTGTGGCAACAAAGATCCCGCACGCAGCAACGAAGATCCTGCATGCCACAACTAAGACCCGGTGCAGCCAAATAAATAAATATATAAAAGTTAAAAAAAAAAAGTGTATGGTGTGAGGTAGGGGTTGAGGTTCACTTTTATCCATAAGGATATTAAATTTATCCAACACTATTGGTTAAAGACTATTTTTTCTCCTTCAAATTACCTTGGCATGTACATTAGTTATCTATCACTGTATAACAAATTACCCCCAAACTTCGCAACTTAGCTGTTTTTGTGGGGGTTTTTTTGGCTGTGCAGCTTTATTTTTTTTTTTAACATCTTTATTGGAGTATAATTGCTTTACAATGATGTGTTAGTTTCTGCTTTATAACAAAATGAATCAGCTACAAACATACATATATCCCCATATCTCCTCCCTCTTGCATCTTCCTCCCATCCTCCCTATCCCACCCCTCTAGGAGGTCACAAAGCACCAAGCTGATCTCCCTGTGCTATGCGGCTGCTTCCCACTAGCTATCTATTTTACATTTGGTAGCGTATATATGTCCATGCCACTTTCTCACTTCATCCCAGCTTCCCCTTCCCCTTCCCCATGTCCTCAAGTCCATTCTCTATGTCTGCATATTTATTCCTGTCCTGCCCCTAGGTTCTTCAGAAACTTTTTTTTTTTAGATTCCATACATATGTGTTAGCATATGGTATTTGTTTTTCTCTTTCTGACTTACTTCACTCTGTATGACAGTCTCTAGGTCCAACCACCCCACTACAAATAACTCAGTTTCATTTCTTTTTATGGCTGGGTAATATTCCATTGTATGTATATGCCACATCTTTTTTATCCATTCATCTGTCAATGGACACTCAGGCTGCTTCCATGTCCTGGCTATTGTAAATAGAGCTGCAATGAATACTCTGGTATATGTCTCTTTCTGAATTATGGTTTTCTCAGGGTATATGCCCAGTAGTGGGATTGCTGGGTCGCATGGTAGTTCTACTTTTAGTTTCTTAAGGAACCTCCATGCTGTTCTCCATAGTGGCTGTATCAGTTTACATTCCCACCAATAGTGCAAGAGGGTTCCCTTTTCTCCACACCCTCTCCAGCATGCTGCAGCTTTAAACTGCAATATTTATTACCTCATAGTTTCTGTGGTTAAGGAACTTGGGCACATTTTATATGGATGCCCTGGAATAAGGTTTCTCATGAATTTGCAGTCATGCTGTTGGCCAGGGCTTCAGTCTCATCCAAAGGCTTGATTTGAGGGGAGGGGAGTCTGCTTCCAAGCTCGCTCATGTGGTTCTTGGCTGACCTTGGTCCCTTGACACATGGGCCTCTCCACAGGGCTGCCTTACAACATGACAACTAGCTCTTTACCAATAGCAAGCCATCCAAGAATGAGTGCCCCCAAGATGTAAGCCATAGTATTTTTTTTTTTTTTGCAGTACACGGGCCTCTCACTGTTGTGGCCTCTCCCGTTGCGGAGCACAGGCTCCGGACGCACAGGCTCAGCGGCCATGTCTCACGGGCCTAGCCTCTCCGCGGCATGTGGGATCTTCCCAGAACGGGGCACGAGCCCGTGTCCCCTGCATTGGCAGGCGGACTCTCAACCACTGCGCCACCAAGGAAGCCCAAGCCATAGTATTTTTTAAGCCTCACCCCAGAAGTAACATACTATCATTTCTGTCAGTCCACATTCGAGAGGAGGAGAATACATAAGGGTGTGAATACCAGGAGAGAGGAATCATTGTGGGACATCTTAGAGGCTGCCTACTACAACATCCTTTTTCAAAAACCAATTTGCTGTATATGTTTGGGTCTATTTCTAGGCTCTGTTCTGTTCAACTGACCTATTTATTTGTCCATATACTAATGCCATGTTGCCTGGATTTCTGTAGCTCTATAGCAAGTCTTGAGGTCAGGTGGTATAAGTCCTTCAACTATATCTTTTTCAAAATTGTTTTGACTATTCTAAGCCCTTTGTATTTTCATATAAATTTTAGAATCAGCTTGTCAGTTTCTATGAAAAACCTGCTGGTATTTTAATTACACTCGTGTATTTTAATTACACTAACTATAAATTAATTTGTGAATAATTAATATCTTAATAATATTGTCTTCCAATCTATTAACATGTAGTAATAATGTGTGTATCTGACAAAGGACAAATATCTGGAATATAAAAAGAACTCCTATAATTCAATAATAATGAGACAGCAACCCCAAAATTTTTAAATGGGCAAAAGACTTGAACTGACACTTAACAAAGAACAGCTACAAATGGCTAATAAGCATATGAAAAGATGCACAATACTTAATTATTAGGGAAATACAAATTAAAACCACAATGAGATAACACTTCATGCCTTCCAGAATATCTAAAATTAAAAACACTGACAATAAAAAATGTTGGCTAGATGTAGGGCAAGTAGGACTCTCATACATTTCTGCTGGAAGTGAAAAATGGTACAATCCTTCAGAAGTAGTTTGACAATTTCTTATAAATTGTAACATATATCTATCTTATGACCCAGAAATTCAAATTTCTAGGCATTTACTCAAGAGAAATGCAAACATATAGCTACAAAAAAAGTGTTGTATAAGAATTTTTATAACAACTTTATTCATAATCATCAATAACTGGAAACAACACAAATGTCCATCAACAGATAAATGGATTAGAAAATTGATTATCATTGGACTATTACTCAACAATAAAAAGGAATGAACCACTGATATATGTAAAAACATAGATGAATCTCAAAACACACGTTGTGCAAAAGAAGCCAGACATATAATTATACACACTATATGATTCCATTTATATGACATTCTAGAACTAACAAAACTAATGTACAACGTGGTAGAATAAAGATGGCCCAAACTCTTTGTCACTATCCACACTGAATGGTGAGATTTATTTCTCCTTTGAATTTGGGCTGGCCTTGTGATTGCTTTGACATATAGAATAGAGCATAAGTGATGCTGTGCCAGTTTAGAGTTTAGTCTTTAAAAGGACTGGCAGCTTACACTTCCTCCTTCTTGGAACCCATGCTGTGAGGAAGCCCAAACAGCCATGTGGAGGAAAAACGAGATCCATAACTGGCAGTCCTAGCTGAGATCCCAGCCAAAAGCCAATCCCAAATTGCCAGCCATGCAAGTGAGTCATCTTGGAAGTGGATTCTCCAGTTTCAGTCAAGCTGTCTCAGCTGGCTGATGCCACAGAGAACAGAGACAAAATGATTCCACTAAACCCTGACCAATTGCAATACCATGATAAAATAAATGATTTTTGTTGTTTTAAGTCACTAGGTTTGGGCGTGGTTATTTATTGAAATAACCAAAACATGTGGTAATAAAAATCATATCAGTAGTTGCCTCAAGGAAGAGAGATCAATTGCAAAGGGCACAAGAGGGATTTCAGGGGTGGTGGAAATGTTCTGTATCTTAAAAAATGGGACCTAATTAAACTTAAATGCTTTTGCACAGCACAGGATACCATCAGCAAAATGAAAAGACAACCTATGGAATGACAGAAAATATTTACAAATGATATGACCAACAAGTGGCAATATCCAAAATATATAAACAGCTCGTACAACTCAATATCAAAAAACCAAACAACACAATCAAAAATGGGCAGAAGAGGGACTTCCCTGGTGGTGCAGTGGTTAAGAATCCGCCTACCAATGCAAGGGACACAGGTTTGATCCCTGGCCTGGGAAGATCCCACATGCCACGGAGCAACTAAGCCACAACTATTGAGCCTGCGCTCTAGAGCCCTCGAGCCACAACTACTGAGCCCATGTGCCACAGCTACTGAAGCCCACATGCCACAACTACTGAAGCCCATGCTGTGCAACAAAGAGAAGCCACTGCAATGAAAAGCCCATGCACCTCAACGAAGAGTAGCCCCTGCTTGCTGCAACTAGAGAAAGCCCATGCGCAGCAACAAAGACCCAATGCAGCCATAAATAAATACATTTATTTAAAAAAAAAAAAAAAGAATCGGCTAGCCAGTGCATGTGGCATGGTTTCAATCCCTGGTCCGGGAAGATCCCACATGCTGGGGAGCAACTAAGCCCATGCGCCACAACTACTGAAGCCCACGTGCCCTAGAGCCCGCAAGCCGCAACTACTGAGCCCACGCACTGCAACTACTGAAGCCCGTGGGCTCTAGGACCCACGTGCCGCAACTACTGAGCCCACGCACCTAGAGCCCGTGCTCCGCAACAAGAGAAGCCACCACGATGAGAAGCCTGCACGCCTCAACAAAGAGTAGACCCCACTTGACACAACTAGAGAAAGCCTGCACACAGCAACAAAGACCCAACACAGCCAAAAATAAAAAATAAAAATAAATAAATAAAACTCTTTGAACCATAGACTTAAAATCTATATATTAGAATGTAAGTAAACTATACGAAATGAAGTTATTTTTTTAAAAAAAAAGAAAGAAAGGGACTTCCCTGGTGGCACAGTGGTTAAGAATCTGCCTGCCAATGCAGGGGATGCAGGTTCGATCCTGGTCCAGGAAGATCCCACATGCCATGGAGCAACTAAGCCTGTGTACCACAACTACTGAGCCTGCATGCTGCAACTACTGAAGCCCGCAAGCCTAGGGCTCGTGCTCCGCAACAAAGAGTAGCTCCCTCTCACCACAACTAGAGAAAGCCTGCGTGCAACAATGAAGACGCAACACAGCCAAAAATAAAAATAAATAAATAACTGTATTAAAAAGAATAAAAACTTCGGGGAATTCCCTGGAGGTCTGCACTTTCACTGCTGAGGGCACGGGTTCAATCCCTGGTCAGAGCACTAAGATCCCATAAGTCTCACGTAGTGCGGCCAAAAAAGAAAAGGGGGAAAAAAAACTTTGAAGACTCTCTATTAACTAGAAAATAAAATTCTCGGCTTCCTGAGAGACTCCTCACAAAGTAGCCTCAGGCTGAATTCCCAGGATATTCCCTTCCCACCCTTTACACTAAAGCTAAACAACATGACTCGCAGTTCCACATGAGCCCAGGCCTCCTGAAGTCCTTCTGTTTTCCTGGCATGTCACTCTTTCTGATTTCAGGCTGCTGAAGTCCCAGTCATCCTGTGACGCCCACCCACCTTTACCCACTACCCACCCCTGTGCTGAGACAGTCTTAGTCACCACCTCCTCTTGCTTGCAGAACACTTTGTGAATAGTCTTATTATAAAACTTATCACATTATATTGTAAATTTTTGTTTACATAAATGCTTCTTTCCTGTACCAGAACCTGACTTCCTTCAGGAAAGAGACAACTTCTGATTCATCTTTGTATCACCATAATCTAAGTGCCAGGCAGGTAACAGATACTCAGAAATGGTGAATGGATTATGGGCCATTAGCCAGGGTCTCCTTTTGCTTCTCTTATTACCTTACTGCTTTTCACCAGCCCTGTATAGGAGAGTTTCCATCCACTGCTTCCTCCACTATCTGCTTTCATCTCCCTCTCTCCTCCTTCTCCTCTCTCTCTCTCCTCTTTGGCAGTCTCTAAAGGCTCACCCAACATCAGGACTGCAACCATTTCCTTCACTACAGATAGCTCCAAATGTTCTTCATTATCAGGAAATGTTTACTGAGCGTTAAGGACAATGTACTAAAGGCTGGACTGCAAGGACTTTCAAAGGAATCCACTGGACTTGAGGATCTGAAGAGCACTGAATGTTGAAGACAAGAGACAGAAAGGAATCAAATATCTTCAAGAAACTGAGCTTGTGTACCCAAGAGAATGAGGAAGCATCATCAAATGGGGAAGTATGAAGGAGCATTTGGTTTGGGGAGAAAAATACGCATTTTGTCTTAGTTGGGTGTCATACTATTACATTCAAGTGAAACTGCTATAAATGGAGATGTAGAATTTTGTGCATTTATAAATGCTTCCCCACAAAAATATATATATATATAATTTTTACATATATAGTATATATATACTATACATGTAAATATATATATGTGTGTATGTGTATATATATATGTGTGTGTAAAAAAATATATATTTTTTGCCCTCATAAGACTTATTGAGGTGACAACATAAATCAAAGAATTCCATAAATAAATATAAAATTGCAATTTATCATAAATGCTGCCAAAGAGGTACACATTCTTATGAAAGCATGTAATAGGAGGAATTGACCAGCTCAAGGATATTGGCACTGATAGCTGAGGAAGAATAGAAGCTGACTAGGGGATGAGGTGGGGGAAAGGTTCTAGGCAAAAGGACCAGCATGTGCAAAAGCCTACAACATAGAGACAGAAAGTAGATTAGTGGTTGCCAGGGGCCAATGGGGTTAAGCGGGGAAAGGGGGTGCCTGCTAATGGGTATAGAGTTTCTTTTTGAGGTGATGAAAATGTTCTGGAATGAGATAGTGGTAATTGTTGCACAGCTTTGTGAATATACTAAAGCCCATTGAATTGTATACTTTAAAAGGATGAATTTTGTGGTATCTGAGTTATACCTCAATTTTTTTTTTTTGGCTGCATTGGGTCTTTGTTGCTGTGTGCAGGGTTTCTCTAGTTGCGGCGAGCGGGGGCTACTCTTCATTGTGGTGCTCTGGCTTCTCATTGTGGTGGCTTCTTTTGTTGCGGAGCTCAGGCTCTAGGCATGCGGGCTTCAGTAGTTGTGGCACACGGGCTCAGTAGTTGTGGCTCGCGGGCTCCAGAGCGCAGGCTCAGTAGTTGTGGCACACAGGCTTAGTCGCTCCGCGGCATGCGGGATCTTCCCCGACCAGGGCTTGAACCCGTGACCCCTGCACTGGTATGTAGATTCTTAGCCACTGTGCCACCAGGGAAGCCCTCTCAATTTTTATTTTTAAATAAATTTGTTTATTTACTTTTGGCTGCTTTGGTTCTTTGTTGCTGCATGTGGCTTTCTGTAGTTGCGGTGAGCGGGGGCCACTCTTCATTGCGCTGTGTGGGCTTCTCATTGTGATGGCTCCTCTTGTTGTGGAGCACAGGCTCCAGGCGCGTGGGCTTCCGTAGTTGTGGCACATGGGCTCAGTAGTTGTGGCTCGCAGACTCTAGAGCGCAGGCTCAGTAGTTGTGGCGCACGGGCTTAGTTGCTCCGCGGCATGTGGGATCTTCCCGGACCAGGGCTCGAACCCATGTCCCCTGCATTGGCAGGCGGACTTGTAATCACTGTGCCACCAGGGGAGTCCCCTCTCAATTTTTAAAATAGAAAAAATTATGATGAGGATTTTAAAAAAGGATGAAGATGAATGCAAGTTAAACAACACTAGTAACAAAAAGCCTATGTCAGACAGGCCATCGCACCTTCAAGAAACTAAAAGAAGGCCAGCCAAAACACAGAATGAGAGCAAGCATGATGCATGAGTGAGGATGAAGAGGTGAGTACAAAGAACGATGCAGGAGCCATACTTAGAGAAATAATGGTACGGTCCGAGACCCAAAGGAGATCAAAGAGTAAGAGCAGAGAGACAGATCAAGAGCTTGCACAGTGAACCTCCCTCCATGCCCATAACCGAGGAGTAGAAAGAAAGACATGGAACCTGTACAGGTGTTGGGCAAAGAAGCCACAGGGAAGGAGAAGCAGCAGTACAACAGACTTGCACTCAGGCCAAGACAAGGGAAGATTCCACAGAGCAGATGACAGTCAGCAATACTGACCATTGCAAAGAGGCTAAAAAGGACAGAAATCAAGAAAAGTCCTTTGAATTTGGAGCTGGATGACCACAGAAACAGCCATGTGAGAGTGGGGGTGGGGGAGAGAGCCAGATGGCAGAGGAATAATGAGAGAGTGAGTCACAAAGACATGGAAGTACACAGTATTTGGCAGTGAAAGGAGGAGGAAAATGGGACAGAAGCTTAAAGAGACGGGGGTCATATGGAGGCCTTTTTCAAAATAGGAGAGACCTGAGTGTGTTTGAGAATGAGAAATGGGAGCCCGGAAAAAGGAATCAATTTAAACTATGAGGGAGAAAAGAATTCATTCAACAAGTTCCCTTGAGGAGATGGGAGAGGACGGAATCAAGACACAGGTGGAGAGCACAGACATAGAAAATAAAACAGGGGCTTCCCTGGTGGCTCAGTGGTTGAGAATCCTCCTGCCAATGCAGGGGACACCGGTTCGAACCCTGGTCTGGGAAGATCCCGCATGCCGTGGAGCAGCTAATCCCATGCACCACAACTACTGAGCCTGCGCTCTAGTGCCCATGAGCCACAACCACTAAAGCCCGTGCACCTAGAGCCCATGCTCTGCAACGAGAGAAGCCACCGCAATGAGAAGCCCTCACACCACAAGGAAGAGTAGCCCCTGCTCACCACAGTTAGAGAAAAGCCCGTGCGCAGCAAGGAAGACCCAACGCAGCCAAAAATTAATTAATTAATTAATTGGGAAAAAAAAAAGAAAAGAAGACAGTCTTTTACTCTGAGGAAGGCAGTGATGGATAGTGACAGAGATTTTTTTTTAGGTGAAGAGGAGTTTGGATAATGGAGTTCATGTCACTGGCCTCTGTGTTCTCAGTAATATTAAGAGCTAATATTTACTAAGCATTCACCATGGTAGTGGCCTAAACAACTCTTATATATTAATTCATTTAATCCTCACAACCACTTCATAAGATAGGTACTGTGGTTATTCCCATTTTGCAGTGAAGGAAGCAGAGTCACTGAGGAGTGAAATAACTTCAGTAAGTTCCCGCAGGTAATACATGATAGAACTTATATTTCTACCTGTGACATAGGAAGGGAGTGAGGTGATTTGCCAAGATTAAAGGAGGAAGTGGTAGAAAAGGAAGGAAAAAGGGAAACTGGGGACTTGAAGTACATTAGGAAAGTTTAAAAGAGTCAAAGTGAAAAGTATGCTACTGAGAATGAGATTCAAGTTGGACTTCTTTGGGGACTTCCCTGGTGGTGCAGTGGTTAAGAATCTGCCTGCCAATGCAGGGGACACGGGTTCCATCCCTGGTCCGGGAAGATCCCACATGCCGCGGAGCAACTAAGCCCGTGCACCACAACTACTGAGCCTGTGCTCTAGCGCCTGAGAACCATGACTACTGAGCCCATGTGCCACAACTACTGAAGCCCGTGCACCTACAGCCTGTGCTCTGCAACAAGAGAAACCACCGCAGTGAGAAGCCCATGCACCACAACAAAGAGTAGTCCCCGCTCACCACAACTAGAGAAAGCCCGTGCACAGCAACGAAGACCCAATGCAGCCAAAAATAAATAAATTAAATAAAATTTAAAAAGAAAAATATTCTTCAAAAAAAAAAAAGACCTCTTCCAGAGCAGCAGTACCATCTCTCCCCCACAGAGACAACCTCTCCACTTGAAGACTCCACAACTGAGATATGATTAATTCTTCACTCAGTTTTAGGTGATTCAGCCCCTCCTTTCAAGTTCCTGGGCTCTGGGTCTGCCCATTGCACAGGATTCTCCTGGTAAAGCCGAAGATGGCAGAGAATTATTCTGACTGTCAGAGACCTGGCCCGAAGCCACCCACACACCTGGGCAGCTTTACTGAACATATAAAGTGCATACTTTATATTAGCATTAAGTTGGCATCTCAGTAGGCCCTGTGATTCAAGGAAGATTTTCTAACTTAAAGTGAGTTAAAAAGGAAGAGAAAATTTCTTGCTGAGATTGTTCCTGTAGCCCTTACCACAGGTAACAAACCTGCTTTTTCAAAACCACATTTGAACTTGATAAAGACTTTTTATATGTTCCATAATTATTTACGTCACCAAGGAAACAGAAGAATTCACAAGAAGCCAAATTGTCTCTATTCTCTTCCTCAAATGTCAGTGGTATGTTGGCAAAGATTCTTAGAGGAGTGAGAACAGAAAAGCAGCAGCACTAAAAAGCCAAAAACCTCCGCGGTATAGAGACATCAGTCAAAAATGTCACAGAAAGGCAAATTGGATTTAGAATAGTTTCCAGGCAAATTTGCATCACTGATATTATTTCCTCCAGCAATATGTGTTAGTATTTTTTCACATTGTGAAGAACACCCAACTTCCTAACTATAATTCTCTTGAAGTATCGACATTCATACAATCCAATATTCCAGCTCCCATGCACAAGTAGAGCTGGACTGATGAGGTTTCATGACTCAAAAGGATAAATACTGGCACAAATGCATATAAGCAAGGCAGCCTGGATATTTAGCTAGACAACCAATTGGGAATCAAACTCAGATACAAAGATGGAGAGATCCATTGTTCCTGAGATGTGAACAAGCAGCAAACACAGCACAAAATGGAACTGGGTTTAAGAATGTGTCATGTGAATCCGCCTACAGACAACTCTGGGAACTGTTCCTGATATGGGAGGAGGCTGTCATCACCTCTCCCTCGGTAGCACCATGTGCCACAGAAGTGATTTTCGTTTTGGAAGTGCATTTTGATGTGCTGTCTCCCTTCCCTCATTTCCCTCCTCCCCACTCTGGGAAACAAACTTGATGCTGACTAACCTCTGCCTTTGTTGTCTGAGGAAGGAAGTGGGGGGAGTTTTACAATCCCCTGTGAAGCCAAGGCTGCCCCTGCCATCACCCAGGCGGGTATGCTCTCTGCTTCCTCCTGGTGGATGTGGAGGGAAGACTGATTCCTTGTAGTGAGAGGTGTAATGAGAGCTAAATTGTGGCAATTGAGAGACCTCCACTGGAGGTCAGTTCAGAAGGAGTGATGGCTATAAGCTCTGACCTGCTTCTTCATTCTTTGTGGACAGACATAAGCGGAGTGATGAATGGCAACATCTAGTCCTTTCCTGGAAGAGAAGGCTACAGGTTTTCTAACTGCACTGTTTAAAGGCTCAGGAAAGATCAGCTGCACCTGTACTACAGCAGACTTGAGTTTAGGCTGTCAAAGCCATTGCATTAATAGCTAACAATTGTTATCCAGCCACAGTCCCTGGGGCTCCTCACACATAAGCAAGTAGTGTCTTATAACAGAAGATTGTCTTCTAATTACCCTTTTGAATCAGAGCTAGATGTTATGCATCCACACGTGCAAGTAAGTCACAGATTGAGGATAATTTGTGATCATGCCACCTGACCTTAAGCTATCTGCAAATCTTTTCGAGAAGATTTTATATAGTCCTGAAGCCCCACCAAGATCCTGCCTCTCCTAGCAGAACAAGAAGATACCCGCAGATTCTAAAAGTCTGTCTTTCCCCCATTCCTTTTGCTCCTTGGACAGGCTAAAACCCCCTCTTGAGTTTTATGTTGTATTTCATACCCTCTTAGTCACTGCTTAGCTACATAGATTCTGATCCTTATGTCTCTACCAGAGATCGGCTCTTATTTTCTCTTAGTCATCTCTCCCGTTCCCCTCTCCTATTGGTTTAGAGTTATCTCACCATAATCACACAGAAGGCCCTCCTTGCTACTCCATTATTTTTTGTAAAAAAAGATTTTTTTGATGTGGACCACTTTTAAAGTCTTTATTAAATTTGTTACAATATTGCTTCGGTTTTATGTTTTGGTTTTTTGGCTGTGAGGCATATGGGATCTTAGCTCCCTGACCAGGATAGAACCTGCAACCGCTACACTGGAAGGTGAAGTCTTAACCACTGGATGGCTAGGGAAGTCCCATCCATTATTTATTCCTATAGCATTTTCAAGTTTATCCCCCTACCAGTGCACGGGCGCGTGCGCGCGCGCACGCACGCACACACGCACACACTCAGTATTTACATGGGGTCCAGGTGTTCTGGGCCCAAGTAGACTTATTCTAAATGGACATGCAGAGCCTGCATCCATAGCTCTTAGGGAACTTGGTCCTAGAATACTGGCATAACTGAATGAAGGGAGAGCAAAACTGTGAGTTGTGAATACTGGAGGTGGATCACTGTCCATAGAGCAGAAAACAAGACCCACTGAAAAGACAGACTTCATGTTGATCCCAGTGATCCAGCAGCTGTTTTCCAAGTTCTCATTAACATTTCCTGTTGGCCTAGGGTATAGGGAAATTCTGAAATCGTACTAATAGCACCCTTTCTAACAGTCATACTGAGGGATGGAAAGCTTGTGTGTTGGGGAAAGCAATTTCATCCTAGGTTACAGCCATCACAATTAACACTTGTGTTGTCATTTGCAATATACAAAGCCCTTTTATAAATGAGAGCTGATCTCCACAGCATTCTAGTGAAAAGGCCAGAGAAAGTGTTCTTATCTCCATTTTATAGATGCAGAAGATTCCGAAGGGTTTAGTGACTCATCCAGGGTCAAGCAGGACAAAAAAGAAAACAAAGCAGAATAAGAGGAGGGAAAACTCAAGAATGAAAGAAAGAGGTAAAGTGAACTGCCTTCAAATATCTTCTGTCATCTCAGCCCCTACGATGTAGGGGACCCGCTGACAGTTTAGGGGCAGGGGAGTGCAGCTCTACTAGTCCCCAAACTGTGAACTCCCAGACGATGCTGCAGAGGAAACCTGGGAAGTTAGCCCACAGCTCTTCCCTGGGATGGGGCCTGTGGAAACACTGGCTTTATCTTTAATTAAAACTGCAAGCTTCCTTCTTTACTTTCTTATGCATATTTAATGAGGCACTAAAAACTGTTAACCAGGAGTTCGGGTTAATATTATCTTGCACAGAGCCCTGCCTTTCTTTTCCCTCCCACCCTCACACTCGCAATTTTTTCTGCTCCTGCTGCTGCTGCTGCTGTTGCTGTTTGCCTTTTTCTCCTTCCTCAGAATCACTCACTTCCTCTCCCTATTTCGCATGAGTCTTTCCCTCCCCACTCCTCCTCCTCACTGTTTCCCTCCTGTGCTCCTGGAGAAACCAAACAGCTCCACTGTAAGGACTCTGTGAAACACAAGGAACAGGCTACAGTTGACTGACCTGGTGAGTGGAAGACATCACAGGAAACCAAGCTGATATCCTAGGGCCAGTCAGCCAGGGCTGGTCTAGAGTTTCCCTGCTGTCCTATTGGCAGCAACTCCAGGGAGTCCAGATGGTCCTAGAAAAATCTCTGGCCCAACGATAAAATGGCAGAATTGATTTTAAGCCCCTAGAAATGTTGAATTGCTGTTTATGGACTCTGGAATCAGGTTGAATCTGGGACCTCTGATAGCTGGAATGTGACCTAAATCTACAGGGAGTCCCATGTGGTCTCACCCAAGGGTCCTGAAACCCTGGGCATAGTCAGGAGCTGCCTCAGATGGTGCTGATGGAAGGAACATCAGGGCGGGCCTGAAGACTGGGAGAGACATAAGCCACTCCTTGCAGTGGGGAAGGGGACAGACCAGAAGCTTCCTGCCGGAAAGACATAAGTTTCAGGAGAAGCTCCTCTACACCCCAGGACCTCAGGGAGGGATAGCATTGGGCTGAACACATCATCCACACATTTGTAATGCTGCATGGCACCAAAATGCTGTCCTGAGTCTAGCACAAGGGACATGAGCACATGCAGACATCCTCTCCTTGTGGAGAAATGTGCTCCTTCTGGTGCTGGGAGCCAGTTATATTCTGCTTTAACTTTTGTTTTAAAATAGTATTATAGGGGCTTCCCTGGTGGTCCAGTGGCTAAGACTCTGCACTCTCAATGCAGGGGGCTGGGATTTGATCCTTGGTCAGGGAACTAGATCCCGCATGCTGCAACTAAAGATCCTGTGTGCCACAACTAAGACCCGACGCCGCCAAATAAATAAATAAATAGCATTATAAAAGGGAACAATGTGTCCTTTATGGAGCCCATTTTCCCCTTCCTCACTGCAATCTGCGTGGACATTTGCAGCTAAGAAAAGGGGTTGCAGCAGTGAACGAGCAGGAGTCATAAGCCAGCCCTGAGTCTCCAGCCTTAGGGTTGGAGCAGAAGAAGTGCCAGAGCAGCTGAGAGAAAGAGAATCTAAAAGACAAACGGGGAGAAGAGTTTTCTTACCCAACTGATACTGAGAGTAGAAGAATCTGGGATCCCTAAAGGCAGATGACATAGGGCATGGGAAAAACGGCAGCCATCCTGACAGCAGGACTTTCTGGAGAAAATAAGCTGCAGACTGGGTTAGAACAATCCAGTAGAGAAATGACTTCTTCATCCACGAAATTAGGAATTTGGCTGGAGAACATGGTGGAGGCAGCACAAACCCAAAATCACAGAGCTGAGAAGAAACCTAAAGATCATCTAGAGGTTTGGGGGTTGTTTGGTTTCTGTTTTTGTTTTTGTTTTTGTTTTAACAGAACTAGGATCTACTGGAGAGGCTGTAGACAGAATATTTCAAGCCAGAGGAGTTACATACAGGGTCCAGGAAAGGAAGGCCTGATCCTGGCAACCCCAGTAGTAGAACCTGGCCTTCAATCAACCTCAAAATCACTTTAGCGCCACCCAGGGAATTTCATGTTAAGATGTAAGAACCTTACAGGGAGATAACATGATCCAAACTAAAGTAGAACCCCAGTAGTAGAACCCAGGAGGTGACACAGAAAAAACAGAAGGGAAGAAACTCAGTCTTTCTGGGACTTCTGCATGCTCTGGGAAAGTTCTATCCATGGAAAAAGGTCAACAGCTTGAACATAGTCAAAGGATAAGAGTTAGAACAAGCTCTAAGTGGGAATGAGATCTCTTTTAATTCAGAAGAATCCCCTTTGTGTATCCCCCATGTGTATACTTCTCCCTTCTGCTCACATAGCATTTGCTTTAAGACAATGATTCTCAAGGGGCTGGAGGGTGGGAAAAAGCATACCAGATTCCCCTGGGTAGGCAAGAAAGGAAGGTGTTGTGGGCGTTTATAGTTTGTAAAGTTTCCCAACTGACTCTGGTATGCTCCTCTCTCTGCCTCGCTGAGAACCACTGCTCTAGAAGTCAACTGGAGGGAAAAGAAAGAAAGGCTGATGATTTGTGGGGGTCAGCGTGCCTTCTGCTGGTCCACCTAGAGTGGTAGCAAAAGGAATATAGTTTCTAAAATTACCGTATCAATGGTGCATCCAATCTGGTATGATCTCAAGCTCTTTGTCTTAATCCACTCGGGCTGCTCTAACTGAGTATCATAGACTGGGTGGCTTATACACAACAGAAATTTAATTCTTGCAATTCTGGAGGCTGGGAGACCAAGATCAAAGCACCAGCAGATTTGGTATCTGGTGAGGGCTCACTTCTTGGTTCACAGACAGCTGTCTTCTTGCTGCATCCTCACACGGAAGAAGGATCAAGGGAGCTCTCTAGGGTCTCTTTTATAAGGGCACTAATCTCATTCACAAGGGTTCCACTCTCATGACCAAATCACTTCCCAAAGGACACACCTTCCAGTACCTCACATTGGGGATTTCAATGTATGAACTTTGGGGGGATACGAACCTTCAGTCTATGGCACTCTTCAATCATCCTCAAAATCACTTTAGCGCCACCCAGGGAATTTCATGTTAAGATGTAAGAACCTTACAGGGAGATAACATGATCCAAACTAAATCTTCTCTCTTCCAAAATTAGAAGGATTATTATATGAAAGAGGTAATAGAATTGTTCTTGATTTATTAATTCAGTTAGTCAACAAGTATTTATTCAAGACTGTATTAGTTCTCTATTTCTGCTGTAACAAATTAGAGCAAATTTAGTGGTTTAAAAAAACAAACATTTGTTATCTTATGGTTCTGGATGTCAGAAGTTCAAAGTAGGTCTCACTGGGCTAAAATCAAGGTGTTGGCCGGGCTGTTCACCTGGAGGCTCCAGGAGGGAATCCAATTTCTGTTTTTTCCAGTTTCTAGAGGCTGCCCAAATTCCTTGGCTCATGGCCCCTTTCATCTTCAAAGCCATGTCCAGCAATGGACAAGGAGTCCTTCTCATACCATCTCTCATTTTCCCCCTTCTGCCTCCCTCTTCCACTCATAAGGACTCTCTTGATCCCACTGAGCCTGACAGATAATCCAGGATAATAACCCCATCTCCAGGTCAGTTGATTAGCAACCTTAATCCCATCTGCAACCTGAATTCCCCTTTGCCATGCAAGCTAGCATATTCACAGGTTCTTGGGATTAAGAAATAGACATTTTTGAGGAGCCACTACTCTGCCTACCACAGAGGCTAGCGCAGTCTGAGTAATATTCCAGAGGCTGCTCCAGAGAGCAGAAGCAGGACCAGTGAGTGGCAGTCAAAATGCTCAGTTTGTGGGCTTCCCTGGTGGCGCAGTGGTTGAGAGTCCGCCTGCCGATGCAGGGGACACGGGTTCGTGCCCCGTTCTGGGAAGATCCCACATGCCGCGTAGCAGCTAGGCCTGTGAGCCATGGCCGCTGAGCCTGCAAGTCTGGAGCCTGTGCTCCGCAATGGGAGAGGCCACAACAGTGAGAGGCCCGTGTACCGCAAAAAAAAAAAAAAAAAAATCTCAGTTTGTTATTGTAAATCATACCTCAACAAAGCTTTTAAAAAGTTAAAGCTTGACATTCAAGGCCCCCCATAACCTAATAGTTATGGCTACCGCTTTTTGAGAGTTTACTATGACTTTATATATTACCACCAATTATCCTCACAACAGCCCTGTGAGGCAGGGGACACTCTATTCCCTTTCTATAGCTAGAGAGATAAAGTGAATGGCCCAGGCTCATGCCTCTAGGCAACAGCAAAACCGTGATTGGAGCTGAGTCCGTGTCAACTCCATGGCCTGTGCACTAACCTCCAGGATCTTCTTTCAGCACATCCGCCACACTCCACCAAGGCACCCTGTGCCCCAGTTCTAAGGATGAGGTCACCGAACCAACATGTACACTCCCATTACAACATCCCTAAAGGATCCATTTCAAAGCTACTTCCTCTGAGAAGCCTTCCTTGTCCCCTTCACTCACAAGTCCTTGCCTCTTCTTGTGGATGACATAGCTCTACTGACCACTTCCAACAGAGTGGTTTTCAGTCTTTCTTATGGTGGTATGTTACAGATCACCTTCTTTCACTAGATTCTAATCTCTCTGAGAGTGGGAGCCCTTCTTACTCATTTTTGTAACCTCGTAGTGCCTTGTCAATTCATTGTGCATTGTGCATTCAAAACTGTTTTTTGAGATACTTTGAGTCAAGATGGCTCTGTGAGTTCACTCTTTAGGCACTCCCTCTGCTCAAAATACACAGCAGGGATAGATAAAACATTAAAAGAAAACACCAAAATGATAGCGGTGAGCTCAAAAATAAGATTATCATCTCTGTGGCTCTGAACTAAATAGAAACACAAAGTCATGCGCAGGACTGAAGCCTCAAGGCTACAAGAATCCTAGTAGAAATCAGGGGTGGCAGCCAGGCACTTGGGGGAAAAAATGATCCAGTCTGGGTCGGGGGCTAGAGTCAGGCTTAGTGCTTGAAGCCAGGGCTTGGGACAGTTTCTCCACTAGAGGAATGAGACTGACAAACATAGTCCCTGACAGCTGCCAGAGAGATAGCTTACTTGGATTATAAAGGACATTTTATATAAATAATAAAAGATTTAGGGTTGGATGATAATGAAAACAATATATGGCAAAATTAGTGGAGTGGAGGAAGACTACAAAAGCAGCAAAGTGCCACTGGGGTAGTAAAGCAAAGATCCATGGATAACATCTCCACAAACCTAGGTGGCAAAGCATTGCTCTGAACCCACAAATTCAGGCAGGCAAGAATAAATCCTGTCAGCTATAAGACTTGTGTGGGATCAGGCAAAAAAAGACCAAGAGAAAAAAATTGTATTGTTATATCGTTTTGCTTTATCCAGAAAGCAATGGAGTAACATTTAAGACAGTCAAAGACAGAAAATGTGAACACAGATTCTGTATCCAGCCAAACTGATCTTCAAGTATAAAGGCTGTAGAGAAACTGTTAGGAATATTGCGAACACTCAGAGACTACTGTTCATCCTGAGAGTTCTATGAGTTATTTCTGAGAAATCAACCAAAAGAAAGAGTTTCGGATAACTAAAAAAAAGAGAGACACAGACATAAAGATTGGCAGCTAGAATGTAGTGTGTGAGTAACTCAGCTTTGACTCTACATAAGAGGACAACCCCTTAGGAAAATGTGGGACAACAAGATGGAAGGAACCAGGATCACTAAATATGCTTCTGGAAAAGAGCTACCTACTAGTCTTAGACTTTTCACCTCTAGACAGTTGGATGAGAGCAAAAGAAACTATTTTGTTTGAGCCATTGTATTTTGTATTCTCTTTGTTATATCAATTTACCCTGTATTCTAATACTATAAAAATTGCTACATGGAAGTGGAGTTGCTACCATAAAAAGAACCTAAAATACAGGGTTTTGGCTTACTGGTAAGGCAGCCTATGACAAAGAAACAGATTTTGTGGGCTGGATATTTGGTGACATGTCAGAATTTCTGGAAAAACTCTTCCCTGTGAAAACTTGGAAGACAGTCCTATGGAGCTATCAGCTCTAGGGAGAATGGTTGGAAAAAGCCATAATGTTAGTATTGCTCTTAGACATGCCAAGGCAGCTCCCTGCCCCAGGCCCTGCACCTGCCAGGGAGTCCCATGCTGTGATGTGCCCTCCTCCGGTGGCTGGGATTGGCAAGGGCCAGAAATGCCATAGTGGTGGGAAACTCCAGTCTGATTCTTCTAAATGTCCCTCTGATGCCTGGGATTGGTCACAGCCAGCAGCACCATCTAGGCAGAGTACTTGAGCCCAGACTGGACCTGAGTGGGCCCTGGGAACCACTTCTCCTCTTCTGGGCTCTCTCCAACTCTCTTTACCGACCCATCCCCAGGCTATAGTTATGGTTTGTCCTTTTTTTTTTTTTTTAATTGAACTGTCCTTGTCTGGTCAATAAATGGTGCCTAGATAATTAGATATGCATAGGAGGAAAAAATAAATTACCTTATACCATATACAAATATAATTCCAGATAAAGACTTTGATTTAAAAAGAAAATCTTTAAAACTTTACAAAGAATATGTAGGAGAATATCTACACAACTTTGGGGGTAGAAAATAATTTCTTAAACAAGTCACAAACAGATGTAAAGTTGGGACTTCCCTGGTGGTCCAGTGGTTAAGAATCCTCCTTCTGGGGCTTCCCTGGTGGCGCAGTGGTTGAGAAGCTGCCTGCCAATGTAGGGGACACGGGTTCGATCCCTGGTCTGGGAAGATCCCACATGCCCCGGAGCAACTGGGCCCGAGAGCCACAGCTACTGAGCCTGTGTGTCTGGAGGCTGTGCTCCGCAACAAGAGAGGCCACGACAGTGAGAGGCTCGCGCACAGCAATGAAGAGTGGCCCCCGCTCGCCGCAAGTAGAGAAAGCCCTTGCACAGAAACGAAGACCCAACATAGCCAAAAATAAAAATTAATTAATTAATTAATTTAAAAAAAAAAAAAGAATTCTCCTTCCAAAGCAGGGGATACAGGTTTGATTCCTGGTTGGGGAACTAAGATCCCACATACTGCAGAGCAACTAAGCCAGCACACCGTAACTACTGAGCCCATGTGCCCCAACTAGAGAGCCCACACACCACAACTACTGAGTCCACGCACTCTGGAGCCCGTGCGCCACAACTATAGAGAAGCCCACACGCAGCAACTAGAGAAGCCCACGTACCACAATGAAGAGCCCGCACGCTGCAACAGAAGATCTCGCATGCCACAACGAAGATCCCACGTGCCACAACTGAGACCCGACCAGCCAAATAATAAAATAAAAAAATTTTAAATCCTCTTAGAAAAAAGCTATAAAGTAAAATATTAATACATTTGACTAGATTAAAAATTTAAACTTCTGTGCAAAAACAGACAAACTTCTGTACAAAAGACAAGTTGCAACCAGGAAAAGACAGTTTGCTGTAGACAATTAAAGAAAAACACAGTGTCCCGTAAATATTTGAAATTATGCTCACTAGTAATTGATGAAATATAAATAAAAACAAAAATGAGATATTGGGCTTCCCTGGTGGCACGGTGATTAAGAATCCACCTGCCATTGCAGGGGACACCGGTTCGAGCCCTGGTCCGGGAAGATCCCTGGTCTGGGAAGATGCTGTGGAGCAACTAAGCCTGTGTACCACAACTACTGAGCCTGCGCTCTAGAGCCCATGAGCCACAACTACTGAGCCCGTGTCCCCCAACTACTGAAGCCCGCGCACCTAGAGCCTGTGCCCTGCAACAAGAGAAGCCACCGCAATGAGAAGCCCACACACTGCAACAAAGAGTAGCTCCCGCTCAACACAACTAGAGAAAGCCCATGCACAGCAACAAAGACCCAACACAGCCAAAAATAAAATAAATAAATTAAATAAATAAATTTATTTTTAAAAAATGAGATATCATATTACAGCCATCAGATTGTTAAAAAAAAGTTTTTTAAGTACTATTGGGAATGTGGAGCAATGGGAACTCTCAGTCAGTGCTGGGGAAAATGTTAGTTTTACAGCCACTTTGAGAGAGAGCTTGGCAATATCTAGCAGAGTTGGAGATTCCTAAGACCCAGCTTGAAATTTTGCTGTGCATGTAAGAGACAGACCTAAGCAAGAATGTTCATTGAAGAGAAAACCATAATTCAGAAAGATACTGGACTTCCCTGGTAGTCACGTGGGTAAGACTCCACACTCCCAATGCAGGGTGCCCAGGTTCAATCCCTGGTCAGGGAACTAGAGCCCGCATGCCACAACTAAAGATTCCACATGCCACAACAAAGATTCTGCGCGCTGCAACGAAGACCTGGCGCAGCCAAAATAAATAAATAAATATTTTAAAAATGATACATACACCCCGACGTTCATCACAGCACTATTTACAATAGCCAGGACATGGAAGCAACCTAAATGTCCATCAACAGAGGAATGGATAAAGAAGATGTGGTACATATATACAATGGAATATTACTCAGCCATAAAAGGAACGAAATAGTGCCATTTGAAGAGACGTGGATAGACCTAGAGACTGTCATACAGAGTGAAGTAATTCAGAAAGAGGAAAACAAATATCATATAACATCGTTTATATGTGGAATCTAGAAAAATGGTACAGATGAACTTATTCGCAAAACAGAAATACAGACACAGATGTAGAGAACAAACTTATGGATACCAAGGGGGGAAGGTGGGGGATGAATTGGGACATTAGGATTGACACATATACACTACTATGTATAAAACAGATAACTAATGAGGACCTACTGTATAGTACAGGGAACTCTACTCAATGCTCTGTGGTGACCTAAATGGGAAGGAAGTCTAAAAAAGAGGGGAAATACATATATGTATAACTGACTCACTTTGCTGTACAGCAGAAAGTAACACAACGCTGTAAAGCAAGCATACTCCAATAAAAATTAATTTTAAAAAATTAAAAATTAAAAAAAAAATTTTTGAAAAGAATGTTCATCGCAACGTTGTTCAAATTATTGATACAAAAAAGTAGAAACTAATTGTCCATCAATAGAGAACAGAAAAATTGTGTTGTGTTCATACAATGGAAAAACGTACAGCAGTTTACATGAATGAACTAGACATACACATCAAAATGGATGTCTTAAAAAAATAAATCATATGTACTTATATTTTGTTAATGGATATGTAAATGTAATGAAAGTACAAAACATGCAGGGGGGAGGATAAATACAGTATCAATTTCAAATAACGGATATCGGGGGGAGAGGAAGGAGAAAGGGGAATGGGATCAGGAAGTAGTACATGGGGGTGGGGATAGGGCTTCAAGTGTATCTGTAATGTTTTATTTCTTTTTAAAAAAAAGCCAAATATGGAAAAAGTTTGAGATTTTTTTTTTAGAGCTGGGTGATGGACACACACCCAGCTTTATATTTGTCTCAATACCTTTCTGAGTGTTAGAAATATTTTCTAATTTTAAAAATATTCAGGGATTATTTTCGCCCTCATTTTCCTCATAGATAGTATGGGGATAATACTCAACAGCATAGATTTGTGGTTAAGGACATGTGAAAGTTACTTAACTTTTCTGTGCCTCCTTGGGGAAAATGGGGATGAGTCTCCAGCCCAAACCATTGTTAAGAATATTAAATACATTGATAATGTAAAGCTCTTTAAAAAACAAAGTAAACTGTTGTGTTTATTAAATAAGCTAGGACATATTATAGTTTGTGGATTAAAAATAATAAAGTTTACAAAGGTATAAGAAGAATGCCTAGCCTGGAGTAAATGCCTGAACAGAGTGTTAGAAACAATAATTATAGTTTGAAATAGTTCCCAGCTATCAAAAAAGGACCCATGATCTGATTAAAAGAAATAATGGAATTAGAAGAAGGCAGCACAGTTCCAAAAATATTCAATGTATTTCTAGAAGACACTACTGATGCATTGAAAACCTCAATTTCCATAAGGTTTAACACTTTTCTCATCCCAAGTTTTCAACTGAGAGTAATGAGAGATAGTGCTGGTAGAAATACATGCTGTAATTTACCATAAAAGTCTGAGCAAGTAACAAATGATTCTGGCTCTCCTTTTTTTCTCATTTGTAAATTTCAGTAGTTGGACCAAGGTACCTCTAGGTCACAAACAAGAAAGTATTTCCTAACAAATGAAGATTTAAATGTTTTGAGGACCACATTTATTATTTTCATCCATTTTACATGTTATGTTTATGTTTTACATAACATTTCATTTCAATAAAAGACTGCTACTAATCTTTAAAAATATATTGAAAAATTGTTTGTTGAATTGGGTTATGGTTTGGAGCTTGTCGAAAGAAAAAAAACACACAACCTAAGAGTTGCGAGTTATGTTGTATTCGGGGATTTTACTGTGGACTATAGCCTGGGAGACGGCCTCTCCTCTCATACAGCTCTGAGGAACTTACCAAAGACGTAAGGGAGCAGTCACGATATATAGGAGTCTTTGCTGAAAAACTACAAGTAGCCGAACATCGAAATCACTGCTAATCACAAAAAAACAGACCTCTAAAGTTAATGATTTTACCACTTTTCTAGGTCCAGGAAGATGCAAGCATCTGGGCTCATTGAAATTATTCCTTTGATATGCACCTTAACTATCTAGGGCCAGCATCCTGTTTTTCTCCCTCCCGAATTCCCCTCCAGGTGCACCCTGGGGGTTAGGAGCAGAGGCCCAGTGGCTAATGGCTTGATAGTGAGCAACCTTTGTAGTTTACTTAAGTGGCAGCCAGTATTTCTTGTCCACAGGCTCTAGCAATCTCCTGGGAGTCTCTAGTTACATTCTGCCCAGTAAGCATTTGCAGACCTTGTTTCCGTGTGGCATCCCCACACCTCCAGACACCCGATTAGGACGCCCTGGGCCTCCACGCGGCTGGGATGGCTCCGCCCACCTAGCGCTCTCCTCCTCTGCCCTGCCTTAGCGTCCCCCCACTCCTTAGCTCGTCCTCGACCGACTTAGTAGCACTTTCCTTGTCTCCCAAAGCACAAGCTCCTTGGGCGAAAATAATTGTGCTCACAGTTCTCTTATATTCTTTGCGGCCAAGTCAATCCTTGTTGAGTTAAATTTTACCGCCGGAGAGGACAAACTTAAGACAGCTTTAACAAAAAATGTTATTCCCAGACGCAGGCCTTCAGAGACGGTGGAAATGGGAGAACCCAATCGTTGACCTCCGGGCGGGGGAGCGCTCACTCCGGCCACCGCAGCCGCGCTCGGCTCCCGGGCCTGCAGCTGGGGCCCCTCCACGCCGCCCGGGACAAAGGGGCTTGTGTCCCGCCGCCCTGCGGGAGCCTTTCTCTGCCGGCCGCCGAGAGGCCTCTGCCGAAGCATGGGCGGAGCGAATTGCGTGCTACCCCGCGCGTGGCCCGGCTCCCGGCTCGCCGGTTAGGCCGCTCTAGCCCCGGCCCCGCGTGCTGGAGCCTCTTCGGGCACAGCCGCCCGGTCCCGGCCCCTACTCCTCCCGACGCTCACCTTGTCGGAGCCGGTGCGCAGAAAGGCGCCTGCGGCAATAGCGTGAACTTTGCCCAAAGTTCAGACACAGCCCTCCGACTGGGGTCCTTTTGGGTTCTCAAGGGTAGAAATGTAAAATTCCTACTTCCCTTTTAATGATCTGGGAGCCTCCTCCACCTCTGTGTCTTAGGCAGAGCCCAAACAGCTTCTCTCCTTTGCTTTATCCCAGGGAAAAACTGAAGGATTGTGGGGGAAAAGAGAGAAGTCGTGCCTAACAGTAACTGAACTTGAGCCAATTGCCAGGTACTTTTCTAGGCACTTAGATACTGTTTTAGTTAATCCTCAAAAGGGCTTGTGAAATAAATATTGTTTTCACATTCTGTCTTTACATTCTTAGAAAACTGAGGTTAGGACTTAACTGGTGGTCCAGTGATTAAGGCTCCACGTTTCCCGGGACTTCCCTAGTGGCGCAGTGGTTAAGAATCCGCCTGCCAATGCAGGGGTCACAGGTTTGAGCCCTGGCCCAGGAAGATCCCACATGCTGCAGAGCAACTAAGCCCCAGCGCCACAACTACTGAAGCCTGCGCTCTAGAGCCCGTGCTCCACCACAAGAGAAGCCACAGCAAAGAGTAGCCCTGCTCGCCGCAACTAGAGAAAGCCCGCGCTCGGCAACAAAGACCCAACGCAGCTAAAAATAAATAAATAAATAAAATAAATTTAAAAGAAAAAAAGTCTCCACACTTCCAATGCAGGGGGCGCAGGTTTGGTCCCTGGCAGGGGAACTAAGATCCCACAAACAGTTTGGCGTGGCCCAAAAAAAAAGAAAGAAAGAAAAAGAAAACCTGAGGTTAGAATTTCCCCCTCTGTGTCTGCCCTAGGCAGGCACTGGTTAATAACCTTATCATCCACCAAATCCTCCTCCAGTTACATATACATTTCCCTTTCCCCTTATCCCCACATCATTTAATGAATATTTATTGAGTGCCTACTGTGTACAAATGTGTGTGTGGTGTTGGGGGGGAGGTTCTGTAATGAATAAAGCAGACAAGGTCCCTGTGGTCACAAAACTGGGGGTGGGTGGGGGGAATCACAACTAATTATTATAATACAAAAGGGGAATGAGAGTCCTGAAGACGAATTCCCCAGGTGCTGGAGGAGGAGGCTTTATAATCTGGTCAGGGTTGGGAGAGGTCAGGGAGCTTTCAGAGCTGTTGTATTAGTCTGGGGGACAGAGGAGGTCTGAGGATGCTGATGGCAGGAAGGACCCATTATAAAGAAACTAGGAGGGGATTTCCCTGGCGGTCCACAGGTTAGGACTCCGCGTTTCCACTGCAGGGGGCACAGGTTTGATCCCTGGTTGGGGAACTAAGATCCCACGTGCCTCCCAGCCTGGCCATAAATAAAAGAAACTAGGAGGTCTTCCCTGGTGGCACAGTGGTTGAGAGTCTGCCTGCCGATGCAGGGGACACGGGTTCGTGCCCCGTTCTGGGAAGATCCCACATGCCGCGGAGCAGCTGGGCCCGTGAGCCATGGCCACTGAGCCTGCGCGTCCGGAGCCTGTGCTCCGCAATGGGAGAGGCCACAACAGTGAGAGGCCCGCGTACCGCAAAAAAAAGAGAAAAGAAACTAGGAAACTAGGAGATTGAAATCAACAGGACTTAAAAACTTGTTAGTTGTGGAAGGGGACTGAAAAGTTGACCCAGCCTCTCTGCCACCTCTCCCCTCCCACAGTGGGGCACTGGAGAGAAGGAAAAGCTAGGTAGATCCCTGGGTTCTGATCCTGATTGAGTTCTTCCTTGCTTGGTGACATCATGGACAAATCACTGTTCTGTAAAGCCTTGGGAGACCTGCATTCCTTCCTTAGACTGCAGGCATGCCATGCCCTATGATGGTGTTCCTTAAACTGTGGGGGGACATTGCAAAAAATATAAGAAGGTGTAGGAAAACTACATTCCTCACTTACAGTAATTCAAATACTGTAGTGGTGGTACTGGAAAATGGGATAAAAAGTCTAGAAATAAACCCAAATACATTTGTGAATGTAGTATATGACCAAGGAAGTAATACACAGAAATACAGAGAAGATTATTCAAGAAATGTTCAGAAAACATAGATTGTTCAATATGTGATTTTGGGACAATGAATAGCCATCTGGAAGAAAATTAATTTGGATCTATATCTCACATCCTATTCCAAAATATATTTTAGATGACTCAAAATGAAACAATGAAAAATAAACTTTAGAAGAAAACATACGTTTTTAAAAATAATCTTGGAGTAGGAAAGTCCTTTCTAAGTAGTATAACACAAAAGCCAGAAGCCACACACATACACATGCATACACATTCAAACGACAACAATAAAAAACACCAGATACGCTACGTATCACAGACAAAAGAATAATTTTCTTTTAAAATTTATTTATTTTATTTATTTATTTTTGGCTTCGTTGGGTCTTCGTTGCTGTGCACGGGCTTTCTCTAGTTGCGGCGAGTGGGGCTACTCTTCATTGCAGTGCGCGGGCTTCTCATTGCAGTGGCTTCTCATTGCGGAGCACGGGCTCTAGACGCGCGGGCTTCAGTAGTTGCGGCACGCAGGCTCAGTAGTTGTGGCACACAGGCTTAGTTGCTCCACGGCATGTGGGATCTTCCTGGACCAGGGATCGAACCTGTGTCCCCTGCATTGGCAGGCGGATTCTCAACCATTGCGCCACCAGGGAAGCCCCAAAAGAATAATATATATTTTAATATAAAATGAGCAGGGACTTCCCTGGTGGCACAGTGGTTAAGAATCCTCCTGCCAATGCAGAGGACACGGGTTCGATCCCTGGTCCGGGAAGATCCCACATGCCGTGGAGCAACTAAGCCTGTGTGCCACAACTACTGAGCCCGCGTGCCGCAACTACTGAAGCCCGCGCGCCTAGAGCCCATGCTCTGCAACAAGACAAGCCACTGCAATGAGAAGCCTGCTCACCACAACTAGAGAGAGCCCGCGTGCAGCAATGAAGACCCAACACAGCCAAAAATAAATAAATAAAATGTAAATAAATTTACAATTAAAAAAAAGACCAATTATGGGGAATTCCCTGGCAGTCCAGTGGTTAGGACTCCATGCTCTCATTGCGGAGGGCCCGGGTTCAATCCCTGGTCAGGGAACTAAGAAACCACAAGCTGTACGGTGCAGCCAAAAAAAAAAGAAAAAAGAACACTTACGAATTAGTAACAAGAGACCAACAACTTGGTAAAAAAGTACATGACGGGGGAGGGATAAATTGGGAGATTTGTATTGACATATACACACTACTGTATATAAAATAGATAACTAATAAGAACCTAATGTATAGCACAGGGAACTCAATTCCATACTTTGTAATGACCTATATGGGAACAGAATCTAAAAAAGAGTGGATATATGTATATGTATAACTGACTCACTTTGCTGTACAGCAGAAACTAACACAACATTGTAAATGAACTATACTCCAGTTAAAAAAAATTAATTAAAAAAAATTATATGACAAACAGTTCACAGTAAAGAAAATCAAAATGTCTCTTAAAGCTATGAAAAGATACCTCACTCATAATAAGAGAAATACAAACCAAAGTTACAATGAAATACCTTTCTCACTTATCAGATATGCAAAACCCGCCTATGGAAGGCAATTTGGCAATATTGACCAAAATTTTAAACGCACATTCCTTTGACTCAGCAATTTCTCTTTTAGGAATTTTCCTATAGCTATATTCATAAGTATGAAGCGATATGCCCCCAAAATTCATTGCAGCACTCTTTGTAATAGCAAAGTATGGGAAACAGATGCATATGTACAGCTCGGGAAAAACCTTCAAATGTAGAGGCTTGTAGGGTATATTAGATTTGAATTACATCTATAAAATTGAAACAATAATTGTACCTACTGCACAGGGTTGTTGTGACATTTAAATGAATTAAAATACCGAAAGAACTTAGAAAAATATCCGGAATATATACCATTAGCTGTTTACTTACACACATACTGTTAATAAAAAGAACAAGAGGCATAATGGCATGTACAGTTACCTACTATTTGTGTAAAAGAAAAATAAGTATTTGGGAAAAATATCCCTTGAAAATTTCACAATTAATCAGTAACTCTGGTTACCTCTGGAGAGAGGAACTGAGGGGCCAGCAGCAAGGCAACTTATTTTCACTGTCTACTTTTGTATACCTGTTAAATTTTTTAACCATGTATATTTGATATCTATTTGAAAAGATAAATTAAATTTTTTAAAGTAGAAAAGTATCAATCAGAAACATATAAAGAAAAAGAAATCAAATTTTATAAGACAAATTATGTTCCAATCTTTTCCATTAATGTTATTATGCTGAAATTATATATTGCAGTCATTGAATGATTTTTCAAGCACACTTTCAAATTATTGATGCACTGTAGTGCTTGCACCTCAAAGTGTGGTCCTCAGGCCAGCAACATCAGCATCACCTTGGAATTTGTTAGAAATGCAGAATCTCAGGTCCCACCCCACACCGACCAAATCAGAATCTTTATTTTCAACAAGATTCTCAGGTAATTTGACTGTAGCATCCTGTTTGAGGAACAAGGAGCACTGAGCCAGAGGACATAATAAAAAACAAAGATATACAAAACAAAACAAAAACACTGTTCTACTCGTCTCTTCTCTTTGACCCCCACCTCTGCAAATTGTTGTGGCTCTGAAACCGAGCAGGACCCTGTGGGGGCACTCCTGTGTACAAAAGCCTTTTTGTGTCCCCCCATTTCTGGTTTGCAGGAAAAAGGCTTCAGCTTCCTAGGCCTTCCCTGAACTCCAAAGGGCAGATTCAAGCAGTTACTAATTAGGGGAATGAGGGAATGCAGAAACAAAGCAAGGCAGTCAAAAACAATGGGGCAGGTACCTGGTTCCTTCTCAAGGGATATACATAACTGATACAAATCTCCAAGCCCTTCTACAGGAACTAAGGCCTCCACCCATGTGGAGGAGGTAACTTCAGGCAGAGCACGTGGACCCAGACTGGTTAGAATCAGAACACCACCCTGTTACCTCACCACCAACCAAAGGAAGGTCACACACCCTGCAGCCCTCCCCCACAAATTCTATAAAAACTCTTCCCTTGGGAATTCCCTGGCAATCCAGTGGTTAGGACTCCACGCCTCCGCTGCAGGGGGCACGGGTTTGATCCCTGGTTGGGGAACTAAGATCCCACAAGCCTTGCGGGCACAGCCAAACAAACAGAAACAAACAAACAAACTTATTCCCCCAAAACTATTGGGGAGTTCGGCCTTTTTGGGCAAGAGCTGCCTGTTCTCCTTGGTGAGTCCTTGCAGTAAACCTTTCTATGCTCCGAACTTCACCATTTTGGTTTGCTTGGCCTCACTGTGCATCAGGCACATGAACTTGTGTCCGACAGCAGCTTGACGATTCTGGAAAACACTGCTGAGTGAAAGAAGGCAAACACAAAATAATCCAACCTACATGATTCTATTTACATGAACTTCAAAACAAACTACACCGATCCATGGTGTTTGAAGTCAGGATAGAGGTTACCTCTGGAGAGGAGAGACGGGGCAGACATGGGGCAGGGCCCAAGACTTGCTTCTGGAGTGCTGGTAATATTCTGTTTCTTGACCTGGTTACTGGTTATTTGGATCTGTTTGTGAAAATTCTTAAGAACTGTACACTTCTGATGGGTATACTTTTTTGTATGTGTTTTATACTTCCATAAGAAAGTTTTTAAAAATTCCACTATTATCACCTACCTCAAGCCCCTTGACTGTTGGAGGTGCCAAAGTCCAATGTGCTTGGGGAAAAGAGACTGAGCTGAAAAATTACTTAAACCAAGTTAATTACTGATAGGTATCTCCGATTTAAATAGATTACTTTGTCACACACACACACTTATTGGAACTCCTGTGCATTTTTAAAGGTGCCTACTATCGACAAGCATTCACCCAAAAGATGACATGTTTGCAATGAAACTTCAAGGTGCTCTCTAGAGTGGTAGGAGAGTTGCACAGGCTGTGCTCTCTTACTTAGTGGGTTTCAAGCCTGGATCAACAATTCATTAGTTACATAACCTTAGACAAGTTACTTACTCTGCATTTCTGTCCTTTTGGAGGATAATTATATTCCCACTTTATAGGAATATTCCCTGTATTAAATGAGATAACATACTTGAAGCACTAGGCACCGTGCCTGGCACATAATAGCAGGAGCCCATTAAGAGCAGACAATTAGGGACTTCCCTAGTGGTCCACTGGTTAAGACTCTGCGTTCCCAAAGCAGGGGGCATGGGTTCAATCCCTGGTCAGGGAACTAGACCCCACATGCCGCGACTAAAAGATCCCACGTGCCTCAACAAAGATCCTGAAGATCCTGCAGATCCCGCACGTGGCAACAAAGATCCCTCATGCCACAACCAAGACCCGGTGCAGCCAAATAAATAAATAAATATTTTAAAAATAGCAGACAATTATTTAAGAGTACAGGCCTTCCAAGTCAATAATTCCCAAACATTACCTCACAGATAATGATTACCTGCAGTTAAAGCTAATCACAAGAAGGAAAGATTCTGAAAGCCACTTCCCTGGAAGTTACTTCAGGTCTCGTGATCCACATGGGAACAAGAATCTGGAGTGCCAGCAACAGGTTTCTCAGGATATTTGCTTTCAGAAGAACCCACCCCATTCCACTGCCCTCAGCCAACAGGGCAATACCTGTGTCCCTCACAGTCTTCCCACACTCCTCGACACAGAGAGTGGCTGTTTCTCATGCCTCCTGCATCTTGTTCCCATAAGCTTGCTCTAAAAGCTTCTAAAGTTTTCAGATGGAAATACTTGAAAGCAAACTTCATGCTCTTATTTCAAATCCTCAAGAGGCTCAACATTCTCCTTGCCCACTTATTCCCAGTTTCCTGGCTCCAGGTAACATTGTGAAGGTGAGAGCTGTCTCCACCACACCCAATAGAGGCTGATAGAGGGTTAGGTGGCAGCCAAAGTAGTCTCTTTGTCTTTGTTCCAAGATAAAGAACTTTTTCAAAACACGTGCATTTTCAAAAGGTCAATGGTGGTAGGATTACAGGTATTTGGCATTTTTAAAATGACTTTCTGCGTTTTCCTAATCATCTATGACTACGTATTATTTTTACTATAAGATTCTTTGGGACCTTGTGTAATTACAAAAGCACTTTGTGCTCAATGAAGAAAACTTAGAAAACACAAAGGAAAAAAAGTTCCCTTAATCACATCAGGTAAAGATAACAGCTGTGGGGCTTCCCTGGTGGTGCAGTGGTTGAGAGTCGGCCTGCCGATGCAGGCGACGAAGGTTCGTGCCCCGGTCCGGGAGGATCCCGCATGCCACGGAGTGGCTGGGCCCATGAGCCATGACCGCTGAGCCTGCGCATCCGGAGCCTGTGTTCCACGACGGGAGTGGCCACAGCAGTGAGAGGCCCGCGTAAGGCAAAAAAAAAAAAAAAAGATAACAGCTGTGAACATTCTGGCATATGTCTTTCCAAACTTTTCTCTATGCAGAGATGCTTCATTTTAGTGATCTGGGAAAAAAGTAAACATTTAAGAGACAAAGTCTTGGGTCTTTAGTCTTCAATTTATTTCTGTTTTTAAACAGCATCTAATGGCTTGGAAAAGTCCCTAACAGCAAGGGCCTGCCCCATGCACTCCCAGAGGCTCCCCCAACCATGGCTGGGGTCCAGGATCCAGTAACTCCCCCTCAGCCACACCAGCCATCAAGCCTACTTTCTCTCCATCTCTGGAGACTTGGGACAGAAGAGGGTCTCCAGTTAGAGGGAAAGATGGCACTAAAGGACACTGCGTGGAAGGATTGGGCTCAGACACAGCTGCCTTTGTTAGTCTTAGGATATTTGGGGATTTGGTAGCATGCTCAGACAGACTGCGGGAGGGCTCAAAGAGGGGCTCCTGGGCTCCTCTCTGGCCTCACTCATTCCTGGGCAAGCCTTACAGCACCCCTTCCTCTTGCCGGGCTCAGTGCATTGCCTTTAGAAGCTGGGCAAATGGTAGCTTGTGTAATTCAGCATGCCTTGCTGTGACCTGGTCAGCTGCACTTTACTCCTGGCCTAGACAGGGTGGGTAACCAGGAAGGTGACGAAGATTCAGCCCTGAGGGTCCCACCGCCTCCCGCTACAGGGTTTGGGACCTGACTGTACCAACCCCTTACCAATTCTCACCTAAAGGGGAATAATACAAGGGCATCTCTTTGGGAGGAGGGGCAAACCTGGGCATTTAAACCCCAAGCACAGGCACAGATGGGCCCCCAGGCCAGAGACGCCTCAATGCATGCACTAAAGCAGCAGGGGCAGCTCAGCTGGGAGGGTAGGGGCCCACAAGGTTGGATCTACCCTCGCCCAACTCTCCGCACCCATGGTAACCATGGAAACATAACCACCCCCTCTGCCAGCTGCCTGGGTTTAGACAACAAGGCCTGGCCCACCTCCACCCAGCCAAGGCATGAACTGATGCCAGGCCGGCCACAGAGTGGTTGCAGGAAGCACTGGGATTGGGTGATTTGGTCAGTCCAGCCTTCCAGCACAGCTTGGGAGGACTACCACAGGAGCCTCCACGCCTTGCTGCCTGGGCTGGGGTCAGGCAGGGCTTAGTCAGCCAGCACAGTGGCCAGCAGAGCCAGCCGCATGGCCCCAGATGCCCTCTGCCTGTGGGCTAACAGCTACTGTGGGGTAGTAGCCCTTGCTGCAGCAGCAGCAGCCTCTGGGACTCATTGACGGGGCTGTCTGGCTGCTGCTCCTCCTGCCCAGGCCGCTCAGCCAGCCCCCGGGGGCTGAGGATGTACCGACAGTCACTGGGGGTGCCCCCCACGGCCCCCAGGCCACTGCCATCCCCAGCCCCGCTGCTGGCCGGGTCCCCGCCAGGCAGCTCCAGGTTGCCTCCCTCGGCAGACTCCTGGGCTCCCTCAAGGTTGATATACAAGGGGTCCTGGCTGGCGGATAGCACAGACAGGCGGCCCAGGACATTCTCCAGCTCCATTCGCAGACATGTGAAGCTCGGGCGCTGCTTGGGGTCGGCGCTCCAGCACTGGTACATGAGCTCATACCTGGGGCAGAGAGAAGGGTGAGGGGACGTAGTGAGGAGCCAGAGAAAGGGGAAGGAGGGTCCTTCTCTCAAAAGCAGAGGTCCTTTAATCATATGAAATGAGGATTTAGAAAAATGTGATTGAGGGAGTTCTCTGGTGGCCTAGTGGTTAAGATTCTGGGCTTTCACTGCTGTGGCCCCGGTTCAATCCCTGGTCAGGGAATTGAGATCCCACAATCTGAGCAGTGCAGCCAAAAATTTAAAAAAAAATTAAAAAAGAAAGAAAAAGAAAATAAAATGTAATTGAACACTCTAATGTATAGGGCTTACTATGTATCTGGCACTCTTCTAAGCATTTTACATTTATTATTAATTCTCCCAATACTGTGAAATAAGTGATCCCTATTTTACCAACGTTCAAACTGAGGCACAGAGAGGTTAAGAACCTTGACTAAGGTCACACAGGTAGAAAGTGATGAAGCTAGGTGGGTCGGGTCCAGAGTCCCTCTTACGCTATTTTGGGAAGGGGTAGTAGGAGTGTTTTTGTCTTGTGGAACACAGCCTGGAGTCAGGGTTATTTTACGGGGGTGATTTGGGAATCCACCCTTTGTCCTAAATCCTCACCTGTTCAGGGGGTCTTAAATCCTCATTGTTCATGAGGATTCTCACCTTCGAGAATCTGAGAAAAGCTTCCAGCCCTTTTCCCCTAGTAGGGACACTTTTTACGTACAATTTCAGGAGCTTTGCAGATTCCCTGAGGTCATATCCCTGTTCCCAGGGAATGCCTCATGCTGAGAAAAAATAAGTAAGTAAATAAATAACAGGAAAGGGTTGAGACCAGATCTAGTCATAGCAAATGCCTGACTTTCTTGCCTGTGCCCACGATAAAAGCCCCAAACACTCCTCCGACTCCAGCCCTCCTAACAGAGGCCTCCAACGATGGGGGGAATCATGCCAGACACTGAATAGGTCGTGGGAATGGTCCAGGCCACGGGTATGTGGCCAGGCTGGAATACACTGTCAAGGCCATGCCAGGAGCCAACTGGCGCCTGTCCACCAGGCTGCCTGGTGGGAGGCCAGCGCCTGCCCACCCTCTATTGACAACACTAACTCCAGCCCCAGATGACACTAAGCCAGGGCCTGGTCCCCACTGCCCAGCAGAACCTCTGTGGCTCCAGAGGCCCAGGCAGGCTACAGCCACCGGGAGACCTGACCTTTCTGCCCCTGACATGCCCGAGCTCTGCTGAGACGTAGGGCCTGGTTCATGTACTCAAACTGCCCTCTCTCCCACAGTCCAACCTCAGGGCACTTCAAACCCACCGTCCTAGAGAAAGAGGACCCTACCATTCAGGCTGAGCCTTCCTCTGCCTGTCTCCATTCTTGAACCTCTGGAGGTCCAACCCCAGAGCAGGAAATAGGTTTGTGGACTCCTTCCCTCACTAGGACTTGTACTAGTGAAAAGGTCCTCCGGAGGCCCAGGGAAACTCTGGCTTGCATGGGGTGGTAGAATAATACTAGAATAGACAAATCATAGTTGGGTTCATGGTTAATAGGCACATTCTAAAATCACACAGATCTAGATTCAAGTCCCAACTCATTCACTTAATCGCTGTGTGACCTGGGTCATGTTACTTAACCTCTTTAATCCTAGTTCCTCATCTACAAAATGGGAATAATAATAGTCTTCTCCTCATACGGTTAGAGGAGGATTACCTGAAAGAATGCCTGTAAAGAACCCAGCTAATGTTAGTGATACTGTCTTCTAGTCACAAGGGGCCCATGACTCTCCCCCGTGCAGTGAGTGTATCACCACCCTGCCCCACTCCCAAGGGCTCCGGGCTTCCAGAAAGGAGAGGAGGCAGTACCCTTCTCCCAGGATCTCAGTTTGTTATCTTAGGTCTCTCCACTCCCTCAGAGAGGAGGCCAAGACAAGAAAGGAACCCAACCTCCCGCCCCCAGCGCCCCCTCCCTGTCAAGCAAGGAATGTGATGGAGCAGCAGTTTTTTTCCTGCCCCTGTGCAGCACTCCCTGAGGGGGAGGGAGAGCTCAGCCTTAGGGAAGGAGTGGGGGTGGGGAAGAGGTGACAGGGAAACCTGCTCTGTTGCTCAACCCTGCACCTTCTGCCCTTAGGTGGGATTCCTGGTTCTCCCTGGAAACTGGAGAAAACAGTGATAGGAAAAGGCTGGAGCAAGAAACATGGGATGGTAAAGGGAGAGAGAAAGAAAACAGGAGCAGTAGATGAAGAGGGAGTTTGGGGTAGAGGTCAGACTTCCCTCTAATGACGAGGACATGTCCACAAAAAAAAAAAAGAAAAAAAATTAAAGTTTAGTTGCGGATCGGAGCTCCCAGTGGGCCAGCAGCTGTTGCGGCGGCCATGAGCTGAAACCCCAAATACCTGTTTCCTCCCAGAATCCCCTTCCTGGGGCACTCACACGTCCTCCATACACTCCGGAGGCTGTTTCAGGCGGTTCCCGCCGATGAGGTAGTTGTAAATCTCAGCGTTCTCAATGCCAGCATACGGCGTCTGCCCACGAGTCATGATCTCCCACATGGTCACCCCGAAGGCCCACTGGGACAGAATCGAGGTTGGAGGGGAGATGTCACTAGGCTTCCTGAGCCAGGCAGAGTCCCGAGGCAAGCATATCTTGGGGCTCCGGGGCCTCATAATGGGGCAGCCAAAGCCCAGAGAGCAGTGCTAAAGGTCCACCCACGCACTAGTCCGCACTACTGTGTTACCGTCAAGTCTCACTCTGCCGCCCTGCTCACCACGTCACTGTGCACAGTATACAAGTTGTCAGCCAGGCTCTCCAGGGCCAGCCACTTGACGGGCAGTTTGGAGGCACAGCCCTGACGATAATAGTCCCCACTATAGATCTTCCGGGAGAGTCCAAAGTCGGCCACGCACACCGTCATGTCTTCCGCCAGCCTGTGAGGAGTGTCGGAGGATGGGGTCAGCCTTCTGCCAGGCTGGCAGCCTAAATCCAGAGCATCTTTGTTCTCAAGCCGTCCCCTCACGTAGCAGATACTGTCCCAGGTGGGAGCTGACCATTAGCTAGCTCTTCCTGGCACTGCTTCCTGCCTCCCAACCCCGAGCCCTCCAGAATTCACATACATGCAGTTCCGAGCAGCCAGGTCTCGGTGGATAAAGTTCCGGGAGCTCAGGTACTCCATGCCACAGGCAATGTCCACCATGAACCGAACCAGGGTCTGCAGGGGCAGGTTCTGGTGGGCAGACAGGGTGAGCTCAGGCTAGACCCAGCCAGGGCAGTATGAATGGGATTCCCTGGCCAGAAAGCCTAAAGACTGTCCTCAGAATCACTGAAAGGAAGGGGATGAAGGGGCTTCCCAGTGCAAGGAAGCCTTGGCAAATCTGAGGGAGAGCACCCAAAAGTCAAGACTCCCCCAGTCTGGGGCTCCACGGGACTCTTCTCTCAGGAAGGGGCCTTGCCCAGCCTAAATTCCCAGCAGGGATTTGTGAAGGAGAAGGAAGCCTGTTAACAAAAATGTCAAACTTGGAGCCCACCTTCTCCCAACCAACTCAGTTGGCCCTACCTCCACCAAGCCAACCTCTCTCCCAGGGTCTTTGTCCCTTTCCAACTCCTGGCTGCTCCCACCCCAGGCACTCACAAAGGGGTTCTCCCCAATCCGGGAGGCGAGCAGGAAGGCGTGCAGGTCCCCGTGCTTCATGAAAGGCAGGATGACCATGGGGGTGGGGAGACGGCCTTTGGCCCTGCTCCGGAGGCTCACCCCTGGGGACAAGGGAGAGTCAGTGGGGCACATAAAGGTCAAGGGACAGTTCAGGCATCTGTATGAGACCCCACCTGCTGGGTTCTACCTCTAGCCCTGGTTCTGCTACCTCTTTCCTCATTAAGTTCCACACTGGCCTGGTGACTACCCAGGAGGGACTCTGGCTGCCCCCCCAGTCTCTGGAGCATCTTCTCTGTCCCCTCTTCCTCCTCCTCTGTTTATATGAGCAGCCTTCATGGAACAGGGTCTGCAAACTGAACTCCTTACCTAGAGCCTGATCAGATTTCAGCCAGGCCGCTCCTTGCTCTTTTGGTGTCTGCTTACTCACCAGGCGAAGTCCGAACTTCTCTCCCACAGACTGCCCTCGCACCTCGGGGGAGCGTAGTTTTAGCCCTATTTTACATTTACCTCCCCCAAGAAGGGGCTCACCAACAAGCTTGGCCACGTGTGGGTGGTCAAACTCCTTCATGCAAGCCGCTTCCCTGAGGAACTCTTCAATGTCGCTTGAGGCAATTATGTCAGCTGGGAGGAAAGGAGGGAGGGAGTGAGGGAAATGTGCCCCCAGTGGGCCCAGGAAACAGTCCGGCCATGAGCAGGAGAAACTCCCACGGGCTGGTGCTATCCAACAATTTCTCCACTCGCTCATGCCTTCCCTTTGGTTTGGAGAGTCAAACGGCTCAACCAACCACAGCTTTAATCACCCCGAGTGAAACCAGAGGACAGTCACTGCTGACAGCAGGGGACAAAGGCTGGGGCACCAATGAGTGTGGGTTTATGCCTGTGAATTATTGACATGGTACAGACAGCATCCCACTTAGTGCTAACTTGTCTTGCAAAGTCTAGGGGCCTAGCAGAGCCTGCTTCAGGATCAGCCACCCCTTTCACCCTCCCAAGTGACGCCCTCACTCCACTCTAGTACTATTCTCCACTCACCTTTCAGCATCTTTACAGCCACTTTCACAAAGGAGCCATCCTCCTGCTTCAACTGGGCCTCCCTCACTGAACCAAACTCTCCTAGGAACCGATCCAAATGATGGTAAGTCCCCTTGGCCTCCTGTCCCCAACCCAGAGCCCTCCCAGGGGACCCCTCATAGGGACACAAAATCATTAGACTCTGGAGCCACTGAAAGAGGCTCCCTCGTTCATAGCAAAGTATGCTGGGCTGGGTGTGATGACACCTCATCCCTCCTCGTTCACAGCCTCCATTCCCCCAAACATCCCAAACCCAGGAGTCTACAAGCATATGCTGTTCATAGGAGCTGACCTAAATCCACACCCTCAGAGTGACGGGAGCAACCAAACACACCGGGACATGGCAACTCATGCCAATCCCTGCACAGCCTCACACACCTTTGCCCAACATCCGGCCCAGGGTGAACTGCTGCTCTGGGATGAGTACATCCTCCAGTTTGTCCTTCAGCTCATCACTGATGCCCAAGCTGTCCACTGTGGGGAGGCGGGTGGTGAGAAAGGGGAGGGACCTCTCTGGTTCCAGATCCAAAACCCAAGCCTGCCTCCTGTACCCCAGACTCCACCCTCAAAGCAGAGATGAGCTTAGGTGAGCTCTCCCACAGCTGGGCCGGCGATTTCCATGAGGATGGGTCTGTGTCTTTTCCACGGTGTGCTTAGGACTCATCAAGGTTCAGACCTATTGGTCAAATTAATAAGAGGAATGCAGATAGGGGTCCAAGATAACCCACTTTTTCCTCCTATGGCTCCCCACCACTCACTCACGTGTGGCCTCGATGCGCTCGGGCCTTTCCCGATTGAAGGATCGTGCTGCCCGGAAATGAACTGCCGGCTCCCCCTGGGCCATGACACTGTCAAAGGCTTGCCTAAAGGGAAACCCAGGACTTGGAGTCAGCTCCAAGGTCTTCAGTTACCACCTGCCTCTCCCTCTGTGCCCCCCCCCTTACCCAAACCGTGTCTCCTTCCGTGTCTTTCGAAGCAGGATGAGGGCCAGGGCAGCAGCCGTCACCAGGGCTGTCAGCACACCCAGGACCACAGGCACCCAGGATGTGCGGCTGTGGGGAGCACCCTGCCGGCCTGTGGGAGACAGGGGCAGGAAGCAGCACGAGCTAGCCTGATTCCAAGGAGGCCCTTTAGAATTTTCCAGTGATGGCCATCTGGCCTGGTCAAGAGGCTCCTCTCACTCGTTAAGGGTCCAGAGTGGAAAGAGGCTCCAAAGGAAGAGCCAAGGGTTCCTACTCTGTCAGTGACAGACGCTGACTGTTGGGACCTACAGCACGACCAGGGATTTCTATGCTAGCTGGAGGGCAGGGGGAGGGGAATGAGATACAACCCTGGCCTCAAGTGCTTGACTCTGAGTCTTTGGGCCTCTTAAGAGGGGAGGCACTGCCAGCCTCCTCCCATCAGTGTAGGTTGCCCTTGAAAGCCTCCATCCCCTGCCCCCTTCCCCTTACAGGTCTTGCAGGTCTTACCTGCATGGTCATGAGAAGAGACCACCAGCGGCTGACTCCAGGGCCCACAGCCAACTGCACTGGAGACACACACACGCACAATCAGGTCCTTCTGGGGATCCCAGCCTGTCAGGTTGGCCCTGGTCCCCTCCACTATCAGCTCACCCTGCAGCCAGGAAAAACCCCCATCGTACACTGAGCCTGAGTAAAAGGCCTCCAGCTGGGGCCTGAAGTCAGAAAAAGGTCTCGCTAGGAACGTGGGAGGTTAGGGACACTGTGGGTTCGGGGGCTGCAGGCACACAACCTGCTGGGAGTCATCACATTCCTGCCGCAGGCTGCAGAGGCCTCTCCTGAACACAAACAAGGCTCAGTCCGAGAATGCAGATGTGGGGGATGGGTGGGAACTGGGGGGTGGGGGAGGATAAGAAGGCTTTATCTGTGTCCTCCCCCAGTTTGTGCAGGAATGCGCTTCCTGCTTTCTTTTCAAAGTGGACACTGGAGGCAATCTTAACAGGAGACATAATCCAATGAAGAGTGCAGCTTGCAGGGGAGGGCGGGAGGGGTAGACTCCCCCGGATGGTAACAGGCCCACCAAGGCCCCCAGGCTCACCAAGGACAGCCATTCTGAAGCTCAGAAGGCCTCAGAGCCCTGAGGGCCGACTCTAGTAGTAAGCAGAAGCTTTCCTTACCTGGGTTCCGTTGTCTTGAACCCAGGACAGTTTATAGGGTCCCAGAGGGCCTTCTAAAGGACCTTCAGGGATCACTTCTTCCCACTCCAGGATGAGGCCTGAGTCTGTGCGGATGGCATGGAGGTTCTGGGGAGCAGTGGCTGGGGCTGTTCCCAAAAAAAGAAGGTTGCTAAGAGCCCTGCCCTACCCACCACCGCTATCCCATGCAGGTCCTTGGAACCAACTCCAAAGAACCAAATAGCTCAGAGAACGACACGTGGGGCAAGAGTCTGCTTCCCAGGTCTGACTGCTCTCACCCATCGTTCTGGGGAGTACGGGTGGGTAATGGCAGGACCCGTACCATCCCAGTTAGGCAGGGTATTGCTCTTCATCACCTTGGTTACTGCCTCAGCAACATCCTTCACTCTCCTCTCACAACCCTGCCAGCCTCCTTGCAATTGCTAGGAACTCCAAGCAAGTTTGTGCCATAGGGTCATTGTACTTTGTGCCCTCTTCCTGCAGTGATTTCCCCCAAATATGGCTCTTTCCTTATCATTCAGACCTCAGATCTCTGTATGGGGGTACTCCTGGAGCACCCTGGGGCACTCTTCACCACCATATTACCTGATCTTTCCCACTTTGCTTGTCTGCCCCACCCACTAGAACTAGAGCTGAATGGGAGGGGGACTGGATTTATCTCCAGGTAGCAACAGGCCCTCAGTAAAGTGTTTGCTGACTGATGCATGATACTCCCTCTCAGGTAGCCCTCTCTCAATCAACGCCATTCAGAACTGGAGCCAACACTACCCCTACTACCCCAGCCCCCAGCCCCATTCATCCATGCCCAGGTACTCTGCTCTGTAAGTCCCTTACCTAGACCCTTTGTCCGAAAGGGCACCCAGTCAGCATATGGAGAAGGCCCCAAGGCATTGGCACAGCGAACCCTGAGGCTATAGTTGGTGGCAGGTGCCAGGTCCCGGAGCAGACAGGTAAAAGGTGGCACAGGGACCACAACAGCCAGGACCTCCCAGCCTCCTGGGGCCTGAGTCACCTACAGAAAAACAGAAAATTAATTATGTGGAACTTCTCTGGTGGCGCAGTGGTTAAGAATCTGCCTGCCAATGCAGGGGACGTGGGTTCGATCCCTGGTCCCGGAAGATCTCACATGTCACAGAGCAACTAAGCCCATGAGCCACAACTACTGAGCCCACGTGCCACAACTACTGAGCCCACATGCCCTAGAGACCATGCTCCACAACAAGAGAAGCCACCACAATAAGAAGCCTGCGCACCGCAACGAACAGTAGCCCCCGCTCACCACAACTGGAGAAAGCCCGCATGCAGCAACGAAGACCCAACGCCGTCAAAAATAAATAAATAAAATTTATTTTCAAAAAAGAAAATTAGGGCTTCCCTGGTGGCACAGTGGTTAAGAATCCGCCTGCCAATGCAGGGGACATGGGTTCAAGTCCTGCTCCGGGAAGATCCCACGCGCCACGGAGCAGCTAAGCCCATGAGCCACAACTACTGAGCCTGTGCTCTAGGGCCTGCGTGCCACACTACTGAGCCCGTGTGCCACAACTACTGAAGCCCACGCACCTAGAGCCCATGCTCCGCAACAAGACAAGCCACCGCAATGAGAAGCCCGTGCACCACAACAAAGAGTAGCCCCCGCTCGCCACAACTAGAGAAAACCCCCGCACAGCAACGAAGACCCAATGCAGCCAAAAATAAATAAATAATTTTTTAAAAAAATAAAGGAAATTAATGATGTAAGGCAGGGAGGTTTCTTAGGCATGTGAGATGAGATGGAAGATGGGACAGGTAGGGGGATGGTTGGGGGACTTGAGTTAATGCCTCTTCAAGTCTATCAGCAGAATAGCCAAGACTTGGAAACAACCTAAATGTCCACTGACAGATGAATGGATAAAAAAGATGTGGTACATATATACACAATGGAGTATTACTCAGCCATAAAAAAGAATGAGATAATGCCATTTGCAGCAACATGGATGGACCTAGAGATTATCATACTAAACGAAGTAAGTCAGGAAGAGAAAGACAAATACCATATGATATCATTTATATATGGAATCTAAAATATGACACAAATGAACGTACCTACGAAACAGAAACAGATTCACAGACAGAGAACAGACTTGTGGTTGCCAAGGGGGAGAGCGGAGGAGGAGGGAACGATTGGGAGTTTGGGATTAGCAGATGCAAACTTGTATTATATAGGATGGATAAACAGCAAAATCCTACTGTATAGCACAGAGAACTATATTCAGCATCCTGTGATAAATCATAATGGAAAAGAATATGAAAAAATATATATAACTGAGTCACTTTGCTATACAGCAGAAATTAACACAACATTGTAAATCAACTATACTTCAATTAAAAAAGTCTATCAGCAGACACTTGCAACCCACCCCTTCCCACCCGCCACCACACCAGGTTCCATGTCTCCATGTCTTGGCAAACGCTGTTCCCTTTGCTGAGAATAACCTTCCTAGCAAAGTCCAACTCATCCTTTAAGATTCAAGGCAAATACCACTCCCTCTGTGAAAGCCTTTCTCAAATACTCGAGAAAATCCATGCCCCTTTCTGTTAGAGTGGATACCACTCTTTGTAACTGTTTACATGCCAATGCAAACTCTCAGAGCAAAGTAATTGGGAGCCTATGGGCACCATGAACCAGGCCTGCTCCTTACATTTTGGGGACCCAGGGCAAGAGTACAAATGGAGATCCAGTGTACCATATGACTAAATATTTAAACGTTAAAAATCAGCGAAAAGACTATTAAGTAAAATATTTTCTATCTTAATGTATTGACAAACAAAGCTACAAAACAACCTGGAAGATCGGGTTTACATTTATAATTCTCCAAATCCTTGGAGTCCCAAGCCAGAATGTGGTGGCACAAGAAGAGCCAGTCTCCAGCCAAAGGTCTGCAACATGAGGGACATCACGTGCATGGCTGTGGACAGTGCTGCCTGCATACCCACTCCCCCTCAAATGGCTGCCCTTTGAGCTTAGAGGTGCACATACCTTAGCATGATCCATCCTTGGGAGGATGGACCAGGGAGAGGCCCATATAGGCCCCAGAAGCAGACTCAAATTAAGGGGAGAGGGGTGTGTCCTGGTGAGCTGGATGGGAGTGTTCCCTTGGCCCTATGGATTTCCCTGCCCAGGGGCAAGGGGTGCAACCAAAGGAGGGCCAGAGTGGGATCCTCTAAAGGGTGGAGCCGAGAGCAGGGACCTTTGTTGCCCAAGAGAACTGCCTAGAACCATGTCAAAGGTGCTCATTAAATACCTTTTGAGTGAACAGACAGAAATGAACAAGCCTGAACTGCCTCATTTTTAGTATCATCTTACCCAGCTTTCCCACTGTCTGGGGCCTAGGACCTCTTCTGGTCCCCCTGTTCTCTTTGGCATGGGTCAGAGGTTGGGGCACAAGAATGCAGGTATCAGATAAGTCAAAGGTTTGGGTTTTCACCCACATAAGAAAAACTCTTCCAGGTATCCCCAATCTGCTCTAGTCATCTGTTTTCCAGCCTGAAGAATGCACAGGTTGAGCCGATCTGCCGTCACTTGATTGCTAGAGCACCCTATGATAAGGGGCAGTGGCCAGGGCTCTTCCTGGTAAGGGAATGTCACCTGAATAGAGCTGGAGACCAAGCCCCATGGGCAAGACTAGGTAAATGTGATACCACTGTCAACAAAGTGCCACCGAGGCAGCCAGAAGGAGCACAGCCAGGAGAGCCTGTCTGCCCTCTCAGCCTACCTGGACCGTACAGGATTGGAGCAGGGCTTGGCCATCGGCACCTGGCGTCCAGGCCACACTAGCATTGCTGCTGGAGAGCTTCGTCACTGTGATGTTGAAGGGGGCTGCAGGCAGTGCTGTGGATGGGGACTTAGAGTCAGTGCTCAGGGAGGATAGAAAAAGAGGGAGAAAGCATGGGAGTTGAGCCTTGAGTTCCTCCCTAGGGTTCCCCCCAAAAAAAACTTAAGATGGCTACTCAGCACTCCCAGGACCACAGTAATACACAAGTCAAGCAACTGGCAGCGAACAGCTGCTCATAACCTGAGAGAGTGCCTAGGCTGTGGAGAGAGGTTACTGCTCCCTGAATCGGGGGCCCTGTCTGACCAAGAAATAGGGTAAGATAATGTGTGTCTGGCGGCGGGGGGCGGGGGGGAGCATGGCACCTCGGCCTTGGGAGATACCAGGGAGAGGCAGCTGACCCTGCGGCCACAGCCCATTCCTGCACACACCGGCTCTCTTCCCCTTTCCACTCTGCCTGCTGTGCACAGCAGCCCTTTGGGTCTCCTCTATCATCCTGCTAAGCTGTTATCCCCACCCCCATTCCCTCGACAGGGGCTGGCAGAAGCAAGATTGGGCCTGAGCCTTGACCATCTCCTGCTGGCTCCCTCCCTCCTTCCCTCCCAAGGACTCTGCTTCGTGATGGGAAATCTACTGTGACGTCAGGTTTCTATTCTCATCTCAGCCATGGCAGGGTCTCAGGTGCTCCCACTAGGAATGGAGCCATGCCAATTAACCCCTCATCCATCAGATCCCAGCAGGACCCAGGCGAGCTGGAACAGCAAACAATTCTAACTTCACCCACAGCCTGCTGAGAACGTCCCTGCCTTACCACCCCTCACCTCCCAGGGGCCTCCTACCTTGAAGACGAACAGTGGCTGGTCGAGAAGAGGCCAGGCCTTTTACGTTGTGAGCTTCACAGGAGAACACAGTGCTCTGGGTCACCCCTGGGGCCAGAAAACCTCAGTAAGCACCGCCCCCCAGCATCAAGTCCCACTCAGTCTGGGATTGGGGATAGTCAGGCTCTGGGTCTGAATATCCTACAATATCCAGCCAAAGGAAAGGTTCCACAGTGTGGGCCTGGATATAAATCCCAGGGCTGGGGCTCTGTTTTCTCATCTCCCAAATGGGAGAATTGTGAGAACCAACTGATGCAACATATATAAAGTGCACGGCACACAGTAAAGCACTTGAGAAATGTTATACTGCCCCTCCCACCACAATCCCATCTCCCGCGGACAGTACAAAGCTGCCTCCCTTTTCTGGTCACTCCTTTATTGCACATTCCAGGGCCCTTCTCTATTTGCTCTGTGCCATATCATTGTTCTCTTTGCAGAGTCGCTGCCTTTCAATAGTTCTCTGCTCCTTATGCGTGTGTCTTGTCTCCCCAGTTATACTAATTCCTGGGGGGCTGGACCGATGGCTTCTATTTCCTTTGTACTCCCTTGATCTCCCGTGGTGCCTAGCACCATGTGCTGTGTGGAGTGGGAGTTCAGTGAGTGCTTATTCTCAAGCTGCCTACCTGACGGTCCCAACCACGCACATCTGGAGAGAACTGAATCCAACCTCCCTTCTCATCTGCTCCAACCCAGCGCCTCCTGAACAGGATCAGATCCTGCAGTCCACCTCCTTTGAAGATGCGTATTCCTAAGGGACTTGGTAGATCAGAGTCTGTCCTTCCCACCTTACAGTACATGAGACTAAGTTCAGACTCCCATCCTTTTCGGCCAGTTCAAGCCTTGACCAGAAACATTAACTTTGTTTCACAGGTTAGCAAGTCTCACAAGTGTGTAAGGTATGTGCCTGAGGATCCTGGGGTCCAGGTGGGTGGGCAGGCGTGGCTGCTTCTGGTGTAACTGTGTGGAGGTGTGGACAGATACAGTTGTTTGGGAAAGGTTTGGAGATTTCTGGAAAAGGCCATTAGAAGAGGAGGCCCCCGTATCTTTGTGCTGGCTTCCCCCTCCCCCTTTTCCTTCCCCCTGCCATTCCCCACTCTGCAGCCTGAGACTCTTTACTTCTAGGCAAGTCTGCCAGACACTCCTCTTAGCTCTGCATGGGCTGGTTCCTGGCTTCTTCCCTTGGGAGGGGTGGGGGGGGATGGGTGCCCCTGGTCCCACACATTAACCTTCCAGGGCCAGCTGTGCACGGCCTAGACTGCTGTGAACGCAGGAAAGAGGCTCCAGCATCTCCTTAGGCACACGCAGCAGGATCACCACCAATCAGCCCACCAGGCCAGCCTAGCACACCTGACTAATGAGCTCACGTACCCAGGCACTCTGGACACTCACGACCGCAGGCTCAGTGATTTAAGCAGATTTGAACTCTGCCAGCCTCACCACCCCTGCTCAAAGCCCCTCCTGAGGCTGCTCACCTGTTACATTTAAAACGGAAGGAGAGGGAGCAGGTCCCCCAACCTTCGTGCCTCCTCTCCACCAGACAATGGTAACAGGTTCTGGGGGACCCACGGCCTCACAAAACAGTTGGAAAGGGGCATTGGGTGGCACTGCCAGATCTTTTGGCTCCACAGTGAAAAATGGCACACCTGGGGGGAAAAAGGCGGGTGGGGAGTGAGCCTTGCCACCTCTCAGCTTCCGACTGCCCAAGCCACAAGTCTGCTACCATCTGAAGCCCTCTATGCGGAAGGTCCCACGGGCCCTTATGATTGGGTCAACTGCAGAACAGGCATCTAGCTTGAGGGGAGAAGCTTCTCTTCTTTGGCCTCCTCAGGGATATCCTTTATGCTGTACCCTTGGGCCTGACAGATTCTCCCTTTTCAGACCTGCTCTAACAGCCCTTCTCAAAGCAAGGGAAGAGGCAGAGGGTGGGGAGCTGGGGGAGGGGCAGTAAGGGAGGGGGAGTGGGCGGGAGCTTTAGCAGAGTTCTGCTGGCAGGCCCCAGATCCCGTTCAGAGCCCTTTGTTACTTTCTTAGTCACTTTGTTTTCCGGGGTTGCACAGCTTTGAGCTCCTGCAGCTGTGGATCCTTCCTCCCCTCCCCCATCCCTCCCCCTCCTGGCCTGGCCACTTGGCAGAACAGGGTCCAGCCCCAGATGGGTGCTTGAGGCTTGTTTGTCAGACAACTGAAACTTGACCGCACCCCATTGATTATGGGTCTTAGTTGCCCCTTTGGCTCTCAAATACCCAGACTCCAGTGGGTATGGTCTTCCATGGCTGCACCAGGCCTGGAGTCTGGTGCAGTCAGGTCCCAGAGGGCAGTGGGGCAGCCCAGCTTCCACTCAGATTTCTTGGGCATAGGGTGGTCACTAGCAGACAGCATCTGCTCCAGGCCAACACGCCCACGTGGCTCTGCCTCCTCACCTTCTACCGTGAGCCACACTGGCTGGGAGGTCTCGGTTTCGCCCCCATCCTCCACCTGGCACCAGTACCGGCCCGCATCAGAGCGCTCCACTGACTTCAGGCTGTGGAAACAGGACACCAGGTCTCCCAGGGTCAAGGAGGGCAGCTCTGCTGGGCAGATTCAATGGGTTCAGCCTGCCCCCACTTCTGGAAGTCTCCGCAGGTTGCCGAATAAAAAAACCACAGACCTCTGGGCATCAGCATTGCCCCCAGCTCCCAAACCCCATGGAAAGAGCACAACGTGTCCCCAGGCTGGCATCCCACACCTTCCCCCACAGTCCTGCACCTGAGGAAGCCAATCCAGTGCTGCTCACTGACTGGGATGTACACCTGATCCACGCTCTGGACCACAGCCCCGTCCTTCACCCACTGTATCTCAGGCTCCTCCATCCCCTCCACGCTGCAGTTGAGCTTCACCGGCTGCCCCTGAGACACTGTCAGCTTCACTGGGGCTCCCAAGAGCTTCAGGCCTGAGAGGTGGGAAGGAGAATGTGTCATTCTGCTTGAGAGGGACCCTGTCTCTAGAAATATCCCCCATCCTATTCCAAAACCTAGGTTCTGTGTCAGGGGGCTCACTCTCAGACAATGGCCAAGGAAGCAGAGGCAGGACAGTGTGGGAGGGAAGGTAGCCTGGACCCGGGCTGGGGGAAGGAGCATGACAAGCTCTCCAGGCACCATTTCTGCCACTGCCAAGTTCCTCCCAGCTGTAAGGAAGTGACTTCTTCCCCGTACCTCCCTGCTGGGCAATGTTAAGTCAGGCCCAACCACCAAAAGGAAAGCAAGCCAGGCTGCAACAGTGGGGCGCTTTCATACACCTGGGGTAGGTACTGCCCTGGGAATCACTGCTGCACCCAGTCAGTGCAACAGGCAGCCAGCTCTCCACCCAAGGTGTCAGCCTAGGCTCTGCACTGCTGCTGGCATCCCCCTGCACCCTACCCTAGCAAATGTAAGGAGACTGAGGAAGGGAAGGAGGGGGTGCTCCCCTGAAGTGGAGAACATATGGCTGCAAAACCACGTCAGAAAACACATGGCAGCCTTCCTGGCAGCCAGCCGCTCTATTAATACCTGAATGGGTGCAGGGGCAGGCGCTAGGAAGGTAGGAGGTAGAAGGGAGGGGAGGGGCCCTGAACAGGTGCCCGAAACCCCTGAGCTACTCTCACACCAACAGGGGCACTACCCTCTGAACACATACACACACACACACACACACCCTCAGAGAGCGGCAGGTGAACTATCAACATAGCTGAAATCCAGTTCTGCTTCTTCCTGCCCTTTGCTGTGTGACGCAAGGCAAATCCTGAGCGCTCTGATCCTAAGATACATACACCCTTCTGCTTGTAAATACTTGTCACTCTTTCCCTTCCCTTTCCTTCCCTGAGATGCTGATAAGGAAGGGAGTGCTGTCTGAAAAGAAGGTGCCTGCTGGGTGGCTGCTGCTCTGCCCTGTGTCTCTTCCTACTCCCTTCACCCTCTCAGGACCAGCCACAGCGCAAGGAGGGGTAGCCTAACACCCCATACATGCCCAGCAGTCCCAGGGGTGTGTAGTGTGAACTTGGGGATCCCGGTGCTGCAAGAAGCACTCCTGCCATTGGCAAATGCCTCATGGCTATGTGGGAACACAAGGCTGAGCAAAGACCAGCAACCCTGCCCCAGACCATCCTCTCCAACACGCCCAGTTTCAGGAAGCTCGGAGAAGGCACCGCGAATAGAGTACGCCCAGGTGTTTTCTGTGACTGGGCACTCTCGAAGCCCCTGTACCTACATGATGTAGGGGTGCCGGTGGGTGCTCAGTCCCAGCCCCTGTGGCTTCAGGGTGGGACCTTCGTTTGTGTGGGGCGGGTAGATGTGGTCCCCAGGACTGGGAGGGGAGAGCAAACAGCTAGGAGCGTCGAGGCGGGAAACGCCAATCCCAAACACCCCCCGCTGACCACTCGGCCCGAAGCCCCGCTCCTTTCCTTACAACCCCGCCAGATGAGCCCGGACGCGAGAAAGTTGGGGGGTGGGGGCCGCGACCCGAGATCCCGCGGCGAACGCACCGCTGAGCCCCCTCCCCCCTCCCGAGCCTCGGCCTTCCAGCTTGGAGCCCCCTGCCCAATTCTCCGGCCCGCCCAGGCCCGGGGCTCGCTCGGCTGCCGTCCCCGGGCTCCGACCCCGACCGCGCCCTTCCGCAGCCCCCCGCTTTCCGCCGCCCCCCGGGCCAGCCCCTACCTGCGGCCGCGGGCTCGGGGAGCAGCAGAGCGGTTAGACCCGCCAGCAGCAGCAGCAGCGGCGACGGTGGCGGCGGCGGCGGCGGCGGCAGCGGCAGCGGCAGCGGCGGGAGCCCCGACCGCCCCATGCTCCGCCTCAGCGCCATCGGCAGCGACCCCGCACCATGCCGGGCCCGGCCCGCGAGCGACCAGGGAGGAGGGAGTGGAGGAGGAGGAGGGAGTGGAGGAGAAGGAGGGAGAAGGAGAAGGAGGAGGAGGAGGAGGGAGGAGGGCCGAGGGAGGGGCGGGGGCCGGCCCGAGGGGCGGCGCTGCGGCCCGCACTCCGAGACCCGCACCCGCCGCGAGTCGCCGCGGCGGCCGTCAGCCGCGCGGGGTCCCGGGGCCGCTTTTGGGCCACCGCGCTCCTTCCACAGCCGTCGCCGCCGTCGCCGCCGCCGCTGATTCATGTTCTTATCGGAGCCGCCGCCTCCTCCCCGGCCCGCCCGCCGGCAGCCGGAGCTCGTACCGCCCCCCCGCGGAGCCCCGGGCGGCTCGCTCCGAGCTCCAACCCGGCCGCTGACTGCCCGGCCTCCGGCCGACCTCCCCCCGCAGACCTCCGCAGCCCCGGCCGGCACCCCCTGCCCCAGCTGCCCCAAGGCCGGATCCACGGATCTGGCTCAGTCCCCTGCACGGGCACCCCAGCCGCACCCCTCCTTTCCCTAAGGACTCCAGCATCTTTTCAAACCCAACACTCCAGATCCTTCCCTCCAAACCTTGCTAGAAGCCTCTACCACACCCCAACTTTTGTCCAGGCTGATCACAGAACCCAGTACCCTCCTCTCAACACAGAAAGTATCCCCTAGATACTCCCAACCATGAGGCCCCCTGAAATTGTCGTGACTCAGTGCTCCCGCCACAGGATATACTAGCACACCTTCCTGCCTCTTTCATGAGCCTTTCGCCCAAATTCCCCATCTTCGTACTCCATTTCCCACCCCTTTATCTCCAAGACCTTGGGCCTTGGGTCTTGAGTTTTCTGAGATCTTGGTAATACTCAGGTTTTATCTGCTATCCCCACTGCTACACTACATAGGTCAAAGCCCAATGGCCCATATCTTTTGGGGCTGTCATTCTCCCCAATTGCTTCCTCTGCTTTTTGCCTCCATGCCCCAGGATGTGGTGTGAAAGTTGGCTGTCTTCACAATATCCAATAAAACATTAGCTATTATTAGTAGACCACCTTGCACACAGTAGGCACGCCATAAGTAAGTAGACAGACGCCTGTTAAATGAATGAATAATTGCCTCAGAACTTGGCCTGCCCCACAACCAGTAATCAAGGGGATGGCCGTGCCCACAGACATCCTTTCAGGCAGAGAAAGAGCTAGTTCCAAATCCAATCTACCAAATGTTCCCCTCCTCTTTTCCTTGCCTTTACTGTCCCCAGGAGCCTACACTCCAAAGGGCCCTTCCCAGAAGTCCTGGTTGGGGAGGAGGGACAAGCCGCTCAGTGCCCCCTCCAACCCGCCTTCCACTTCCCTGCAGCCTCATTGGATCTTTTCAGGGATTCTCCTGAGCAGCAGGGGCCTGCCTCTTCTTCCTCTTGGCCCCATCAGTGCTTGTTTATTAATTATACTTATGATAACAACAGTAGCAGTGCAGGGCGGCAGCCTCAGACCCAGCTGGGGGTGCCCCCAGGCGGCATCACAGGGAGAAGCGCTGTTAGAGTTGGATGGCAGGGGCCTGAGCCTCCGTTTCACTGAGAGCTCAGGCAATTTTCTGGGGCGTTGTGGGTCAGCTTCAGGACTCTATCCTAAAGGAAAATCCTTGCTCCATTCCAGAATCCACAGTGTCTGAGCTCAGGCTGAGTCGGATCAGGGCAGGCAGACGACAGTCTGGGGCTGAAGCCAGATTCACCGGGGCCACGGCTACTGCGGCAGTGCGGTTGCTGCAGCCCTGAACTTGAGCACTTATCATTTCTCAAGGTCCTCTCCCCCACCTCTCCTCTCTGGAGGGGACTTCAAGTTTCCAGTGAAAGGAAATTGTTGACTCTGGCTGACACTGGGAAGACCCTTCCTAGAAGGTGTTGAACCCAGAGTCCAAACCCAGCCTTTCACTTCCTTTTCACCCCTTATCCCAACCCTCCCCCTGAAACCCATTTCCTGAACTCTGATGAGAATCCCAGCCCAAGGACCATCCTTTGCTACCAGGCAAAATGGGCTTCTGGAACATATCATGAATACCTCTGCATTCTCCACTCACAGCCTTGACAAACTTTCTACCTCAGCTGCAGGGCTGAGGCACATCACTCTCACTCTGGGGCAGCATATTGTCCATGTGGGACCTGGCACCCTGAGTGCCTGCCTCCTCTACCCCTGCTTCTGAACCCCTCTCGATTCCTAGTATTTCTACTTGCAGGGTAAAGAGGACTGTGGGGTCCTGGTCTTCTGACTTTCCAGCTCCTACACAGCATGCTTGCCTTCCTGAGCCCTCACAACCCACTCTTCTTACCCATCTCCCCCATCTTTCTCTCTCTCTCTGGGCACAGTAAAGGAACATACTTTAAGGGTATGAGAGCAGGTGTGATTTTGTGGAAGAGGTGTGTAGGTGGGTGAGAGGGTGTGCATTGTGATGTATGAGGGAGAGTGTGCATTTGTGCAAACTCTAAATGTGACTGATGCTCTGTGGGTGGATGGGGAGAAGATGTGTGTGTGTGACTGGAGGAGGTTGGCTGCCTTTGCAAATACATGCCTGCAAAAATCTCCCTTCCTTTTGTAAATGCATTGCTTGGAAGGAAACTAATCGAATCAACAGGAAATGTATTTGACCTAATGTATGAGCAGATGTCCTAGGAGTTCCTGTCCTCAGAACAGAAGCAGAGCCAGTTATGATCTATCCCAGGAGAGAGGAAGGGCCAGCAGCAGCCCCCTACTATGGGTGGAGCTAGGTTGGGCCTTGGCATCACCCTACTCGTGTGAAATAAGTATTTGCCCACTCTCTGCCTTTTATAATCCACGACTGTCCAAGGAGGCCAAGGAGCCAGAGAAGACAAAGACAAAACTGGAAATGAGAACCACCTGCCCATAGCAGCAGAACATCTTGATGGCAACTTCCAGCAGTCTCAGGAAGTAGCTGCTTCAGCTTTCTCAGAGTTAGGACTCCACCTCCTGTCCCCACCTCAGGGAGTGGCGGGGAACCAGCGTGAGTTATGGGGTCATGGCAGTCTCACTGGCCCTGTGACCAAGGCTATATTCTTTCCCAACTACTGGTTAAAGAGGTAAGAGTTGGGAAGTTCCCTTTAAGGAATGGGGCAGACCACAGACTGTCTGTGTTCCTCATCACCTTAGAGAATGCAGGGAATCTTTGACTTTGGGACTTGGAGCAAAACTGCGTTACAGGTGTGATGTCAGGGGTGCTGGGGGACTATTGCTGTACCTGCCAAACACCCCTTGCCTGAAATCCCTAAGCCATAAACAATGTCACTCCTTGCCCAGTTGATGATGAAGCAGAAAGTAAGTTCCTAGAAAAGACCACACTCTGAAAGGGGCATTTTCAAATGATCAGGTTTTTCCCCAAAAGCAGGTTTAGGAAGTAGGAAGAGAGCAATAAGCTTGGGGTTTCTGAAACAGCAGATGGGTCCAAACGTGTGGAAGAAAAACAGTTGTCCTCTTCAAAATTTCACCTAGGGATGGCCCTGAGAGAAAAAATGTATCTGCGTGTGAATGCCACATATCTGGCTGTCTGTAGTGCTCTTTTTGACCCACTTTAATAGCAACATGGCAATTTAGGCTATTTTCTAAAACCTTTTTTATTATGGAGTATTTTAAACATACACACAAGTAGACAGAAGAGTATAATGACTCCCAAATGTACCCATCATTCTGCTTCAATGATTATCTTAGCCAGTTGTGTTGTATTATCCCCAATTTTTTTTTGTTCTTTTGCTGGAGTTTTTAAAAGCAAATCTTAGCCATATAATTAATTTCAGCTGTAAATATTACACTGTGTATCTGTAACAGACTTAAAAAAAACTCATCCATATATAGATTCAGATGGTTACATACAGAAATAATTATAGATATGTGTATATATAACAGTATACACATATATTTTCTTTGTCAGCTGAGGAGGGCCAAAAAGCCAGACACCCCAGTAGCAATGAGTATACCTTGCACCCAAATCTTGGTTTCTAATACCATTTTCCAATAAAAAGAACCAAGGGTCCTTGGAGAAATGGCTGATTCTAGGACCGGAGGTCCAGTGGTTAGGACTCCTCACTCTCACTGCCAAGGCCCTGGGTTCAGTCTCTGGTGGGGGAACCAAAATCCCACAAGCCATGTGGTGTGGCCAAAAAAACCACACACACACACAGAAAATGATGGGGTTTATCAAAGGGTCAAATATAAATATATATAAGTGAATAAGTTATAATTTATTAATAATTTAAAAGTATATTATAAATTAATAAGTTAATTCATGGGGAGCATAGACAAATCTCCCATGCAGAATTACAAATAATTTATGTAGATACTCCAGCCTCAAGGAGGGGGAGGACCTGGAACTTCCCTGGTGGTCCAGTGGTTAAGACTCCACACTCCCAATGCAGGGGGCCCGGGTTCAATCCCTGGTCAGGTCACTAGATCCCGCATGCTGCAACTAAGACTCGGTGCAGCCAAATAAATAAATATTTTTTTTAAAAAAAGGAGGGGGAGGACCTAAAACCCATAACCTCAGTCTAATCATGAGAAACTCATCAGACAAATCCCAATGGAGGGACATTCTACAAAATACCCTACCAGTACTACTCTAAACTGTCCAAGCCAACAAAATAAAAAAAGTCTACGAAGCTATCACAGCCAAAGGAGCCTAAGGAGTCATGATAACTAAATATAATGTGGTATGCTGGATGGAACAGGAAAAGGACCTTAGGGAAAATTTGAGGAAATCTGAATAAAGTATGGAGCTTAGTAGTAATAGTATGTCAATATTGGTTTTTCAATTCCAACAAATGTACCATATTAGTGTTAGATGCTAATAACAGGGGAAACTGTGTTTGGAGTAAATGGAAGCTTTCTTTTTTTGCAATTCTTCTGTAAATCTAAAGCTATTCTAAAATAAAGTTTATTTGGCACTTCCCTGGTGATGCAGTGGTTAAGAATCCTCCTGCCAATGCAGGGCACATGGGTTCAAGCCCTGGTCCGGGAAGATCCCACATGCTGCGGAGCAAGTAAGCCCATGCACCACAACTACTGAGCCTGCACTCTAGAGCCCATGAGCCACGACTACTGAAGCCTGCGTGCCTAGAGCCTGTGCTCTGCAACAAGAGAAGCCACCGCAATGAGAAGCCTGAGCACCCCAACGAAGAGTAGCCCCACTCACCGCAACAAGAGAAAACCCACATGCAGCAACGAAGACCCAATGCAGCCAAAAATAAATAAATTTAAAAAATAAAATTTATTTTTCAAAAAGAACCACATCCACACCCAATACTTTTTTTTGGCTGCGTTGGGTCTTCGTTGCTGCGCCTGGGCTTTTCTCTAGTTGGGGCGAGAGGGGGCTACTCTTCGTTGCGGTGCGTGGGCTTCTCATTGTGGTGGCTTCTCGTTGCAGAGCATGGACTCTAGGCACGTGGGCTTCAGTAGTCGCGGCTCATGGGCTCCAGAGCACAGGCTCAGTAGTTGTGGCGCACGGGCTTTGTTGCTCCGCGGCATGTGGGATCTTCCCAGACCAGGGCTCGAACCCCTGTCCCCTGCATTGGCAGGCGGATTCTTAACCACTGCGCCACCAGGGAAGCCCCACTTTTTTTTTTAAACACATTTTACTTATTTATTTATTTATTTGGCCATACCACTTGGCTTGCGGGATCTCAGTTCCCCAACCAGGGATTAAACCTGGGCCGTGACAGTAAAAGCACCGAATTCTAACCACTAGACCACCAGGGAACTCCCCATACACAATAAAATCTTTTAAAAATACTTAATATCATATAAAACTCAGTTTGTGTTCAGTTTTCCCAAACAGTCTCAAAAGACGTCATTTTATAAGTTTGTTTGAATCAGGATACAAACAAGGATGACATGTTTAATTGATAATCTCTTAATGTAGTTAGAGGTGATAGTTAGATCTAGATGCCTGACTAGATTCAGCTTCAATTTTTTGGCATGAAGGCTTCCTAGGACATGGTTTGTACTTTCAGTGGCATCATATCAGGGGGCACATTATGTCCAGTGGCCTCACTTTTAGTGATGTTAAGATTCATCAGTAGGTTGAAAAGTTGACCACCTGATCCACCCATACTAAGTTCTCATCAACCTTTTACCTAATAGCTTTATCAGTTATTGATGATTATTGTCTGGAGCGATTGTTTGATTAGTGGTTGCAAACAGTGATTTTCTACATTCATTCTTCCTGCATTTTTGGATCCAATTTCCCTCCCTCATTCACCATAACTTCTGAACAGCCAGTACAATTTGGACCCCAAAGGTTGGCTAAATCCTAGTGGCTGAAATTTACTGCTGCACTTGAAACCAAGAGAACTAAAGAAGGATTCTGTAGAATACTTAGAAAGTTGTTAGAAATGCAAATTCTTGGGTCCTATTGGAGACCTACTGAATCAGAAACTCAGGTGAGGCCCAGAAATCTGGTTTAACAAGCTCTCCAGGTGTTTCTGATGCCTGCTAAAGTTTGAGAACTCCTGGACTAACACTGGCTGCCCTAAGACAGCCTTCAATCAAGCAATGATTTACTAAGGTCCTATGTTCATGGCAGTATGTTGGGTGCTAAGCATTACGGATGCAAAAAAGAAGGCCTGATGCCCCCAAGGAACTCACAGTCTATACAAGGTAACTGGAGACAGTTGATAGTGGGCAGTATGTTCCCAACATGGCACACAAGTGGTGCAGATGGAAGATTCCAAGGAAAGTTCAGTGAGTAGGCCCAGTTGGCAAAAGTTTAGAGCTGATTCCAACCAGGCCTTAAAGGAAGAAAAAGACTGGGGTGGGATGGAAGGAAAAAGAGACATTGGCACGAACAAAGGCAGGATGCTCAAGAAGTGAATCACCCTGCAGGCAATGAGGCTGTTTTCTCCTCTCCTCACTATCACCATTCCTGCAGTGTTTCTTTCCTTGGGCTCACCTTTCCTTTTTCCTGGTTATCTTCTTGCTCGCCCATAATCACACTGGGGAGGTCACAGTCGAGTCTATGCAGGTTTCTATGTGCTGTCCCTGAGCTTGGGAGTGTAGGATGTGGTAATCCGGGCTGGTGAGTGCGGAAGGGCGTCTGCGGAACCCTTTGCCTCTGTCACGGGTGTTGTATATGTACAGAGTGTCCGTCCAGCGTTTCCGCGCTGCGGCGGGACGCGGCAAGCGTAATACCTTCAGGCTCACGACTCCTGAACACCAAGAGGGCAAACCCCTCCCGAGAGTGGGCGGAGACAGGACCTGAAGAGGCGGGGCCGGGCTGCGGGGCGGAAGCTCAGAACTGGTGGCGGCGGAAGCCCGGCCCCAGCTGGGCAAGATGGCGGCGTCCAGGTGGTCCAAGGCCAAGTAGGTGGCTGGGCTAGCGGGACGGACTATAGGAGATCCCGGCGGAGGGCTCTGGTACAGGGTATCCAGTTCTTTGTCGGAGTCTGCCCCAGTGTCTTTGATCTGGCCAGGAGCGGCCGCGGCCTCGTCGGTGCGGAGATCCTGGGCACGGCCCTCCATCCGCGGGCAGCATAGGCTAAGACTCTGTGATTTCTCTTTGTTGACGCGGGTGGCCCAGGAGCGCCCGCGACCGTAAGAGCCCTAGGGGCCCTTGTGGGGCCCGACAGAATATGTCTTGAACTGCTTTGGTGAAATTTATTCCTAAGTATTTTATTCTTTTCGATGCTATTGTAAATAGAATTGTTTTCTTAATTTCGTTTTCTGATTGTTCTTTAATAGTGTATAGAAATACAAATGATTTTTATATATTGATCTTTTATAGCCCAAGGTTTTTAATAATTTGAATACTTTTCGGCCAGGCGTGTTCCCACCAGTATGATACCGAATCACCACTCCCTGGTATGACACATTTATCCGCCTGGCTCCTAATGACATTTTCCTTAGGTCCCGTATGGTTGTTCTTGAAAGTTTTTATCATCCACAGATTGTAAACAATCTAAGGTGGCAGTAAATATTGTTGCTGGGCTATTGACATCAGGGAGAGCTAAGTAAGGAGGGAATGGCAATAAGGTATGAATGGGGAGGAATGAGTCCACCGAACCCAGGGAAAAGGAGTCTTTTCTGATGCACAAAAAAGAGAATCAGAGGGCTTCCCTGGTGGCGCAGTGGTTGAGAGTCCGCCTGCCGATGCAGGGGACACGGGTTCGTGCCCCGGTCCGGGAGGATCCCACATGCCGCGGAGCGGCTGGGCCCGTGAGCCATGGCCACTGAGCCTGTGCGTCCGGAGCCTGTGCTCCGCAACGGGAGAGGCCACAACAGTGAGAGGCCCGCGTACTGAAAAAAAAAAAAAAAAAAAGAGAATCAGGGTTCAGTTGCAGAGGGCCCATCATCTTTACTGCTTCTAGGAGTGAATGAGAGTGAATTCCCTACACTGAAGCAGTGCTGGAATCCCACAAGGGAGGCAGCTGGAGTGTCAAGATGCTGTCGAGACCAAAGCCAGGGGAGTCCGAGGTGGACCTGCTGCGCTTCCAGAGTCAGTTTCTTGCAGCTGGTGCAGCCCCAGCAGTACAACTGGTGAAGAAAGGAAGTAGGAGTGGTGGTGATGCTAACCCGGACAGGCCTCCACTGCAGGATCATCGGGATGTGGTGATGCTGGACAGTGAGTGGCTGTGGGTATGAGGTTGAAAAGGAGAGCGGTACAACTTCAGGGTCTCTCCCTCTTCCTGATGTGGCTGGATTCCCCATCATTATTTCAAAACTGTGTAACCCCTGTTGCTGCAGCCCCATTTTACATATGAAGAAACGGAGGCTCAAAGAGGTTAAATACCTTGCCCAAGGTGACACAGCTTGAGCCAGCGCTGCACAGCAGCTGCCTTTCTTTCTTTGGCTTTCTCCTAGCCCTCAGTCTCTTCCTGGGAAGATATGAGTAACCTCACATCTGGGTTTTTTTCTTTCTCAGATCTCCCAGATTTGCCCCCAGCTTTGGTTCCTGGTCCCCCAAAGAGAGCCAGGCCCAGCCCCGGCCATCCCCTGCCTGAACATGAGGACCCTGAAGAGAGGCTGAACAGGCATGATAAGCACATCACTGCTGTCTTGACTAAGATTATTGTGCGTCTCACCCTGGTTGAGTGGGGCAAGGCATCCAAGGGCAGAAAGGATGTTGCGTGTGGGTGGTGAGCCTTACTGAGCAGAGAGTGATTCAGAAAGATGGGACTTTATCCCCGTGCAGTCAGGTTGGGGGCTGGTTTAGAATCACTATGGCTTAAGAAGCAAGATGGGTTCATGACTCCCTAGGGTGAGGTTCTAGTCATGTAGAACTGAGGCTAGGAGGATAGGGTCCAGCCTGGGGAAATCTCTGTATCTTCACTGCTTTGTACTTTGTTGCTGCAGGAACGAGATACAAGTTCAGTGGCTGTGAATCTGCCTGTGCCCTGTGGCATTGCTTTCCCTCCTGTATTCCATCGCTCACAGGGGAGACAGGTAGGCAGCGGTGACCTCACATGGTGTTTAGGGGAGGACAGTCTTGTGAGCATCATAGTGCATATTCCCCAGGTAGATAATCTTAATAATGATAAGCAATTCCATTGTTAAAACAGCATCACACTAAGCACTTTACATGCATTACTTCATTTGATCCTTATAACAGCCATGTAATATAGGTATCATTATCTCTATTTTTCAGATAAGGAAACTGATAACTTTTGCAACACCACACATCTAATAGATAGAAGAGCCAGAAATCCAACCCAAGTCTGTCAGACTTCAAAACCTATGCTTCTATAGAGCCCTGCTTTCTCTGAGGACTAGGGTTGTGACCCTTGGAGATTAAGCAAGTCTCTTATATCTCTCTTTGTTCCAGCGACCTTGGTATAAAGAGGTTGAGAAGAGAATGGGGTAATGAGCATCAGTCACCTGGGTTTTCTTTTTGCCCCATAGGGGAAGCCAGCAACATCTGGTAAGAGAAGTATCTTTGCCCAGGAAATTGCAGCAAGGAGAGCATCTGAAGCCAAGGTCCCACCAGTTGGAGAAGTTGCATCTACCTTGCACCCACCAGAGGGTGAGCAGGGTTTGAAGAGGTTTGGGCTCAGTCTTTTTGTAATACACATTTGTAGAGTCATCTTTGGATATACATCTTCCCTGCCTCAAATCTGAAGTGCATTTGAGCCATCTAAAGAGGAGCCATCCAATATCTCCACTTAGACTATTGAGTATGGGCAGCTTGGGTCCACATCTGGGTCTCAGGTGCAGGGAGAAGGCAGGGCATTACTTGACTGTAGGAGAAAGGAAGGGGATAGAAGTGTCTGGTAGAGACTGTAAAATAAAGACGTAGGCCAAGATTCTTTTAATGGTGCAAATTACTAGCAGAAGAGCTGGGGGCAGGCCCCTGGAGGCAGACGGCTGCCTAGACATCCAAGAGAAGAGTCAGAAAGTGGGATGTTTCTGAGAGAAACTTCTAAGTCCAAGGGGAAAAATGAGTAGAGAGGTCATCACCCCAACCCAGCCCCAGGATGCCCTGGAGTCTTGTGCCAAACCCAGGGGGGTCTCCACTCTGTGCCTGGGAAAACTCTGGGGCTTCCATCTGTCTCCAGAGCTAATGGGATTAGAGAAGAGGGACAGAAGGCCCAGTTGGGGTGAGGCAATGAAACTGATCGTATCCTTCTTCCAGGTGCTGCAACCTGTGAGGCACTCACACCTAGGGAGCAGGGCAGCCAGCTTCCATGGAACAGCTACAGCTTCCAGGGACCCCATCTGGTTACAGGGAAGGGGCTCAAAAGCCAGGAGGCTGAGCAGGAAGCCCAGACCATCCATGAAGAGAATGTAGCAAGACTGCAAGCCATGGCTCCGGAGGAGATCCTGCAGGAACAGCAGCGGTTACTGGCTCAGCTTGGTACGGGTACCAGCCTTTCCTGCCAAGACCGGGCTAGGAAGTTACTATCATTTATTGAGGAAGGCTCACTGTGAGTGCCAGGCAGAGGACTTTAACACATTTCATTTTATCCTCAAACTGTTCCTGTGAGGTCGGTGGTACTAACCTCATTTATGTATGAAAAGATAAAAACAAAAAAAACTGAGGCTCAAAACTAAGAAATTCTCCCTCAGGTCACACAGCCTGGTGCCACATCCTGTTAATGAACACCAATGAGATATAAACCCAGTTCTACCTGGTCTCATGGGCTGTGTTCTTAACCATTATACCATGTATACTGTACTACTGTAGTGTAGTATACACTATTTTGGCTGTACTCTAGTACAACTACAGGGTACTCTATTATGTGATGCTGTGCTATACTACACCTCCCTCCTAGTTTCTGTTCACCAAAACAATAGTGCCAAGTCAATCTGTTCCAAACTATGTATCTAGCACTTATATAGAGCATACCATATATTAGTTTTGTTTTCTTTTTTTTTTTTTGCTGCTCTGGGTCCTCATTGTTGCACACAGGCTTCCTCTAGTTGCAGCAAGTCGGGGCACCACTCTTTGTTGTGGTGCGCGGGCTTCTTATTGCAGCGGCTTCTCTTGTTGCAGAGCATGGGCTCTAGGTGCGCAGGCTTCAGTAGTTGTGGCACACGGGCTCAGTAGTTGTGGCTTGTGGGCTCTAGAGCGCAGGCTCAGTAGTTGTGGCACACGGGCTTAGTTGCTCCGAGGCATGTGGGATCTTCCCAGACCAGGGCTTGAAACTGTGTCCCCTGCATTGGCAGGTAGAGTTTTAACCACTGCGCCACCAGGGAAGTCCCCATATATTAGGTTTTTAGTGAATATTTGTGCATAAATAAATAAATAAAATAGTTGAAAGTGAGAAACTATTCCCCTAAATGCCTTCTTTTTGGCCCTCGTCAACATTGATTCATTTATTCCACAGCCACTTACTTTGGGCCTCTGACCTGAGGCCAAGCACAGGGATGGGCAGACTGGCCTGGACCAGGGGACTGTGAAGAGTGGAGGAATAGGTGGGCAGGCAGGTCCCAGTGACAGATATGGGTCATCGAGGCTGCAAGAGAGCCCCGGGGCTTAGGCCAGGGCTGGGAAGTGGCTTGTCTTGGCCTTGGCGCCCACAGACAGGCAGTATTAAGCAGATTTCAGGTGTATAGAGGCTGGGGAGGATCTGCCCCCACCCATTCTCCCCTCTATGCTCTCTTCTAGATCCCAGCTTGGTTGCCTTCTTGAGATCTCACAGCCGCACCTGTGAGCAGGTAGAAGAGAAGGTCATGGAGGAGCAGAGGCCAGGAGGTCGCTCTGCTGAGGTCACTGGAGAGGAGCCCATCATGCCAACTTCTGCCAGTGAGCCCAGGCAGGAAGATAAGCTGGAGCCAGGAGCCCCAGGTTTGGAGGAGGAGGGGACTTCTGGGGAATAAAAGTAGAGGAAAATATTCCTTCTCCTAGGCCTGGCAGATGGGAAGAGAGAGAATCTTCTCTGTCCTTGAACATCTAACGTTAATCTTTATTATTGGCTTGAAATCAGTCTTCATTTGCTGATGCATATATTCTTCCTGCATGTGCTTCCTGTTTTCCTGTCCTGTTACTGCTCCTTCTCCCCCTTCCCTGGTAAGAGACAGCACAATGTGATGGCTGAATGGCCCCCTCCCTCTCCAGACCATCTGCCCCCTGCCTTTGCAGTAGCTGCCCCAGCTCTGGCTCCATCCATCCCACAGTTCTTTCTGCCTCTGCTCTCAGTGTTGGGAGGATAATGGCAGGGTGGTGGGAGAGGGAGGGTCTGACGCAGGTCTTGTGAACATGCCAGACCTGAAGCAGAGAGGCCAGTGGGAGCACTCATCTTCCAGGAACTGGATGATTTTATTAGTGATTAACAAAAGAAGAATTGAATTAGGAGAGCCGGGAACCTACTGCCCCTGGATGAACTCTAGGCCAGTTGAGCAGGTTGGATGGGGGTGGGGGGGTGGTGAGGAAGGAGGAGGATATTGCAGGTGTGTGTTTCTGTATCTTGCTCTGCTGAAGTATAGCTGCCCCCTCCTCATTGTCTCCACTCCCCTGCTCCTTTAGAAGGTCGGTACTAGAGAGTGGAGAACTGTGGTTTCCCTGCTGTATGTGGTCCTGCCTTCCTCCTCTGCTTCCTCTCTCTTCTCTTCCTTATCTCCTCCGCTTCCTCTTTCCTCTCCCAACAAACCTTTGGGGGCAGAAAGGGGCTAGAGCCCAGGACGGGGTGTGTTCTGCCATATCAGGCATTCCAGCCCCTGGGCTGTGCCATTAGTCATAGCTCTAGGCAGAGGCTGCCAGACCCTTGGGCAGAGGTGGATGTGGCAGCTTCTGGATGATGGCTGGGACCCCAGTGGATCAGTGAGCTGAGCCCCTTAGGGAATACTACCTGCTTCCATCTCCCCAGCTCTGGCACTGCCCGTGACTCCCCAGAAAGAATGGCTGCACATGGACACTGTTGAGCTGGAGAAGCTCCATTGGACCCGAGACCTGCCTCCACTCCGACGGCAGCAGACTCAGGAGGTGAGGAGAGCCAGCTGGCCTACAAGGGCAAGGTGGGGTGGCAGTGAGTGGGGCTGCTGTCTTGCACCCAGAACTTAGGCTTTTCTTTTCCCCCAAGCTGGAGAAACATCTCTCCTAGTGCTCACCCCCCTCTTCCTGCCTGGTCTCTAAGGCCAGAGGAGCCCCACTTCTGGTCAGAGGTAGAGTCAGGTCCTACATCCTGAGAGGCCTGGGATTACAGGTGAGGAATGGGTGTGGGGAAGTTGCTGGTGCCCCCAGCCCATAGTTCTCTTTCTGTACCCATTAGAGGATGCAGGCCCGATTCAGTCTTCAGGGAGAGCTGCTGGCCCCCAGCGTGGACCTTCCCACCCATCTGGGCCTACATCACCATGGAGAGGAGGCGGAGGTGAGGCGTGGGGTCCAGGGAGTACTGGGCAGCTCTCAGCAAGTGCTTTTAACAACCATGTGGAGAAGGACTGCTGTTCAGCTGCCTTGGCCCTTCTGTGCACCCTATTCCAGTTCACGGCCTTACTGTCTTTTCAGGTTTTTTTTTTTTAATATTTATTTATTAGTTTGTTTGGCTACACTGGTCTTCCTTGTGGCATGTGGGATCTTCATTGCCACATGGGGGATCTAGTTCCCTGACCAGGGATCGAACCCGGGCCCCCTGCATTGGGAGCGCAGAGTCTTAACCATCGGACCACCAGGGAAGTCCCTGTCCTTTCAGTTCTTAGGCTTGAAATCTTTCTCCTTGTTCCCTCACATTCCAGTCAGTCGCCAGAACTTGCCAGTTCTGTTTGTCACCTCCCTACAGTGCTTCCTCGATCAGAGCCTTGATCCCTCTGGTCTGTTCAGTCGCCATGTTCCACTCACTCCGTCTTGCTGTTCGCTTGCTCCCCAACGGGTCTGCTGTAGTGATTTCCCCTGGCCCAGCTCAGGCTGTCCCTTGCCTCAGAAAGTTTCCTCGCTCAGGGAATTCTCCCAGAATAAGGTCTTGGCTCCTCAGCACGACAGAACAGCCTTCCACCATCTGTCCCTGCTGACCCCACCGCTCTGCATCCCTCACTTCTGCTGCACATTCTGTTGCCTGCTCCCCACATGCCCGCTGTGCTCAAGGACCTCCAGGGCTCAGTTCCTGAAGCCCACTCCAGGGAACGCCTTTCCCCTCTGCTCCATGCCAGGCCATCAGAGCTCTACCCACCCACTGAGACCACAGCACTTTTCCAGGTGCCCCTTCTCTCTGTCTCCTGTTCTCTGGTTGCAAATTAAACACCGATTACTACATTCCTCCCAAACTGCCTTATGCTATGGTTACTTGTACGCCAGTCTTATTTTCTTTACCAGTTTGAGGGTCCACGGAGAGCAGAGGCAAGAGACATCACTTACTTTTCTTTGTCTTCACCGTGGCATCTGACTCAGTGCATGGCAGATAGGGGTTGCCACGTATTTGTTGGTGGGTGCTGCCCTGTGTCTTGGCTCCTTCTGACTTCTTGTCCCTGTTCCAGAGAGCAGGGTACTCCCTTCAGGAGCTGTTCCACCTGACGCGCAGCCAGGTGTCCCAGCAGAGAGCACTAGCGCTGCATGTGTTGGCCCAGGTCATCGGCAGGGTGAGTGGACTGTTGGCCTCATCCTGCCCGCCCCCCTCCCCTTAGACTTTCCCACCTCCTGCCTGTTTCACTCTGACTCACTGGCCCATACACCAGCTGTGTGTGGGTCACACTGAGAACAGGATAAACCCAGGGTCCTAGCTGGACAAGTAAAGGGTTTAGGACAGAGACTGTAACTTCAGCGTATTCAGCAAGGTTTTATCCTCCTGCCCTCAAGGCCCAGGCTGGCGAGTTCGGGGACCGGCTAGTGGGCAGTGTCTTGCGCCTCCTTTTGGATGCTGGTTTCCTCTTCCTGCTGCGCTTCTCTCTGGATGACAGAGTGGATGGGGTCATCGCAGCTGCTGTCCGGGCTCTTCGGGCTCTGCTGGTGGCTCCTGGAGATGAGGTACAACAGGCATAGGAATGAGGCTTCAAGGCATTAGGGTCCCTACGCCTTCTGCTGGGGCTGCCCTCGTTGATGAGGCTTTGCCAGGCAGAGCACAGAATGGGGTGGCTGTGTCACTACCTTCTAAAGGCCCCAAAGCCTAGGAGCCTTGCCTCTCTGTCCTTTGTGCGTGGCTTTTGCCCTCTACTTCTGGACCCGCTTTCTGGCCTGATGCCTTCTTCCTCTTCCCACCTTCACACTCTTTCCTCTGGCAGGAGCTCCTCGATAGCACCTTCTCTTGGTACCATGGAGCTTTGGTGTTCCCTCTGATGCCCAGCCAGGAGGACAAGGAGGACGAGGATGAGGATGAAGAGCCCCCAGCAGAAAAGGCAAAAAAGAAGAGCCCGGAGGAAGGAAACCGGCCTCCACCTGACCTGGCCCGACATGATGTCATCAAGGTAAAAGTGCTGGGGCAGCTGCACTTGTCCCATGACCTCCGGGGCCAGCACATGTTGGGCAGGAGGGGTCATCAAGGCCTAGGGTCCAGTTGCATTTGGTAGTGGGTTTGTGTCTCTGATCCTCAGGGGCTCCTGGCCACCAACCTGCTGCCTCGGCTACGCTACTTGCTGGAGGTGACCTGCCCAGGACCTTCTGCGGTCCTTGACATCCTGGCTGTGCTCATCCGCGTGGCCCGGCATTCCCTGGAGTCAGCCACAAGGGTGAGAAAGAGGAGGCAGGGACTGGGCAAAGAGCCTAGCTAGGCCTGGTCTTGACCCTCAGCCTCCTTACCTCCTTTTTCGTCCTGGCCTGCACAGGTCCTGGAGTGCCCTCGGCTGATAGAGACTGTGATTCAAGAGTTCCTGCCCACCAGCTGGTCCCCTATGGGGGTGAGGCCTACCCTCAGTCTACACAGAGTGCCCTGTGCTCCTGCCATGAAACTTCTTCGTGTCCTGGCCTCGGCTGGTAGGAATATTGCTGCCCGGCTGGTAAGCAGAACACAGGGCAAGGGATGGCGGCTTGAGACAGGGCTGGGCTGGGGGCTAAGCATAGCCCTTGCACTCTGGGTGGCCCAGTCATGCCATCTTTCTCTTCGTATCTGTTCCAGTTGCCTAGAAATGGAACAGAAACCCCCAGGCAGGAACCTAGTCACCTGGAGCCTAGTGTATCCTGTAGGCCTGCTCTGCTCTCATGGGAAGGGAAGGTTCCCTGTTCCCTGGACCCAGGCCAGAAGGGCCACATACAAATAGGCATAGCCAAGGTGCCCAGCAAGTGCTTGCTAAAAAGAAGGATGGAAGGAGAGAGGAAGGGAGGGATGGATGAGATAGTTTCACCCTAGCCTAGAACCATGACCCTCTGGCACCAGAGGGGCCTCAACAGGGATGAGTTGAGCCAGTCTCTGTAGTGAGAGAACCTGAGGCCTGGAACTTTGGGCTCCCAGCTGATCCTGATCCCCAGACTCTCTGCCCAACCCCAGCTGAGTGGCTTTGATCTCCGGAGTCGCCTGTGCCGCTTTATAGCTGAGGCTCCCCAGGATCTGGCCTTGCCCCCAGAGGAAGCCGAGACACTGAGCACTGAGGCCTTCCGTCTGTGGGCCGTGGCAGCCTCCTACGGCCAGGGCGGTGACCTTTACAGGTGAGGAGAGACAAGGGTAGGCTCCCTCACAGACCCCTCCAGCTCTGCACTCTGGCCTTGATCAAGGTTCAAGCTCGGAGGGAGGCTGAGTATGAGAAAGAGGTGATTCTGGGAGAAAGGAAGAAAATTTGGGAGTCAGGACTAGCCGGGGGAGAGTGGAACAAAGCTGGGTTAACCCCATTCTGTGCACCCCAGCTTGGTATCTTGGTGAAATCAGATTTAAATTCCCTCTTGTGGTGGAAGCCTTGAGGGGCTACCTCCTTCCCTTCAGCCCCCAGCCTTCCTTCTTGAAACCTTCCCAGAGTCCGCAGCCCTGGGCCTCCCTCCTGCTCCTCCTCAGCCAGACTGCAGATGCCCGGGGCCGGGCCTTGCTTTGTGTCTTCTGTTTCCATCTCCCTTCTCACACTGAAGGGCGGTCCTTCTCCCCACTCACCAGGGAGCTGTACCCTGTGCTGATTCGAGCCCTGCAGGCTGTGCCGAAGGAGCTCAGCAGCCCCTCTCCTCAGCCCCTGGCTCTGCAGAGGGCAGCCTCACTGCTCACCGTCCTCACCCAGCTGACCCTAGCCGCCGGTAGCACCACCCCTGAGCCCAGAAGGTAGGCTCTAGCCCTGAGTCGCTGGCGGTGACATCCTGTCGGGAGCTCTGGGACCGGTGGGAGTGCTCCTCCACAGGGAGAGGGCGGCCAGAGCTTCGAGGGGAGTCCAGGCAGCCAGATCCTCACAGTGGCCCCTTGTGGCTCTCCTGTAGTGACTCTGCTGAGGCCAGTGTGTCGTCCACTCCTTCCTCAATCACTTGGACGCAGGTGTCTGGGCTCCAGCCTCTCGTGGAGCCTTGTCTAAGACAGACCTTGAAGTTGCTGCCCACACCTGAGACGTGGAGTGCCCTTGGCCCAGTGCCCACTGCCTGCCTGCTCTTCCTGGACGCTTACTACCAGGCCTGGAGCCAGCAGGTGAGTGTTGCCTGCCTGCCTTCCACGCTGCCCTGGGTGCCCTGCCTTCATCTTAGCATTCCACCCTCGTTCTCCCTCTGTCTCCACCTCTCCATACCTGCCTCCCCATTTCCACCTTTTCCCTCCTACCTTTCTTCCTCTTTCCACCTCCATGTCCAGTGGAGCTTCCAAGGAGTCGTGTTGGTAGGGACCGTAGAACCGCAAACAGCAGCTTGGCCTCCCTGGAGCCTTTATGCTCTCTCAAGACCCTAGACAGTGGGTGCCAGGGAAACCTCAGGGTCTCCTCTGCCTCTAGAAGGGGCAGAAGGCAGAAGCCTCTAAACACTGACTCTTGGCCACTCGGAATCATGGGCTTGGCCTGGGTACATGGGGTCCAGGAGAATGGGGGTCCTGGACCATCAGCTCAGTGAGTGTCTTGGTCTTCCAGCCAGGCTTGTGCCCAGGGGATTGGCTTCAGGACATGGAGCGCCTGTCGGAGGAGCTGCTGCTGCCCCTGCTGAGCCAGCCTGCTCTGGGCAGACTGTGGGATTCGCTGGGGTGTGTACTGTGTGCGGTTGTGGAGCTGGGGGTGGGGCGGGGAGGCGGCAGTTTCGCTCCTTGTGGGTTCCTACGCCTGGCTCCCTGGTCCATCCCAGGTGGAACCCCCCAGCCTGAGGGAAACCTGAATCCCTAGCAGGCAGCGACTGGGGGCTCCAGGGAACGTGGGCTCTGTCTGCACGGCCACGTTTCCGCTAGCCTTGGTCGCAGACCAAGCAGCTGTTTCCAGCCCGGCACATATCAGGCCAGAGCCCCCCTCAGTGTCTCCATTCTGCTTCCAGGTGCTGCTCCCCTCTCTGCAACCCACAGTCCTGTGCTCCGGCCCCTGAAGCTCTCCCCAGCCTCGTGTCACTGGGCTGTGCAGGAGGCCACCCTCCTCTTAGTCTGGCTGGCTCAGCCTCCCCCTTCCCATTCCTCACGGCCCTCCTCTCTCTTTTCAACACCCTGGGCTGGATCCACAAGGGCCTGTGTGGCCAGGTGAGCGCTGGGCGCCTGGTTAGGGGGGCAGGGGACCAAGATGGCAGGAGTCAGAAAGGGGAAGGGCACCCCTTGGGGAAGAGAGGCCTCTTCTGCCAGCACCCATTTCTCTGAGTTTAGCTGGGGAAGGGGCAGCTAGGGAGCCCTAGAGGGCATCAAAGTCACCTTGTGAATCTGAAGCTTGCTTTTCCTCAGCTGGCTGCCGTATTGGCTGCCCCAGGACTGCAGAACTACTTCCTCCAGTGTGTGGCTCCTGTGGCTGCTCCACACCTCACACCCTTCTCCGCGTGGGCCCTGCGCCATGAGTACCACCTGCAGCACCTGGCACTCGCCCTGGCCCAGAGAGCGGTGGGTGCCCCCAACCCCCATCCCTCTGTCCACCCCACCCCCCCATTATCCCCATCCTGCTTCTCTGGAGCTTGTGCTGCTTCTGGCAAGCCGTGCAGTTCTACTTGCCTGCAGACATGCCCAGGCCCTATGCCCATCAGCATATATTCTCTTCCTCACTTCTCTTTGCTTTGTCCCCCCTCACCGCCTCTGCCTACTCCTCCCCCTTCCCCCCTTTTCTGTCCACAGGCAACACTCCAGCCAGTGTCAGCCACCAGTGCTGCCCTCTATCACAGCATGGCCTTGGCCCTGCTGAGCCGGCTGCTGCCCGGAAGCGAGCACCTCGCCCATGAGCTACTGCTGAGCTGTGTGTTCCGGCTGGAGTTCCTCCCGTAAGTCCGGGGTTGGTGGCATCAACTGAGCCCTTTGAGAGGCTGCTGTGGTGGTTGACAGAGCAGCCCTGAATTTGGGGCCAGGAGACCTGGGTTTCTTTCTCCTTCTTCCATGGATTACGCTTAACCTGTCTGAGTTTCTATTTCCTCATTAGTAAAGTGAGGATGAGGATAATATGCTAGAGTATTATTATGAGACTTCTGTGACTGTATGGCTGAAAAATGGTTCTAAACTAGCTGTACGCTTATAATAGCTAAGTGTTACCCAGTGCTTACTCCTTGTCCGGTACTCCTTTAACCGTTTGTCTCTATTTTAATTGTTTTACCTGTACCATGAGAGTGTATTATTATCATTATTATCCCCACTTTACTCTGAGGAAACTGAGGCACAGAGAAGTTCTGTAAACTTGCACCTGGGTAACTGGCTCTAGTGCCCATCCTCTTAACTGCTATACACACTACATGGAAGGTTATTAGGGGAACAGGGAGGAGCGGGATTGGACCTAGGAGCCTCTGGGAAACCCTGGAGAGCTGGCATGGCCTTGTGGGTTCTAGCCCTCATTTTTGGCTTTTGGGTTCTGTTACAGGGAAAGAGCATCAGGGGGTCCGGAGGCAGCCGACTTCTCTGACCGGCTGTCCTTAGGGAGCTGCGGGGACCTTGGGTGTGGGCGAGGGACTCTACTAGCTCAGGCCTGCCAGGACCTCCCCAGCATCCGCAGCTGCTACCTGACCCACTGCTCACTGGCCCGAGCCAGCCTGCTAGCCTCTCAAGCCTTGCACCGAGGGGAGCTCCAGCGAGTCCCAGCCCTGCTGCTCCCTGTGGCTAAGGAGCCTCTGCTGCCCACTGACTGGCCTTTCCTGCCATTGATTCAACTCTACCACCGGGCCTCAGACAGCCCCTCGGGGCTTCCTCCTGACACTGTGGGCACAGCCATGCGCGCCCTGCAGTGGGTGCTAGTCCTGGAGAGCTGGCGCCCCCAGGCCCTCCGGGCTGTGCCTCCTGCTGCCCGCCTGGCACGGCTCATGTGTGTGTTCTTGGTGGACAGTGAATTGTTCCGGGAGACCCCAATACAACGTCTGGTGGCAGCCCTCCTGGCCCGGCTCTGCCAGCCTGAAGTCCTACCAAACCTCAACCTGGATTGCCCACTTCCTGGCCTGACGTCTTTCCCGGATCTCTATGCCAACTTCCTGGAGCATTTTGAGGCTGTGTCTTTTGGGGACCACCTCTTTGGGGCCCTGGTTCTCTTCCCCCTGCAGCGTCGGTTCAGCGTCACCTTGCGCCTTGCCCTCTTTGGGGAACACGTGGGAGCCTTGCGAGCTCTGGGCCTGCCTCTGACCCAGGTACTTTCTCAGCCCAGCAGGGCCCACCATGGGCATCCTGTCCTGGGCCTTGCAGGCAGTCCTGAGCCGCGGGGAGCCTTGGTGGACCTCAGGTTCCTTATCTTACCTCTTGGAGGCTTTGAGGAGATTAAGAGAATACATGAAAAGGGTTTACTGTGGTGTCTGGCATACAGTAGGTGTTCGTTATTATTAAAAAGGCACGGCTCCTTGCTTATGAGGTGCTACAGTCTAGATAAGAGATGTACTAAAACCAACATAGTTCTCAGTATTCAGATTCTAGGTGTTAAGTCAGGATTCAGAGAAGGGAAAGATCAAAGTGGGCTTCCCACAAGGAGAAGCCTTTGTGGAAGAAGTGGGGATTGATCTGGACATGGAAAATTGGGTAGAATTTGGATTATTAAGGAGAAAGATAGAATGTACCTAGTGGAACAGCATAAGCAAAAGCTCAGAGGCAGGAAGGAATATGACAGGATGGGAAGAGGAAGGAGTCTATGACAGATACCAGCTTGGGAACTTGTTGGAAACAAAGCTAATAAAGTCTTAGAGGGCCTCAGATATCAGGTTAAGGAGTTAAACTTGTAAGCTGTAAAGAGTTACTAATTTTTTTTAAGATTTGTTTTTTTATTTTCATTATAACTTATTTTGGTAAGCTTGAAATACAAACATTTTAATATACATATGTAAGATATAAATGTATATTTTGTATAAAAAACTAAAAAGAAAATATAGTTTTAAGAATTAAAAAGAACATTACAGGGAATTCCCTGGGGGTCCAGTGGTTAGGACTCCATGCTCTCACTGCCAAGGGCCCGGGTTCAGTCCCTGGTCAGGGAACTAAGATCCCACATGCCGCATGGTGTGGCCAGAAAAAGAATAGATTAAGGGAAAAAAAGAACTTTACAGTTATCCATAATCCCACTGCCCAGTAGTAATTATTTTGATTTACCTTTTTTCAGTCTTTTTTTTTTTTTGGCGGCACCTCGCAGCATGTGGGATCTTAGTTCCCTGACCAGAGATCAAACCCGTGCCCACTGAATTGGGAGTGCAAGTCCTAACCACTGGATCACCAGGGAAGTCCCTGTGCATATATATTTTTATAAAATTAGGATCACTGCATAATGTTTTCTTCATTGAATGTTAGGTAGTAAGCATTTCTCACATCATTAAATAAGAAATCAACGTTTTTATTATTATATCATAATCCATCGTGCAAGTGCGTCCCAGTTTATTTTATCAGAACCCCTTAGTGGGCATGAAAGTTGTTCTGACTTTTTGCTATTTTAAGTAACACCGTGATAAACACCATTGGACATAAACTCCTAATCATTTCTGCGTAGAATTAAGAATAATTTTTTTAGAAACAGAATTACTATTCCAAAGAACATTAACTTTTGAAAGGTTTGCTAATAGAATTGAGCAGCTGAACATGACATTTTGAAAGTTTTAAGTAGATTAATCAAGTAGTAGTTGCAGTAGAAATTCACAGCTCCTTCTCAGTTTCCCAGTTTCCGCTGCTTTTGAGCTCTTTAGTCTTTAACCTTGATCCTTGTGATACAGAGGGATGGATGTCTGTCTAGGACCGGATCTCTGCCCTCGTGATTTGTTTCATGTGACCATCAACCATCCACCCTGTTGTCCAGTGATACACATTCCACCCTGACCCTCAGCTTGTCTCATTTCCCCTGTCACAGTTGCCTGTGTCCCTGGAGAGCTACACAGCGCCTCCTGAAGACAACCTGGCCCTCCTTCAGCTTTACTTCCGGGCTCTGGTTACTGGTGCGCTCCAATCACACTGGTGCCCTGTGCTCTATGCTGTGGCTGTGGCTCATGTCAACAGCTTCATCTTCTGCCAGGACCCAAAGAGCTTGGTAAGTTACGTCCCCATCTCCAGAGGGAGGGAAGGAACCTGCAGTTGAACTGAGCCAGCTGGGGAGGAGGTGAGGTCCAGGCCAGGCGAGTGATAGGCCTGTGGCCTGGTGCCACCACTCCCTCTTCTGCCTCTAGGATGAGGTAAAGGCTGCCCGCAGGAGCATGTTGCAGAAAACTTGGCTGCTGGCAGATGAGGTAGGGCGGGGCACATCTTGGAGGGTGGGAGAATGGAGGGTCTTGGGGAACAGAGATCTCAACAGGATCTCACTACCCACTTCATAAAGTTTCTTCCTTCTCTGCAGGGTCTTCGGCAGCACCTTCTCCACTATAAGCTTCCTAATTCTGCCCTTCCAGAGGGTTTTGAGCTGTATCCCCAGTTGCCCCCTCTGCGTCAGCAGTACCTCCAGAAACTGATCTCAGGGGTGCTCCAAAATGGGGTTTCAGAGACCTAGTATAGCTGCTGCAGAGGAAGAGATGGATACATTCTCCTGGGGTTCACCAACAGATGCCTGGACAGAGAGAAGGGCTTTGTGTCCTAAGAGTGTGCAGGAAACAATAGAGCAGAAGGCTTGCCTTTCTAGGAGCAAGCTCTTTGAGCTTTTTTGGAGATTGGTGAGCCTACCCTTATGTCCTGATATCTGGAGCTCAGGATCTGGGGCTTCTGAGGGTCTGTGCTGGGAGTGAGGGTGACTTAGCTATATACCCCTTCTTGGGGACAAGACCTACTAACTACACCTCTTCCTCTCCCCACTTCAGGCCAGGGTATATGAATACTGGAGCTGAGCATTGAAATAAAGAATTTTTTTATCTTCTGGGAATTTGATTTGGACTGATTTCAGATGTACTAGTTCAGGATTGGTATTGAGGAATGGGTTATCTCTGGGGGAATCAGGGCCACTGTGAGAGACATGGGGGAGGAATCATGAATGGGAGGTGAAAACTGAGTCAACATCTGGGACAACAAAAATGTGGGTCCCAGTTCTGGAGTGAAGCCAGGCCAGGGCGGTGCTCTTGGGAATGGGGGGCACTTCTAGAAGGACTCTCATCAGTCCACTTGGAGTGTAGGTGTGCTAAATGAGGTTAGCATCTTGTCTCCTTATGGTCCCCTATTTCCATCAACTGCGATCATGAGACAAGGAGAAGCCAGAAATCAGACTGGTGCAGTAGCTGTCTATCTTAAATCTGTTTGGGCTGCTATCACAGAATACCACAGGCTGGGTGGCTTTTGAACAACACACACTTATTTCTCACAGTTCTAGAGACTGGGAAGTCCAAGATCAAGGTGCTGGCAGATTTGGTATCTGGTGAAGGCCTGCTTCCTGGTTCATAGGCAGCTCTCCCATGGCAGAAGAGGCAAGGGAGTTCTCTGGGGCCTCTTTTTATATGGGCACTAATCCCATTTCACCCATGAAGGTGGAACCGTCATGACTTACTTCCCAAAGGCCCCACCTCCAAATACCCTCAATTTGGGGATTCCATTTCAATGTATGAATTTGATGGTGGGACTGTGGCAGGGGCTGGGAGGGGAGGTGGAGTGAAAACATTGTCTATAGTGCTGTTCTACAACACCTCTTCCACTGTGGACTTTATTGGTGATAGGCAAAGGCTGGGGAGGAGTGGATCAAAGCGTAAACTCTTGATTCATTGGTTTCTTTCTTTCTTGTGGTAGTTTCTAGGTTCTTTTGCCTGAATTCCAACACCAAGCTTTCTTACAGTGTCATTTGCTGTGAGGAATTACTTGCCATCATTGTGTTTATAGGTCAGGGTGAGTGCAGTGTGCTGTCAGTAGGTAGAGAAACCACCCGCCATAAACGGAGCTGCCGAACACAGAATCATACGATACGCTTCACTCAGCAACTCCGGTATCTGCAAAACAGCAATAGCTCTCAAACTTACGTGAAAAAAAATCCCCTGGACAGTGAATTAAAACAGATCACCGGGCCCTACCACCAGTGTTTCTGATTCAGTAGGTCTAGGGTGAAACCCAAGAATTTGCATTTAACAAGTCCCCAGGTACTGCTGCTGTCCAGAACCAACCGCACTTGGGGAACTATTGATTTACAGGGACCTTGCAAAGTAAATTCTGTGACCTCATAGTGAGAGTTAAATAAGGCATGGGTACCAAACTTAAAAAAATCACTGTTGTGTCTACACCTGGCACTCTACACTCAGAGACTTTACCAAGTAGCTAACTACTATAACTTCTTTTTTTCAGTGTTTTATATTAAGCAGGCCTCAGCCACTAAAATTGGTATTTTGAGCAAAAGAATGAGGAAGACACAAAACCACCTGACGGCTGTGTGGCCCCCTCAGTTGTCGGGTGCTTTGTGGTTTACAGAGAAACTTCCCTTCCTATGGTTTTGCAGGTGGTAGAGAAACTGTCTCAGAGCTGTTGTGATTTCTTCACCAAAACCAATTGACTAGGGATGCTAATACTAGCACTCTGGTCCTCTAACATCAGATCACCAAAATCACAGTAAGAAGTTGTGCGCAGAGTTGACGCAGGCAACGGAATTGTACGAGGTGAACCCTGAGATCCTTCGCATCCTGGGGTCTGAGGTGGGAGTGGCCAGGCCGGCTTTAGGACCCAGCGGTCTCCAGTGCGCGACTGGACACTCCTATAAGCGGCTGTCTGGGCTGAAGTCGCAAGGTCTGACTCTCCAGGTCTGGCTGCAGTGGGCCAGTCCGCTCAGCCGGCTGCTGCTGTGGCTCAGAGCTGTGGGTAAGTGCCTTTTGGCAGTCAGGGAACCATCGTGTTAGAGGCAGCTTCCTAGGCTTGGGGACCACAGTCGAGACAGAAGGGGTCCCAAGTGGCTCCTGCAGAGGCCTCGAACTCTTGCAGCCAAAGCTCCTGGGTCAGTGTGTGGGGAGTGCAGGCAGAGAATTGCAGGGGTGCCTGAATCTGAGGATCCAGGTATCGGCTGGGGAAGGAGGGACAGGCCCTAGAGCCTCAGCACCGCCTGGGGGCAGAACCACCAAGGTAAGTCGAGAAAAGACGGGGGACCTGAAGGACCGAGTTCAGCTTGGTGCTCTAGGCATCCACTGGGAAGGGCTCTCCAGGGGAAAAACTTGCAGAGACAAAAGCAGGCACCACGACCCTTTCCACCCCCCTCCCCCAGCCCTGCCTTCGGCGGCTTCCAGGTGCTGGTGTGCCGTGACTGGGTGGGGGTAGGGGTGTGGCTGTGAGAGGCTAGGGCAGCCTTCTCTTCATCTCCCATCCCGTTAACCTCTGTGCCCTCTCCCAACCCTGCTGTTGCCCTGTCACCTTTCAGGTGCCATTCTCTGCTCCAGCTTGGGATCCCAGACCCCTTTTCCCCCCTCCTCACCCTTGCCCCTGCCGGTTCCAAGCCCCTGGGACCTGGACATCACCACACACCGCCTAGCTGCTTTGAGCCAGCCTCTCCCCTAATTCCCCCAGGTGAGCTCCTAGCTCCTTCCTCCCTTCTCCACTCACCACGGCAGACCCTCAGGCTGGGGCAGGTGCTCTTGACCCTTTCCTCCCTCCCTGCTCCCAGGCCCAGAGGGGCGTTGGCTGTTCTCCACCAGCAGGGCCAACAGCTGACGCGGGCCCACACAGTGTGGCCGGGACTACACCGGCAGCAGTGTGGTGGTGACAGTGGGGCCGCTGAGCCTCTGAAAGGCGTGCAATTGTGGTGGGCACCGGGCACCGGCCAGCCTCTGTAAGTGCGGAGCAGGAATAGACGAGGTTGGTGACCTGCGAATCTGAGGTTCTGTGGTCAGGGGAACCAAGGCTACGTACGCACCACATTGTGTCTTGGAGTATTCCGCAGTGACAAGCGGCCAGGGCGGCTTTATCCCTTCTTCCAGCGGAACCCTGGTAAAGGTGGCAATAGTCGCCACCAAATTAGCCGTACCCAGGAGCCTGTTTCTGCCAAGTGGAGTGTCCCTAACCAGCCACCAAGGGTGGCTTGAGCTTCCCTCCGTCTCCATTAAGCCTCGCGAAATAAGTGTAAAATCTAGGGAATTTCCTGCCGGTCCAGTGGTTAGGACTCTGTGCTTCCATTGCTGGGGGCCCGGGTTCAATCCCAGGTCGAGGAACTAAGATCCCGCAAGCCGCGCGAAGCGGCAAAAAAAAAAAAAAAGTAACATCTAATTTTATGGTGTGCATACCTAAGTCTCCCCATTCCTTCAAAATCGACTACGTCCTCCAAGTCCTTCAGATAAGAACTTCTGAAGCTGCCTCTGTCAGCAATCTCTGCCCTAGGCGGGCGGCCCGAAGGCCGAGGGTCAAGGGCCGGGGACTCAGCGCCTGCTTTCCGCAGGATCTCAGCCTATGGAGCCGCGGGCGGCAAAGGTGCCAAGAACCACCTGTCACTGGCGCATGGAGTCTTCCTCTCCGCCGTTTTCCCCCTTGGTCGCGGGGAGCTGCCTTACATCCTCGTAGGGCAGCAGGAAGAGGACGCCTGTCCGAGAGTAAGTGGAGCCAGTGAGAGGGGGACGGCTCAAGCGCCCCAGGGCGAGGACTGGGTGGAAGGAGAGGGCGCTCCTGGGGTTAAGACCTCAGCACTGAGAGCGGAGGGTCCCGGACCCCCGCTGATTCCGGTCCCGGACGCCCGCCGGAGAGCCAGGAGAGCCAGCTCGTTCTGCCTCGGAGAGTCTCCGGCCGCTGAGGAGCACGCGGCGACGGAGGGGATCGGAGGGGTTCCGGGGTCGCGGAGCTGGGCAGGAGTCGGAGCGGATGGGGGTTGCAACCGCCGTCTTTCGGGTACTTGCTTGCCTCGGCGCGGGCTGCTCCCGCCTGCAGCGCTTAGCGTTGAGGTCGCAAACCTTCCCGCGGGCGCGCACGCACACGAGCTCCTTGGCGTCCCCAGAGCCTTGGGCCTGGCTGGGAGCCCCTTCGTTTACTCCAGTCCCCGGGGTGGGGCCCTCACCCAGCGCCCGGGTCGTCGCTCGACTGCTAGAGGGCGCGCCCCTGAACGCCGCTGCCGCGTATCTGCGCGCACGCGAGCTGGAGCCGCTGCTGGTGGCGGCCGGAGGAGGCGGTCGGGCGTACCTGAGGCGGGAGGACCGAGGCCGGACTCAGGCCACCCCCGAAAAACTGCAGAACCGCTCGGCGGCGCCGGGAAGCGCGGGAGAGGCGGGGCTGCGGGTGAGGGCGCGGGCTGCGGCGGGGAGGAGGCCGTGCTCCCCTCCCCGCGGCCGGCCATCCCGCGGTCTCTCTGCAGGTGGAGGAGACGGCTGGACGTCGCGGGTCCCCTCTCCGCCGGCCGGCCGCTCACCGCGGAAGGGAGCGGAGGGTGGCCAGGGCTGCAGGGAGGCCTGGGCTACGCTTGGCTGGGCCTCAGCCGGCGGCTTCACTGGAGACGGCGGCGGCCACCCGGGTAAGTGAACTTTTGGGGAGGGCACCTGGGCAGCCCCGAGGGTGAAGTGAGGTTAGAGCCTTAGAACAGACCTAGTCCCTCTGGAGATCGTTGAGTTAGGAAAGGTGTTGAGCTAGCTCCAGGTCAGAGTAGGTAGAGTAACAGCTGTTAGAAAAGGAGGTCAGATAAGTTGCAAGTTACACGTGCAGGTAGGACTCCCTCGATTTTCTTTTACATCCAGGACCTTTGTCATCACAAGTCCCATCCTCGATCTGCAGCAGTTCCAGGAACTTACAGCTGGCTGAGTTAGCAGGCTGAGCAGGGAGGCAGAAAGGCAGGGATAGTTTAAGTCAGCAGTTCTCAAAGTGTGGTCCCTGAGCCAGTAGCATCAGCACCACCTAAGAAGTTGTTAGAAATGCAAATTCTCAGCCCACTTCAACCTACTGAATCAGAGACTTTAGGGGAGGGTCCCACTACCTGTGTTTTATTCAGTCCTCTAGGTGATTCTAATCTTTTTTTTTTTCCTTTCTTTCTTTCTTTTTTTTTTTTTGCGGTACGCGGGCCTCTCACTGTTGTGGCCTCTCCCGTTGTGGAGCACACGCTCCGGACATGCAGGCTCAGTGGCCATGGCTCACGGGCCCAGCTACTCCACGGCATGTGGGATCTTCCCGGACCGGGGCACGAACCCGTGTCCCCTGCATCAGCAGGCGGACTCTCAACCACTGCGCCACCAGGGAAGCCCCTCTAGGTGATTCTAATACACTCCAGAGTTTGGAAACCACTGCTATAAAGAAACAGAGCCTTTGTGTCTGTCTGGGCTGTACTGTTCATAAGTACTTCATACGCATCATCTCCATTATCACAGAAGTGGAATATGTGGGTTGGGCCTCTTCCATTTGATAGGTGAGGACATGAGATTAGAGAGGTTCAGACAGACAAGGAGCCATCCCAGCCGACGTGAACCCGGCCTTCAGATTCCAGCTGACTACTCCTTTCCCACTCCTCTGGCCCCTCAGCTCCCACATGCAAGCTGGCAGCACCTGTACTGTAACGTGAGTGTAGAGAAGGCCACACTGGGGTTCCCACCGGGAGACCCCAGCTTCCCCACTGTTCATAAGCCAGCTTCCCAGCTGTGAGGCAGCTGTGTGCCCCTTAATCCCCCACTTTGTAGCCAAAACCTCTCTTTCAATTTCCAGGGGGCGATGCCTCAGAGGCTGACATCCTCTGGGCTGATGGGGAAGATGGGGTATCCTTCATACACCCCAATAGAGAGCACTGTGAACTACCTGTTCTTGCACAGCACAGGAATACTTGGGAACTGGGCTGTCAGTTGTAATGCCAGTATGGGGCATTCTGATCTGCTTGTCAAATATCTCTTGCTATGAATTCTCTTCAACTACCTGCAAACTCAAGGATCCCAGAAGAGGAAGCATACGGGCTTGACAGAAGTCCCCCAAGATCTCCCACCCACCCTAGATGCCTGGCACTGCTCCTTGTTCCAAAGTCCAGGGCTAAAATTAACCATGAGGCTGGAAAAAGTAGGTATGCCCCCCATGCTCACCCCGCAATATGAGTTCTTTTACTCATAGTCATGGAGAGCCATGGAGAGGTGGAGATTCGATTATACCTCAATCGCGGTCATTGCCTTTTGAAAATCTGCCAATGGCAGGCAGAGCTCCAGTTGGCCAGATGCATGTGCCCAGAGGGCATGGAGCTGGCTGCAGATTACATCACCTGCATGGGTATGTCCTGTCTGTGTCCGAGGTCTGGACTCCTGGGACCATGGGCTGGGGGGAGTAGTAGGGCACGGGAAGGATGCCTGCTGTGTGCCAGGCACCATGTTGGGTGTTGCGCAGGGGATTGGAGGTGCATCTCTGCCTTCAAGGAGCACATCGTCTAATGGTCTAGTGTGTGAAGGGAGATATCTATCACTATCTCTAGATATACATCTACATTTATATCTAGATATATATCATAGTGACAATTGGCATGGGAGGTGTAAAGTATTTTAGGGGTTCTCAGGAGGGAGAGGCTGCATTCATTTAGGATAAGTGGGGAAAGCATCATGGAAAAGTTAACAATTGAGCTGAGTCTTGAGGCACGGGTAAAACTTGGGGTAGAGGGACAGAGAGGCGTTTCCCACTGGAGATGTGTCTTTCTCTCTAGACCTGCCCACCTCTGAGACCCTTTGATTCTGATGGTGGCTGTGATGTTGATCTTGACACTGAGACTCCCTATGGTGTGTGGGGTCCAGATTCTGGGTATGGAGCATCCAGCAAGCATGGCTGATTTCTCCACTGAACTGATAGGCTTCTGTGGGGTCCCAGGGGCAGACATGGCTGATTTCAAGACCTCTACACGCAGCAGAGCTGTGGTGGACTCCTCTGGGGTTCTAAGAATAGAAGGACAACATTTATCTTAATGGGCATCTGGAGAGGTATCCTGGGAAGGGGGCAAGTCAGGGCGGGCCTGATGGCCAGGTAGAGAGTGTGCCGTTTTTCCTCCCACCCTCAGTGAACCATAAGAAGTGGCAGGGCCTGTGGTGGATGAGGCTGCCAGGCCCTGAGCTCCAGCTGAGCAAGCTCACCTCCACCATCAGGACAACCCCCAACCCCTACTACTTCCAGGTGGGGCTTGGCCCAGCCCAGTCCTGACCTCTGCCCCCAGGGCTTACGGAGGTTTCCCAGTAAATATCACTCTGCTCAGCTGTGTCCTCCCCCTCCTTCTGAGAACCTGTGCACTCTGAATCCCCACCCTCCATCCTGCTCCCTGTTGTGGTAAATTATGGATCCCAGAGAACGTCTCGTCTAAACCCCTTGTGTAGAGAAGATGAAGGTCAGAGAAGCTCCTAAAGGGAAAGTAACCTGTCCAAAGTCAGCTGTCATCCCCAGTTCTGGGATGGTAGGGACCTTAGGATATGATTCCTTTGGAGCAGGGGTTGCCTCCGCCCCAGGATGTCTGCAAGGACCTAAGGGAAGACTTAGCACAGACTCCCACCCCACCCCCTTACCCCACACCTGCCCCCTCTTCTGCCCTGGCTCTGGCCTAGTCACCGTCACCCTTGCATAGTTTGTACTTGGGGACATGCCGTGATGCGGAGAGCTCAGACCCTCAGAGAGGGACAGCTGGGCATATGGAGGGCAATCAGGGGGACAAGGGGGACCCTCCCCAAACCCAGTCACCCACTCACTTCCAACCTGTCTTCCTGCAGAGCCCTGGGCCGTGGTGCCTTTGGAGAGGTCTATGCGGGACTGGTGATTGGCCTTCCTGGGGACCCCAGCCCCCTGCAGGTGACTATCAAGGTGAGAGGGGGTGGGGCTTCCAGCTGACAGTAGGAAAGAAGAGTCCAGGGAGGAAAGAACAGTGGCTGGAGCTAGGGTCAACCTGCCTTCCTGAAGTGTCCAGGGCGCTCAGGAGCTCTGCCCTCTTCCTCCCGAGACTCTGCCAGAACTCTGCTCTCAACAGGACCAGCTGGATTTCCTCATGGAGACACTATCATCAGGCACACCTGGGGCCAGGGGCAGGCGTGGAAGGTGGGAGGAAGGCACCAAGAACTGCCTGCACAAATAGCCTGTCTTCACCCTGGGGCTGAGAGGTAGCAATTCTAGAGACACAGAGGTTCACTCCAGTCTGTGGAGCCTAGAGCATGGTTTCTCTCCCTGCTGGTGATGGGATATGTGCACCACTGGCTCAACAAGGTCAGCCATCAGGACACTGCGCTGCGTGGGGCTCAGCATCCAGGCTGCCCCTGGCCCATTTCTGCTGGAGTTGATGTCTGGAGGGGACATAGGTGGCCACGGCTGATGAGACCCTTCTCCCAGCCTGCCAGGCCCCTCTGAAGACCCTGTTCATGTGTCCCCAAACCTGCATGGTCTGATGCGCCTTCTGCCTGACCCAGGGCCAGCCATCACCTTTAGCCATGCAAGACCTTCTCCAGCTGGCTTGGGACATAGCCCAGGGTTGCCACTTCATCCACAGGTTGGAAGTGATCCTGGTTCTGGGGACCCCGAGCCCAACTCCTTCCCCAAGGAATAGCCCTTCCACATAACTTTTAAAGAAAAGATCAAGGCTGGAGTTTCTCAGTTCTGGCAGTGAATTTTTTACCTGACTCTGCAGGGACACTGCTGCCAGGAACTGCCTGCCGAGCTCCACCAGACCCAGCCAAATGGCCAAGACTGGGGACTTCGGGATGGCAAGCACTATCTACAGGTGTAGGACCTGGGGATGTGGAGAAGGCTGACGCTCCAAGGGAGTTTACCAGCACCTTTGGGCCATTTAAACAATTCATCACTCCTCTCCTCCCTCATGTAGGGCCAGTTATTAATGCAAGGGGAGCCAGGCTCTGCTGCCTGTCAAGTAGATGCCCTCGGAGGCCTTCCTGGAGGGCATCTTCACACCCAAGACAGACTCCTGGTGATAACACGCCCTCCCCTGCCTTGGGCCACCTCTGGTGAGGGAAAGGGAAGCTGTGCCTGCTGGGCCTCACTTAGTTCCTCCCACTTGTGATGCAGGTCTTTTGGAGTGCTGCTCTGGGAGATCTCACTGGACTACGTGCCCTACTCTTGGCACACCGATCAGGAGGCGCTGGGCTTTGTCATCTGAGGGGGATCGATGGACCCTCTCAGGGGCTCTCCAAGGCCTGTGTGAGTATGGAGTGTTGGCTCAGGAGGGAGGTCTTTTACAGCCATGGGTTGGCATGAACTCCTGCCTCTCCCCAGGTACCATTTCATGACCCAGTGCTGGCAGCATGAGCTTGAACTTCACCCTAGTTTTGCCAGCATCTTGGAGGTCTTCAGTACCGCACTCAGGTGTGCCCCCTGACCTGTCCCGACCACCCTGGACTTGGGGGTCAGGAGGGAAGCCATAAAACAACACTGTGGCCCCCTGCTCCCCTACCCTCCCATTACAGAACCCTGATGTGCTGAATTCACCCCTTCCAGTGGAACTGGGACCCATCCTGGAGGAGGAAGGGGCTGGGGAGCCTATCTTTGGGGGAACTAAGATGCCCACAGACCCAAGAACCAAGTTTGGGGAGATTGAAGAGCTGGGGAGTGAACCTCCTTGGTCCCTGGCCTCAAGCCCTCCAAATCCAGGGGTCTCCAACCTCAGAACCTTTGGAATCCCACCTATGGTTCCTGGGTCCCAAAGGGCCCTGAGGGTGAGGACTCTGGCACTGAGGGTAGCAGTTCCTCCCTGTACTCCTCCCCAGGCTTCTAGGTGGCTTATGTTCCAAGTAGCCTCTGTCTCCCACAGTCTGTGCTGTATGTCTGGGCCTGTATATCTGCTGGCCTGGCACCATGGACCCTCCATCCTGGAAACCAGTCTCAGGCCTCCTGGGCAAGAGTCTGGCCACTCCCAGCCTTTGATATTTGGGACCAGGGATACTCCCCCAACTCCCAGGTGTAGGTGGGGAATTGAAATTGCCTCCTGCAGGAAGTCTTCTCTAGATTGCCTTTACCCCACTAGCGTCCTCCATCTGGGCAGCCCCCAACACTACAGATACCTCTAAAAAAGAGCTCTTCTCATATCCTCCAGTGATCTGAGTGGATGTGAGGGATGCCAGGGAACTGAGAAAGAAGGGACCAGAGGAGGGAGGGGATGAGGCCTGAGTCAAAGCTGGTGTCTTTGAGTTTTATTGGGAAGGGGAGTCCATTGTAGTGTGGGAGGCCAGACCAATAGATCTAGTACCTGTGAAATAAAGTTCATTATCTGGCTTCTCTGGAGAGGTATGGGGCCCCCTCAGAAGAGCTGGGCTGAAGAAGAAGCCACTCATCCCACTTCTACTCCTCCCTTGCCCGGTAAATTAGTGTCATCAGCTCTGGGAACACTGGGGCTTTTATGGGGGCCAGGCCCTGCGCGTGCAGTGTGTCCTGTAGTGGTCGGCACCTGGCCCTATAGGACCGTATGAACCGCCCCGCACCGCGGGGTTTCAGTCTCTCGCCTGCATGCATGGCGGGGATGCAGGCGCATGTCCTTCTGTCAGACCCTCCGGTCCGTGGGGACAGGGGCCCAGCCTCATCTCTCAGCTAGGCTGGCCAGGATGCCAATGAGATTGTCCAGCCCCAGCAAGTAGCCGTCCTCTCGGTTGCCCTCCTCCCAGGGCCGTCGGTGGTCCAGGGTCTGGCCGTCGGGGAGGGGCGTGGTCTTGCCGAAGTCGATGAGCCATACGCCAGCGCGGTGGCAGTGATCATGCACGAAGAGGAGCGAGCTGCCGATCACCTGCCGAGTCCCACACCGTCAGGCTACGGCTCTAATCCGGAGAAGCCCTCCACCCTATTCCCTCACAGACCGCAGACAGACCCGGTACCTGAGCCTACCCCTCTTACCTCGTGCTTCCTAAAGAACTCAGAGACCTCCAGTGTGTCCCGGATCTGCTGCAGGCGGTTCAGATACCTCCTCTGGAGAGGGTAGAGTAGGAGAGGAGAACAAATTAACTGAATACCAGCTGAACCTCTGCGAATATGAGGAGCGCCATGATGCATGTTTGGCTTGGCAAATACCGTGGTGAGGAAGGCACAGGCCCCCACGTGGCGCGCAGCCCAGAAGGGAAGGAATGTAAAGCAATTACAACACAATGCGATAAATGCTATGATGGGGGTCACATAGGGTAGGGTGCTACATAAATTGACCTGACCTGGGGACACCCCTAGGTATCAGGCTCCCCAGCACCTCAGGGTTCTGGGATCCCGCGCTCACCAGCACTTCGGCATCCCCTTGCACAAACTCCTCGAAGACGCGAATCACCTGCTCCCGGCTTCGCGTGGTCTTGAAGTCTGTGCTGCAGGAGCCGTCGGCTTTCTGTAGGAGGTGGGCAGAAATTGTCAGGGGCCCCGTGCCCGCCCGAGGGGAGAGGATCAGGCCAGAGCAGCGGTACCTCCTCGGACGTTGAATGCCAGGGACAGCGAGACGGCCGCCAGAGGCTTGCCTCTTCCGGGGACTGTCAGGGTGGGAGGTCAACATGGAGGACAGACACCGCACAGTGGGGCTGCGGCGGGGGAAGGGCCCGGGAGGTGCAAGGCGAAGCGGGCCTGGCTCACCTTAATGCCCTCGATGCGGAAGCCGAGCGTGGTACTGGAGCTGATGCCTTCTCGCCACTGCATGTAGCGCGGCTTAGTGACCGCGCGCTGCGCGTGCTCCTCCTCGGTGGGTGCCGCAGGGTCTATGGCCAGCATCTTCTTGTACATGTCCTTCCGCAGCTTGGGCCGCTCGCGGGCTTTGGTCAGCTCCTCTTCCAGGTAAGTCCTACGGAGGCGCAGACAGCGGCGGGGCTTGAGCAGGCGCACACCCGGACCCTGTAAAGCACGGCCTTGGGCACGCGTAGAGCGCTCGTTCCCGCCCCGGGCCTTTTACAGGTTCCCACCTGCCCGGTAGGGCCCGCGTACCTGACGCCCATCTTGCAGTCAAGTACGCAGGGCCCATCGAAGCCGTCGAGCAGGTCCTGCAACTGCAGGTAGCTCTCGCCGTCGCGCTCCACCACACCGTGGAAGGCGGGCACGCAGCCGCGCAGCGCGTCCGCCATGAGCCGTGCCAGGCAGTAGCGCTCGGGCTCTGAGCTACGCTTCAGAATCATCCCGCTGCTGCCCGCCTTGAAACTCCCTGCGGGCAGGCGCTAGTTAGTGCTGCCTAGTCCCTTCCTCCCCGCCTCCACCCACCTCCCCCGTGCCTGCTCCGTGCTCACCCGTGTGCCCTGCCAGCTGCACCCAGGAGTAGCGCTTCTTGAAAGGGCTCATGACGGGCAGATTCACCATGGTCCGGATCTTCTGCCAGTGGCTTTTCTGAAAGCGACACGGTCCCGGTCTGTAAGTTAGCGTCTGCATAAGCCCTCCTTCCTCTGGAACACGGTCTCGCCCAGCCCAACCTTACAATAAGCAGCTAGGGCCTGATGAGTCAATCATTCATTCGCTCAGGGCAAGTTTACTGTGAGCCTGTGTGGCGGACCCTGAGACAAGCACATGCAGTTGACAGACATCCAGCTCTTCAGTGTGCTGAAAAGAGCCCTGGGCTCAGTGTCAGAAAGCTCACGTTTGCACCCCAGTTCTGCTGCTCCAAAGCTGCATGTGGACAGGTTACTAAACTGCTCTGTCAAGGTTTTAGGACTTTTGTGAGCATGAGAATCACATGATGGTCACTCTTGTTTAAAAAAATGCAGATTTTCAGGTCCACCACAGGGAAATTCTGAGCAGTCTGGGGTGGGACCAAAAATTTGCATTTCTACCAATGCCTCCGGATATTCTGCGGCCTGAGAAGCCCCTGAGCTCAGTTTCTTCATCTGTAAAATAGGGAAATAACCACTCTCGCTGGGTTGTTGTGAGTAGTAAATGAGGCTTGAGTGTGACAGATGCCCCCACCCCCACCCCATTCCTTGGCATGAAGCAGTAGCTGGACAAATCTGGATTATTGTTTCATTTACTTGGGACCATTGGTTCCTCTCATTTAAGAAGAAAGACAAACATGGAAACAAACCATTACATAGGCCCAGGGCAGGGAGGCCAGCCTGGTAGGGCCTGGAGAAAGAGTGGCTTGGGGCTCCCCAAGGCCCTCTTGCTATCCCTGGATGCCGTCTCACTCCTAGCCAGTTGACAAGGCCCAGGGCACCCTTAGTCCTGATCTGGACCCAGAAACCTGGGCTTTGAAAATGGGATACAGAGCTGAGGGTCTGTCATCTTAGATGAAATTGGGAGGGATATGTAGATTTTGGTGTACCTTTTGCCTCTTGACCATTGTGTCTAGCCTTCAGCCAGTCCTGAGAGTATCTCATACTCTGGACCTTTCCTCTTCCCACCCCAAACTCATCAGTCCTGTGTCTACCCACTGAAGTGCAGAGGTTTGTTCATGCAAACATTGTGTCTGCTGCCTTCTCCCAGGGTGCCTGCCTTTTAGAGGAGTTACACATGTGTGCCTCCACAAGCGTGGAACCCAGGAATCCAGCTTCCCTGACCAGAGGGTGTTCTAACAGGGAGAGGGAGAACTGGCATGCTGGCCTAAGCAGGGGAGGCTGATGCCCATAAAACCCCTTTCCGTGGGGAGGAGATGGAAGTTAGCGACAGAGCACTGGATGGGGAGTCCGGAGTTGGTTCCAGTCCTGGCTCTGTCACTTTCTATCTGAGTGAACCCAAGGGAGAATCTCATCTGTGTGAGCCTGTTTCCTCTGGACCTAGCTGTTGCCATAACACGAGCCACCATTTACTGACCGCCTACTGCATGCCAGGCACTTCTCATCTCCATCAGACAGCATTGCTCCTGTTTTCCTACTGAAGTCCCTACATGGCACACTAGGGTGTGATCACTTGTCCAATCCCTGGGGATCTGGGGGTGTAGCCAGAAGCAGCCCACTAGAAGCATGACATCTCTTTCAAAACTCCCTTTTTCACTCTTTAAATACATACAAGGTCTGCATTATGCTGCATGATAAATCCAAGTTTTATTATAAAACTCTCCCACCTCCGAATCCTCAAATAAAATTCCAGGAAGATGTATGTGCTGTGTGTATTGAGTGGCACCATCCTATACCCTCTGCCCCCACACTCAGTTTGAGATTCGTAATGCTGCTGCACAGGCACAGCAAGTGCATGAGGTGGTAATTATTGCCATTTTACAGAAGGCAATCGAAGTTCGGAGAGTTAACATCCCCTCCATCCCTGCTCCCAGCCCCCAGTCTCTGCCTTAAGCTCCAGTTCAACCCCCTCCTCATGCTTCAATTGCCCCAGCAGGTTCCGAAATCCATGCTACCACCCAGACTTCCTTTAGGGGTCAAAGGGGACCCTGCAGGAGAAAGAGTTTTGTACAAGATGAAGCAATTTGCAGCCACAAGGTGGTATGTTTTAATCACTGAGGAAACACTGAGATCTGTCTGGGGACCCCTCTCTGTTGGCTGGACACTTTTGCTTCATCCAAAGGGATGGGTTTAATGGTGGGGCTTCGGGCAGCTTTAGGGACTTACTGGCAGAATTTGGGGGACAGTGGGACGAGAATGGACTTCATCAGAGGGTACATCTAGTTCTGCAGCCACCCTAGTAGAAGAAGGAACCAGCCTTGGGTTAGGTGAGATGGGAGAACGGCATCATCCTTTCTTCTGGGATCATGTGGGAGCGGTGAGTGAGGCTGGAAGGTGGAAGCTGTGCCTGGTAGAAGAGGATTTAGTACCTGCAGTCCTGGGCTACTGACACTTGATTAATGTGTGATAACATAGCACTGACTTGCTCCCAAGCTGAGGTAACGTGGGGTCATCTCTCCACTCTCCCCACCACAGTTTTGTGAGGATCGTATCAGCCAAGAGCATCAAAGACTAAGGTTGGTTCCAGCCATGTGGGTTACAAAGGGCTTTCACACCCATAATGCCATCTCAGCCCTCTCAGTCACCTCTTGAGGTTGGTTGGTAGTGACAGGATTTAGTTCTTCTGCCAGTAATGCATATGGTCAAACATGGAAGGAGTTGACGCAAGTATCATGGAACTCTGTCGTCTTCCATCTTAGGGAGCTACCTCCCCCAGGGAACATAATGCATATAAAGATGCATGTATCCAAAAAGGTTCTGGGAGAATCATTCTTTGGTGGGTGGGTGGGGATTTGGGCACACGAACAACAGCAGGGAATATATTTTTGAGCAGGTAAGGCTTTTATTGTATGAATATCAGAAAGCAGATTTATTATGTTACAGAGTGAAATCTAGCTGAAAAGAGGGCTAAAACTCCATCCTCTGGCACAGTCTATTCCGCCACAGAAGTCTGGGAAAGCCGCTCACAGCCAAGAGGCTACCCAGACATCTTGGGACAAAAAGCTCAGGAGAGCTGACCATGTGAAAGAGTCTTTGATGAAATCACAGGAGGACCCTCCGATACTTCCTCACTCATGGAGCTGGACAGGGAGCATCTCTCTCTGGGCAGGGCTTAGCTGGATAGTAGCCTCAGACCCTCCTTTGTCTGAGCTCTATTTGGAAGCCCTGAGGACTCTCCTCCTTCTCATATCACACCAGATATTCAGTGTATCTTCTGCCAGAACGGATCCTTTGCTTGTCTTTGGTATTCATCCCCATCCTTCCTGACTTCTACTCCCTACCTCCAGCTGTCCAGACTCTGGCGAAAGCTCTCTACCACCCAACCCCCTCACCATGTTCCCAATACTCTATCAAATAAGCACTCCTGGTGGCAGTGGTGATGAGAACAATCCGTTTAAATTTATAAGATGATTTGCACTAAGGTATAAGTGACCCATGACTTCACCCTCCCAGGGGCATCTGCTTTTTAAAAAGGAAGGCTGTTAACCTAAATTCTGCTCTATAATTAGTGAGAAGTGAAGTGTGGGAATTCTGGGTCCAGGACAGGATCGAATCCAGGTCTCCTTACCCATCCTGGAGCACTGAGAGAAGAGAACCAAATGAACAAGAGTCAAACACCCTCTCTTCTGCTAGAGCAACATCCCCAAATTGTTTTAATAGGCAGACAGGGCCTAAGAATACAGTCATGCCAGCCACCCTTGGGGATAGGGCCCCAACTCCTCTCCTGGACTGTATGGTTTTCCTTGCCCATGACTCTTCCCTCTACCGTAGGAAAGGACCCAGCAGGGAGGCAGGCTGCCCAGTCCCAACTACCTTGCGGGGAGCCCAGCTCCAGGCTCTGGGAAGACTGTGCGTAGCTCCTAGGAAGAGAAGTGAAGGATGTACAAGCTGGGCAGAGCCTCCCTTCTCTTCCCGTTGTCCACCCAGGCCTGAGTTGTAAGGGGCTGGTGAGCTGGGAGCTGCCGAGCACTGCCTCAGCACCCTTCTCCCAGGTGCATCCTTCACGGTCAGCCAGCCGATGGGCTCTGCTTCCAACCTGGGCAAGCCCTAAAGGCAGCCTGGGCGGGCGCACTGTGGCGCTCCCGGCCTGGCCGCGAGGCAAAGTCCGAGCCGGGCCCTCCACGCAGACGCAGGCGGCCTCTGTCAACAGCCCCCGGCTTATCTGCCGCTGCCTCGGCTGTTTGCCTTCGGGGAGGCCCCGGCGTGCTGGGGGTTGGGAAGGCCTGGGACTCGCCGCCTCGGAGCTGGAAGGGCTCTCAACGGCCATCTGCTCCAGCTCCTGCCGCCCCGGGTGACAGCGAGGCCCAGAGTGGGAGAGGCCGGCCAAAGACGCCCAGGCAGAGCTGCGACTGGTCCCCGGAGTCTTGACCCAGGCTGGCCTGTCTACGTTGTACACGGTCCTGGGCCGCGGGACCTACTCCGCCTTTGGGAGGAAGAGCGAAGCTGGGGGCTTCCCTCCTGGCTCCCTTCCTCCAGCGCCCGCCTCTCAGCTGTCAGAGATTTGAGCGGGGGAGCGGTGGGCCCACAGCTACTGCTCCGGGTTTTTGGAGGTGGGGAGGGAGGAGTCCTCTCACTGCCCCACATCACCGCCTTAGAAACCACTGGGCGGCACCCGCCTCCCTTCAGGCGCCAGGGTTGCACCAAGAATGATCGGGGATCAGGCGTACCCTTACGCCGGGGGAGGAGAGAGGGACTCCCCGCACCCTACACCTGGTGGCGGAGTGTGTTCCTGCTCTATGAGACTCTTCCCTTCTTTCTCTTGTGTCACTTACAAACCACGCCGCCCTCTGGGTAATGTAAGTCTCCGGGGTAACTGAGTCACGGAGCCACAGCAAGTCATTACAGTGACTCCCGCGCCTCGTCCAATCCGAGCGCGGGGGGAGCCCAGGTTCAGCAGGCCCCGGCAACCCCGGCGCGCGTCCGCCGCTCTCACCGCCCTTCTGGGCAGGCCCCGAGCCACCAGAGCCTGCGGGGAGCCCTTCGCCTCTCCCTCCACTACAGGGACACTTGCATAACGTGGATCTAGAGCAACTCCTTCGCGTTGACCGCGGATAGTTATGTGAAGTATTTGGCCTTGGTTAAAACCAGGGGGACAAGACGTCTATCCTGGGCGCGGCACATGCGGGAGGGGCAGGCACCGGGAATGACTTCACCGCACCCTAGCCTGGGTTATCCGAGGGTCAAACCTGGCGCCGGAACATCCAGGCTACCAGAGGCGGAGGTCAGCAGGCTGGTCCCACCCTTTCCGCCTCAGTTTACCTTCTCCCGGGCCAGAATTAGGAGGAGTAAAGCGGAGGAGGGCTGCGTTCCGCCCCCTGCCAGAGCTCCCAGTCCCGCGCCCCTCCCTTCCCTGCGTCCACGCCTGGTGCGGGCGCCGGGAGCAGACGGCGGCGGCTAGCGAGCAGAGCCTGGAGCGCGGCTCCACTCCCACTCAGGAGAGGGAAACCGTGGCAACGGCGGGGGTGGGGCCGCGGCGCGGGAGAGGGGGAGGCAGAGAGGGAGACTCGTTGACCCCACTCTCCGAGAGTTCGTGGGGCAACGCTAAGGCCCTCCGATCCCTCCAACCATCTCTCAGCCAGCAAGTCACGCTCCCCCCGCCGCCCCCTCCCCGCTCCCCGTGGCGGGTCGCAGACTCCTCCTTACTCTCTTAGACGCCCCAGGGCCCGGACCGCGACTCGCCTGTGGAACCGGGGTGACCACTGTAAAGGTGAGGGGTCGGCCCGGCGCCTCCCTTTGGCCCCAATGCCCTCCTAAAGAGTGAGACTCGGACCCGCCGGGGAGGGAGCTTAGGGCAGGAGTCGGTCCGCAGAGAGCTCAACGCAGGTCCCCGCACGCAGCCCCCGCGCCCCGCGCTGGCCCCGCCCCCGCGGCCAGTACCTGACCCACGTCCTCGCTCGTTTCCAGCTGCACGTTGCCGCGGCTCCGGCTCTCGCTGTCGCTCAGAAGATCGTCCTCCGAGTCCTCGGGCAGCGACGAGGAGCCAGTGGAGGAGAGCGACGAGGTGGAGAGGCGGCGCGGCTGCTGCAGGTGCGACGAGCCCACGGCCGGGAGCCAGCCACCCTCCGGCTTGGGCGGCCCGGGGCTGGCCGGGGTCACGTCCGGCTCCTCGGCCGTCACAGTCAGCTGCGGGATCACCGGGGCAGGGGGAGCCCGCGGAAGCCCGTTGGGGATCTGTCCCCCCCGCCGCTTGGCCCCGCGGTACCGGGGCTCCCCTGCGGCGGCGGCGGCAGCGACCGCGGCGCAGCGCGCCTCGAAAAGCAGGCGCAGCTCCCCGACACTCCGGCGCGGGGCCCGCTCCAGCCCGGGGCTGCAGGGCCCCGCGCCTCCCGGTCGCGCCATGCCCGTCGGGCCCCCGGGCAGGGTCATTTCCCAGCAAGAGAGCCGCCGGGGAGCCCACCAGCCCGCGGCGCGGCGGGTACTGGAGCCGCTCGGCGCCCCAGGCTTGAGACTGCCCCGAGGCGGAGCCTGCGCGGCCGCTCGCCTGGGCCCCGCCTCGGCCGCGCCCCCCGCCCACTCCTTTCACTTTCAGAGAAAGCGCGGGCCTCCTTGGGTTCCTGCCCAGAAGGGAAGGCTCCCTGTTGCTCCTCCGGGTGGCCGGGAAGCCCAGACCTCCTGGAAACACACAAAACCCGGGCCTGGCCCTCGCGGCCTCTCAGTGCCCACTCTCGAGAAGACCGGAGGGGCTGCTCCGTCCCACGCCGTGCCGCGTCCCCGGGAGATTCCTCCTGGCAACTCCAAGGGCCCCGACCCCGCAGGAGAGGAGCTGGTCCAGCTCTTGCTCTCGCACCCAGTCCCTGGGGCTCCTTTCCGCGTTCCACTCATCCTGGGCTAAGGCTTCCAGGTCTCCGGGGCTTTTCTCGCCCGGGGCCCCTTCGGCACAGAATTCAAGGCCTTCGGCTTCCCAAAGAAGCCTCACCCCAGGGCATGTGCCCAAGTGGGGACTCTGTCTTGGGAACAAGCTGAGGCTTCTCCCCCTCCCTACCCCTCCAGCTCCCCACTTCCCGGCTGGCAGAGTAAAAGGTCAGGGGGCAGGACCCGGATCTCTCCAGGTTTTCCTGGCAGAGACCTGGGCAGCATCCCTGGCTGCTGGCTGGCGAGGGCTGAGCCCTTCTTCCTCCTTTCCTTTTGGAGTTCGGGGCTTGGAGTCTGCTGTGGGGCTGTAAGCAAGTCATTTCACCTCCTTTGAACTGCTGATTCTCCTTGGCAGGGTTGTTGTCCACCTCACAGGATTGATGTGAGAATGAAATGAAAGATGTGCTATCTCTGAAACGTTGGAATAATTTTAGTGTGAGTGGTAGAAAGAGCCTGCCTCAGGTTCACCACACCCCAGATGTGATTTTAGGCAGTCTCTTCACCTTTCTAAGTTCCATTTTCTTACTTGTAAACGTAGGAAAACCTCACCTGACCCACAGAGTTGTGGCTGTGAAACTGGGAAGAGGGTGCTAATGGCGGTGAAGGATCTCATACACTGCAACGTTCTCAGCAGTGGCATCATAGTGGCGGATCTTCCGTCACTTTGCATGTTAGCGGTCAGCTGAGCTGCAAAGGCTGCTTTGTGTAGAAATCAGCATTTCACAGCATTTCCTGTTTTCCCCCAAACGCCATGAGTGAGAATCCCTCATCAGGTGCCCGGTGCCTAGGAGTTATTGGGGGACCTCTGGGGAGACTGCCCTCAGAAGGACGGCCTCTGAGCTGATGAAGGCCAAAAGGAGGAGCTTTCCTTTCGTTATCTCCCTTCAGCCAGAACTCAAGGATGGCCCAGGAGGAGAGAAAAGGAGGGTTCAGAGAGACAGTGGGAGCCTTCAGCAAAGAAGAAAGGAGAAGATCCCTGAGGGGGAATTGATGAAGAAGGTAAAAGTGTGGAAGAAAGAGTGGGAGGGGGAGGAAAGAGGAGAAACTGAAGGAATGAAGGAGTGAGAGAAAGAAGGAAATACAGGAGTCTGAATACTTAAGTCTTCTGTGGAGAACCTGGGAAGACACATGGCTATTTCTCTGGGACACAGAGGTCTGCAGGAACCTGGGTGTTTGGGTGACGGGTGTGTACTCAAGGGCTTGAAGGCCCAGAAACACCCATGTCTCTTGCTCTCACTTCTCTCCCTCCTTCAGAGCTACCCTGCTTAATGGTGGGAGCTGGGAAGGTACTGCCCTCAGAGAGGAGACTGGGGGCAAATCCAGGGTGGAGAGAGTCAGCAAGGACCTGTCAGAACTGGAAAGGTGGGAAGAGAAGCGAGAGGAGGGAACATGTCCTCCACACCTGTGTGCCCGTCAATGGATGGGCAATGTTGGAGGCATGAGCAGGCTGGGAGCTCGTGTCAATTTGGCCGCCACAAGAAAACTCAGGGCAATTCCTTTTTCTTCTTGTATTAGGCACTTGTCCAAGGCCAGCGACCAAAGAAGAGGTCTTTGCCGCACCTGCCCAGGTGTTCCTCACTGGGAAGGTAAGGGCAAACCTAGGAATTGCATATTGAAACGAGAGTTAATTTCATAGATTTTAGAGTGGAAGTACTTTTAGATGCCTCTATCATCCTCACAGTACAGCAGAAGTAACAAAGGGGTTAAGTGACTCAACCAAGGAGGTTAAGGCACTTGTGCAAGGCCACACAGCTAGTTGGTGGAAAAGCTGGAGTGTATCCTAACTTCTATTCCTGTGCTATGCTCAGTTTCTTAAATTAACAACTTGTAGTTCAGTCCCTAGTTCCTTATCCAGTGAAGGCAGAGTCTGCCTCCACCTACCACAGGCAGAAAGCATAAGGGGGCAGGGTTTACCCCTAAACCCAATAGAGCTGTGGGACAAGGTCAAGGGGTTCTCACGTCCTCTTAGGTGAGCCAGGAATGACCTTTCAAATCCTGGAATCCTGTTTTTGTGCCTCAGTTTTCCCAGTCCTTGAAGCTGAGTAGATGGATGTGAGTAGAGGGGGGTGGAAAAATCAGACTGACTACTACCTAGGTGGAGGAACGGCCTCTTGTGTGCTGCAAAAAAATGGAGGTATGAGAGCAAAGAAGAATGTTTCACAGTTTGGATGGTCATTAGGTGGCTGATCTGAGATGGGCCATGGGAGTCCCTTATCCACAAGGTCTTATCCACAAGGTCAGCTATGTGTCTGAGAAGAGAACTGATCTTTCTTCTTCTTGTGGCCTCTCAGTTCAGCGATCCTCCTGAACCCTAGAGGCCTGCATCCTGGGGTGTCGGAGTCTTCACCTCTCTCCATGTCCTTCAGGACTTATCAGGCATGAGGGCTACATCCCTCCTGGAGGTAACAACCCTGGGGCACAAAAGCTGGAGAAAGGAGCGCCTAAAGAATGGGGTGTGTGAGGTGAGGTGCTTCTGGTTTTATTCCCTAGCCTGCCTCATTTAGCTTTGTTCCTCCTCTACGCAACCCACAGGGCAGCACCAGTGGCCTCAGGGGCAGGAGCAAGGTCACCACTCACCATCTCTATGCCAGTTTCTGCTTCCCAAGACCCAGAGGCAGGGCCTCTCACCTGTGGGAGAGAAGATGAATGGGCCACCTGTTTTTTGTTGGTTTTTTTTTTTTTAATATTTATTTATTTATTTATTTTGCCTGTGCCAGGTCTTAGTTGCGGCATGCAGTATCTAGTTCCCTGACCAGGGATTGAGCCCGGGGATTGAGCATTGGGAACGTGGAGTCTTACCCACTGGACCACCAGGGAAGTTCCCCACCTGCTGTTTTGAGGGGATTGGAAAGCCTCTCCAGAGAGAGCCTAGCTTCTATGTTGTGTGTGTGTGTGTGTGTGTGTGTGTGTGTGTGTGTGTGTGTGTATATGTGTGTTGGGGAGGCAGAGGGGCGGCATATGCTCCTTTAGACCAGGTGGTACAGGGTCTCATTCTAGTCAACAACTCCCAAACATGCTCTGTGGTGCTTAGTTTAGTGTCCTCCAAGGGACTTTCTGACCCCAGGACTCCAATATTCTGTGACAATACCTATGACTCATTCATCATTTACAGAGCAAACAAACTTCCACTGAGCAGCTGCTATGAACCAGGCATTGTGCTAAGGTGAAAGGGATACAGGAATGAGTAGCTCCTTACCAGGAGCGGTGGTACATCATTTTACATTGTCTTCTGATGGAGGGAAGCGAGAAAGGACCCAACAGAAAACAGCTCCCAGGATGATAAATGGCTGTATTTACTGTTTCCACGGGATTTTCAGTGAGACCTTGGTCTTTCAGCTGCTTCATGCAAACAATTCCCCAACCCTGGTCAATCTGTTGCCCTTCTCTGCCCAGGGCACGGTAGAGAGAGTGCTGGAGGGCTTCCCAGAGCCAGGGCCCAATGAAAACTTGCAGACGGGGAAGAACTGGAGGTCTCTTTCCTCCTGGAAAGAAAAGTGAACAGGGCTTCCCTGGTGGCGCAGTGGTTGAGAGTGTGCCTGCCGATGCAGGGAACACAGGTTCGTGCCCCGGTCCGGGAAGATCCCACATGCCGTGGAGCAGCTGGCTCCGTGAGCCATGGCCTCTGAACCTGCGTGTCCGGAGCCTGTGCCTCACAACTGGAGAGGCCGCAGCAGTGAGAGGCCCGCGTACTGCAAAAAAAAAAAAAAAAAAAAAAGTGAACAGCTGTCTTCATTTGACAACCCAAGACCCTTTTCCTTGCCTCCGGGTTTCTGCTCCTCCCCACGCAGTCTCTGACCCCATAATTGATAGAATTTGTGGGAATATCTTCTGACAGTTTAGCAGGACTTGGGATCTAATAGTGTTCACTGACCTGCCACCATCTGAATCACTCTCCTCTAAAACGAACAAAATGTGTCACCACGCCTGTGTATGTTCAATAAGAACATTTTCTCTCCTGACACACTTCAGAAACAAGGTTTCCCATCCCTCCCAGGAGCCTGTGTTCCTGTGGTTCTCCCTCCTCCCTCTCTCCAAAACTCAGAACCCGCAGAATCTCTCCCAGTGGCCAAGCGGAGGCAGAGGGGATTGGTAGCGTCTGAGGTCAGGGACGCGGGACGCGGCCCCCAGTGTCGAGGCGATTGCTCTAAGAACGTTCGGGGTGCAGTCGTCCTCCGTCCCCCACGTCCCTACCAGGGCACCTCTGGAATCTTGTAACCGCGGGAGGTGGGCGCATCCCTTAATTCCATTTGTGATCTCCGCCTGCCAGAGTGACCTCCACCCCAGGTGCGCGGAGACCGAGCCCACAAAGCCTCCGGTGGCTGGGTGGAACCAGGAGGCACCGGGAAGCTACGCGCACGCCCCGGGTCCGTGGAGCAGATGCCCACTCCACCTCGGCGTTGGCTGCAGGGGCGCCCCACGCCACGCGCCAGGAGCGCGCCCGCGAGCTGAGGCCCCTACTCCCAACTGTGGGAAGCCGCTAGGACGCGCGCCCGGCAGGGGTCCCCACACCTAGAGCCGCGAGCGCGCGCACATGCAGGCTGCGGGGTCGGCCCCGCGCGGCACTCGGACCCGGACTCCAAGGTCGCTGGGACTCCAGTGGGCGAACGGAGGCCGAGGCTGTTGGGTGGTCGGGGCCGTGACACACCGGCCCCGGGTGAGGGGATAGCTCCCATCTGCCACAGCTGCTTTTCTCGCGGTCTTGGGTCGAACCCATAGGACGGACAGTTTGGGCTTCTACTGCAAGCAGCGTCCGCACCGCCGGGTCTCCTTCCCGCTTGCGCTGCAGTCTGGGGACACGATGGAGGGGAGAGGTGGCATCAGAAGCCCCAGAAAGCAGGGGCTCGGGAAGGACGTCGGCTTGCCCCGCCCCCCTTCCCTCCACCACGTTTATTGGGCGTTAACTAAGCGCTAGGCGGAGGAGGACACTAGTAGCTTCCAGGATGGTGGGGGGCGGGGAGGCTCACAAATAACAACAGTACACCGTGGTGGGTGCCGCCCTAGGGGAAGCCTAGGTGCTCCCAAACCCGAGTGGGAAGGGACAATCAGGGAAGGCTTCCTGGAGGAGGTGGCCTTTGAGCGCTGAAGGGTGAAGAGGAGTTCTCCAGGGAAAATCGGTGGAGATACACCAGTGCATTCCGGGAGAGGTGAATGTGTTTATGGCTGAGCAAGATGTGGTCTCCACATGAACTTAGTGAAGCAGGGTCATCAACAGCTAAAAGAGAGAGAGAGAGAAAAAAAGTGATATTCTGAAGACGGTTATCAAGGTAGTCATCATGAAACAGATCAGAACTTGGTTGGACTTCTTTACACTTATTTTCCGGTTTGGTACTGTTTTTAATGTTTTAATTACTCTCCGTGGTGGTGGGGAGATCAGGCCTCACAATCTTTCTGAGCCCGCTGGGGCAGTGGCGAGGTGGAGGCCTCAGAGCCACTGAGGGCTGGGAGTGGGAGGATGCTTTCAGACTGACCATCAGTAAAGAGGGAGTGTGTTGGGGGGTGGAGAGAATAGCAGCAGCAAGTTTGGACCAAAAGGCAGCTGTCTTTCTCTGGACGGTTCTCCAGGCCAGCCCCAGCACCCACTGGAACCTCTATGTGGAGACTGAGTTTCTTGACCCCCAAGGTGGAGGCTGCCAGGAGTCTCTGGGCCAAGTCATGCCCTCTGTCAGCACTCGGGCTGTTCTCCTGTGACTTCCCACCCCTATTTCACCACACTGGCCCTTGCATCCCAACCCCTGCCACTCTGCCCCAACAGTCTCTCCTGCGAGGCCTAGTGGCCTCTACTCTCACTGACAACAGCATTTATCAAACCGTTATCGAGGAAAGGAACACTTTAACAGGCTCCTGACAGATCTTATAGTAAAGATGGGGAACTTGGGCTCAGAAGAGTTAACCAGCTCAGCCCTAGGTAGTTAAGTGGTGGAGCTGGGATATGAACCCTGCACTGAGCCCGCTTGCCTTGTGGCTTTTAGGTCCTCCCTCCGGTCCAGGGCACAGTCTGGAAGCCCTAGACGTGCCTGTGCTCCACTGGCTAAGCCCCTATTCAGGGCCAAGAAACTCTGGCACTGAAGCTGGCCTGGGGAAACTTATAGAGAAGGCAGGCTGCCCCTCTGCCCCCCACCCCACCGCCTTAGTGCTGCTGTTCCCTCCAAGCCTCTGACACTCTCCTCCCCAAGGCAGTTCAGCTGCCCCTTTGGTCAGGGAAGTCACGCAAAAAAAATCTGAGCTGGAGGTCCATGGCTTCCCCATTCCTGGACACCACTACCCAGGACACCCAAGGAAAGTCAGCTCCTTCGCTCCCTCAACTCCAGAAAAAGTCGATGGACCCTGCACCCCTCTCGCCTTTGCATCCCTCCACCTGAGACAGTCACAGCAAGTGGCTGCCTCACAGCAGGGAACCCTGGGAGATAACTGGACTAGGCTGTCCTCTGCTCAGAATCTCTGCTCTCTAGGCTCCCAGGGAGCCCACTGCTTCCAAAAATCAGGCAGCTGGGGACTTCCCTGGTGGTGCAGTGGTTAAGAATCTGCCTGCCAATGCAGGGGACATGGGTTCAACCCCTGGTCCGGGAAGATCCCACATGCTGCGGAGCAGCTAAGCCCGTGCACCACAACTACCGAGCCTGCGCTCTAGAGCCCATGAGCCACAACCATTGAAGACCTCACGCCTAGAGCCCGTGCTCTGCGACAAGAGAAGGCACCGCAGTGAGAAGCCCACGCACAGCAATGAAGACCCAACGCAGCCAAAAATTAATAAATAAGTAAAAGAAATAAATAAACAAAAATCAGGCGGCTGGAGTGATAGGGAGCTTAAGAAAACCTCATGAGATGCAGTTGCTGGGTGAGCCCCAGGGACCCACCTCTCCCAACACCAAAGGCAGGCTTGGACTGGCCTTGTACCATTGTGATTGTCACCTCCACCTTCCCATCTCTAAAGGAGAGTTGATCCAGGATCTTGCTTCCTAGCTAACACATGGTCAGAAAGGTTTGAGACACAGCCTCATGCAGTGTTGGTGGTGAGCCTTATAGATCTCCCCAGCTTGGGCCGTGAGGGAAGGGTATCAGTATTTCCTCCATAGGCACACTCACAGCCCCTGGGCTCCCCCTTCACACTCGTGACAGGCTGAAAACAGGTTAACAAAGGAATTGTGGCTTAGCCAACTGAAAGCTGGAAGGACCAGACTCTCCCCAGTGTTAGGCAGTGTATCTGGGGCCCACCTAGTTCTGTTAAAGCTTGGTGATATATCTTCCAAAGTAGGAAGTAAACCAGGCCAGTTGGAGGTTGCCTTGGCTCTAGACAACTACTGTCTCAGAGAGGCTTCTGGGGAACCAGGTGGCTGAAGACTTGACAACAGCCACTTTCACTTCGGGGGTGCAGGGCTAAGAGTAGGGGAAGGAGAGAAACCAAGTGAAAGAGAGACTCTCTCGGACTTTTAAAGCATGACTTTGAGAGCTGCCACTCAGGATGCAGTCCTTTGACTAAATCTGATTCCCTTGTTAAAACAGGGCATAAAGTTTATTTACAAGTATCTGTACAGTTTGAGTGACAGGTCAGGACTTCACAGAAACAGAAAACAAAAGCATTCTTTTTGAAGGGAAGTTGCAGGCAGTAGACTTTCCCTGCACCTGTCAGAAGCAAGACAAACAGACCTATACATCATGAGCCAGGCATATGGACATTGGCCTTTTTGCTTCTTGGAAGGAAGTGAAAAATGTAGAAAGCCACCTTAGGTGCCGCACCCTTCAATACTGAAACCACATGGTGGGGTCGGGGTGGAGCAGTAGGCTGCTGCTGTGATTCCCCAGCACAAGAAGCCTGAACCACCAAGAAGCCCAGCTGGTGGGATAAAGCCAATGCCTGGACCAGATCTCAGATCTCAGAGGTCCTGCCTCAGCTGAGACTGCAGACAAGCCCTCGGTCTTGACTCCAATCACCAAGTAGGCTACTCAGGTGACAAGTTAACATTCTGTCTTCTTTGGTTGGCTTTGCTCCCTGCTGTGTTTTGGTGTCTCAGAACGAAAGTTTCATTAGCTGCATGTGGGGAGGTAGTGGCAAAATGGCTACAGTGTGATGTAGTTTTAATAAAAATTTTATTACACAGCCATAATGTAACCGACACTTCTCCAAATCCAAATGATACTAAATACAGATCTACATGGTGGATCAGAATGACTCCAGCAAATTATATGGATTCTATAATTTCATGTCTTTAAAACCAGAGAAAAAAAAAAGTCCAAGTTTGTCACTATAGAAGAGGTCCCAGCAGCTTCCAGGACTCTGCTGGAGTCCAGGCAATGTTTAACAGTCTGTGATTCCACATTTACACAATAGTCTATAAAGAGTTTCGGTCAATGGACTATTCAAGTATATATGATTTTAATGAGTCCATCACCACTCCTTTGCCCAACCAAACTGTGTCACAGCCACCACATAGCTGTGTTACAGTCATATTTATCAATTTTACAGACACAATTCTTTTTAAAAACCATCGATTGCTGCTTTTTTCTTTTTTTTTAAATAAAAAAAGTATAAACTAAGTTAAAGCAACACTGAGGCTCTACTAAACCCAGAAGAGTTACCAAGTTCATTTTTATGTTTAAAAACAACTCCATGATTTCCCATCATCCCACTTTCTTATAGAAAGTAGGGTGAAAATACAAAGAGGGACTTTGAGATGCCTCTCCCTCTTGTGGGAGTCAGCAGCTCTCAGCTGTTCCTTTATCTTAGTTCTTGTTTTATATAGTCAGCTGTACTTTGTTCTGAAAAGATCTGTTAAATGCCACTTTTATTTACACTTGGAGCTTTACACCTGAGAATGATTATCAAGCAGTCAGCTTATCTCTTTGCAAACATTTCATAAAGACATACATACTTCTTTGCTGGCTTCACCCTAGCTGCACAACAATGTATATGCTTACCATATATATATGTATACACACACACAGAACTGCACATGCTTGTAACATTTGCAACCTAAATCTTTGTGTTCGTTCTCTCCACATTCATGTTGAATACTTTCTCTTAAAAAACAGAACAAAATATTATTCTTGCTGAAATGGCAAAACAGAATCACTAAGAAGAGACAAGTACATGGGGTGGAGAACAGACACACTCTACATTCAGCCAGGAGGCTGTGGGCTATACACATGGTCTGAGCAAGACACCTGCACTGCCCTCCCTGGTACCTGGCTGTGGGCTTCCCTCCCACCTGCCGACAGGGCAGGGGCCAAACTGGGGAGATTTCTCCAAGGTGGGGGAGGTGATGGGGAAGAGGAGGTGGGGGAGGGGAAGTTACACAGCTACAGCAGTCAGGCCTGTTTAGTAAGAAGAATCACATTTAATGAGTTTCTTTCTTGCAGTTTCAGATGCTCAAGTACAGCTGAAAAAAATCTGAAACAGCTATAGACCCATGACAGACTGATACAAAGAGTACTGCATTTTTAAAAAATGATAAAAAAATCCACACACTTACAGACACATACACACATACACACTCTCTCTCAAATAGACCCCCCACCCTCCCCACAAATGTACACTTTTTGGAAACTAAACTGGTTTTGAAAATCCTTCTTCCACAGAGATGGGAAGAAGAGAAAGATGAGGAGAGAAGAAGGAGGACTGCAGGTGCCCAGTCCCCACTCCCTCCAGAGGGTCAGGTGCCAAATGTTCAATGGTTGGGTCCAAGGCAGTCCATAGAGGAGGCTGCCCAGTGCTGCTGCTATCACCGCCAGGGGCTCCAGCAAGAATCCCAGCTCCACGGTAACACTGAATGCGTGCAGAGTGGCCAATGAATTGTGCTGGTTTTTTTTTTTAAAAAAAAAAAAGGCAAACACAAATCTAAAGACATGGATAAAGCCCAAGAGAGCCCAGGTTCACACTGGGTGGGGCCTGGGGGGTTGGTGGGAGATGTTGCAGACAAGGGAAGTCTATACAGCAAATGGTTTATATTACAGATGACTGGCAGTTTAGAGTCTCTTCCCAGTTCTACTGCTGCTCCAGCCCAGTGAGGGCAAATCAAAGGAAAAGAGGAAAGGTGGGGCACCGTGATGGGGCATGCAGGGTCAGAAGCAGCAGGCTGGGTGTGCTCAAATAAGCCCTCGTCGTTTTTTGTAGTCTTCCAAGTTCAGAGATCTCCTTGGAGCTCCATCCTTGGCTGGCGGAGCCTTGGAGGTGATGGCCAAAGCCTTTGACTCTATGGGAAAGAAGAGGCAAATCGGCATCTGAGGTCCTTTGGTCTTGTGCTTCACCCCTTCAGGTAGCCTTCCTTACTGTCCCTGTTCCCTCTCAAAACAGACCTGCAGCCTGTCTTACTCTGGTCTCCATAAATACTGGTAAGCAGACACCCCCATTTCTTCCCTAAAATCAGGCCTCCTTGCTGGCTGAGAGCCATGGAGCCAAGTGGTCCTTGCTCATCACCAATCTGCACCTTCACCTACCTGAGCTGGGAACTTGTAAATCAATCTTCACGTCGAAATCATGTACTTTGAACAAGTCTTCTGAGAGGTCACTGGCTGACTTAGAATTCAAATCTTTATCCTTTCCCTGACCCTGCAATGTGAAGAGAAAAAGTAATTACAAAGTATAAATGCAAGTGGACTTCAAGAAGCAGTGACCACTAACGGTAAAGGCTCCTGCTCGAGTTCATTAGATCTTCCTACTAAGGCCCTTTTCTGATTCCTTCTCTCAGAGGGAGGACAGGAGAGGCCACAAAGAAGTTTCTTTTCTGAGCCTAAAAGAGGAGAGGGAAGGGAAGGCTCATGTCTGTGGTGTGAGGGAGAAAGGGTGGGCTTAAGACAACAAGCCACCTCTGACCCAAGATTTTAGGAATTCCTGGAACAGTTTGGGCTCCTCAGGAAAAGGCAGAAAATGGCTTCTAAACGGGCAGTTTCTCTTGGTTTAATATTTTAGTTTTCAAAGAACTTTCACTTTTACAACTGCCTCATCCTTACACGTCAACTACTCCTTCTAATTGTCCTATGAGTTAAATAAGCAGGGTATATAATATTACCCCCACTTTACATATGAGAAAATGTGGATTAGAGGGCTAGAGGTCAGTTGCCTAAAGCCATAGTCAAGGACTTCATTAAGTAGTGGTGTTGGGTTTAGAATTTAGGTCATCTGACCAGAATTCAGTAGTTGTTTATTACATTTGTAAATAATGAGGATGGAGAAAGGACTGCAAGTGGGACGCCATGTTCCTCCAGGTGGGGACAATCAAACCCGACCCAGGAAGTGCCTCTGGTGTCCGGACCAGCGGCCGAGCTCCAGTAGTATACTTGCCTTGCTCATTTCCTTTGGAGCATCTGGTAACACTCCAGAACCGTATTTTGCGTTCAGCTGGGCCAATATGGCAGCTTGAACAGCCGGGTCTCTGGACTGAGAGACAATGCAAGTTATTTTAGAGATTGTTCAACACTCACACAGTCCTACCACCAGCTTCTTTCCCACCTACCACCACTAACATCACAGGCACCACAGTGGGCCCATCAGCAGATCAGTGGGGTTTTCCTCCACACTGCAAAAAGGGGCAATTAAAAGCTTTGAAGCCCAGCCCAGACGGGCCCTAGCTAGGCGCTTCAGCCTACACATTCCTCACCTCTGCTGCACTGGTAAACCTGCCCTGGCATAGGCGGTTAGTCCATAGGTTTCTACAAATCCATGCCAGGTTTTCACTACCTGTATGTCCTAGAGTAAGATAAAAAAAGGAAGTATCCAGACCCAAGAGTTTGAGGCAAGCAAATCCCACTAAGACAATATTATTTTTAACTTCTTTATTAATCTCCTAATGGAATTCATTTTATGTCCCAGAATCTAGGTCCTGACTAAAAACGTCCTCTCTAGGCACTCACATTAGAAACGATGGTAGGTTTACACTGTCGCCTGGTAAAAGGATCCATCTGTTGGTTTTTCATGTTGTGACTTTCAGCCTGAAACAGAGAGCATGTATTACAGAACTGTATCTCCTGCCCCCCGCCTCTCATTCATCGTAAGCTTACATATAAATAACAGTCTGAAAGGTCCTAAAAAAAGTCAAAGGCTGTCTATCATCCTTTTCCCTTTAAGAACACCAGAGCAGATTATGGGGGCAACAACCAAAAGAAAAAGACTGGAAACTGATAAAAATGAATACGCATGGAGTAGAATCTAAAGATGGGGAGGGATAAGACAGGGTAGAAGTCTGCTGCTTTTTATTATGAATTAATAACTTATGTGCTTGTATGTGTGCCTACAGAGAAACTATGTGTGTGTTAAGTGTACACGTTACTTCAGTAATTGAAAGATAAACTCAAGCAAGATACAGAAAAGATTACATATTGTTTTATTAATTAAAATTATTTTCAGTGATCCAGATAAAGTTGTCTTACTCACCACAAGGGCCTTCTCAGACTCCACAATGTTCCACTCCCGGTTCCGCTGGTTGATGTAACTGTGGGGTGAGTAAGAGGCATGAGTCAGTGGGCTGTGAAAGGAGGGAGGGGACCACTGAGTCCTCACCCGGGAGATACGTGGAGCCACTGGAGCACAGTGCGTACAAGGCCACAGGCTCGCCTGATAATTGTGGACCAAGGATCTGTAACACACCTGATCGCAGATATGTTCTTGGTCCGCTGGCGGTCCAGGGCCTCTGCTCGTTCCTCCAGCTCGTTCAGCTGGTCTTGGATTTGTTTGGCCTTGTCCTGATCCCCCAGGTCCTCGGCCATGGCCTGCACATAGAGAGACATGTGAGATTCTGGCTATGACTGGCTCTATATTAAATGTCCCATTACTTCCAGCACAGGCAAGATACCTCACATGATGAACAAGTGACAGGAGGTGTGAAAGAGTACTGAAAACAAACACCGTAGAACCCAGGCCCCACATGGCTAACTCAGCCTAACAAGGCTCACCCCACCCTGATGTGAAGAACAGAAAACCACCCACCGCAGCTGGGCTTGGCAATATCATTCGTCTGTTCAGACCCAGTGCTGATACTACCCTGGGGTCTATCTTATTACACACGAAACTAAAGTGACTAGAAAGTGAGGAAAATGGAACAAGCAAGATCAGTTTCAACTTATAGAAAGGAAAACAGCCAAAGGATGCTGCCCAGGTGCCAAGAAAGCACTGTTGCTTACCTTTGAGCCCAGCATTTTCTCCCAATCCTGACACTACTAACTTGAAAGACGGTGAACAAGTTTGATTTCCACATCTCCTTACAGGACAGGGAGAGAGGCTCAACCACAAGTCCTCACCTTTTCCTTTAGGAGCTGCGTTTTCTTCATAGCATAGTTGGGTGGAGCTTTCCTGAATCTTTCTTTCTCTTTTACAATCTGTACCAGAGAGGAGATACCAGCAGTGAGGTATTTCTAAATTAGCTTTGTAGGCAAGATAGGTGAGCCCATTTTGGAGGTAAGCAGCTAGTTAAACAGGGGCTGCTCTTCCTATAGCAATGCCATGCCCCACAGAGAGAGCGAGTTCATTCCAAGGGATGCTGTGCTGCTTCCAGGGTCATGGAGATTCTTCTGGGATAGTGGGAAGAAACATGCACCAATAAACAGCAGCAGCCCAAGGACCTTGTACTGTCAGGCTAGCCACTGTCCCAGCGAACAGAGATCAAGGTTACCAAAATGTTTTGGAAAAAGAAAACTCTTAAAGGACCAAGCCTAGAAGAAGAATACAGATTCCTGAACCCTGAATACACTTCCTTAGTCTATGACTTCAAGTGAGAATGTATGGAGAAAATCTTGATGAACTATAAATAATAAGGTAGCGATAATAGTATTCCCTCTTTCTCATGCAACAGTAGCAGAGCCAAAAATACAAGTCAAGATACAGGAAAGAAAAGAAAGGCATGATCTTCTCTAACACTGGTTCTTGATGAGCCTCCGGACTCTGGGGTACCAGGTTTCTTACCTCTTCAATGTCCTGGTCATTGAATTTATAATTAAGAGCTTCTTTAATAGATAATTCCTTCTTATTGATTTCATCTAGAGTGGGCAACTGCATGCCAGCAGAGAACATCTGGACCAAAACATGATAAAAGGTTATTTATGATAAAGGGTTTTGGAAAGAGGCTCTCTCAGTGTTTTCATCAACAACTGCTAGGGAGGTGCTGTCTGTCCACTTACCGCTTCTTTCCACTTCATGAATTCGCTTTCAGTAAACTCCTGGTTTGAGACAAACTCTAGGCGGAACACTCGCTGGTCACTGCCGTGCCTACACAAAAAAAGAGCAGCTTCAGGAATGTGTATGTTGACTGCAGCGCCAGAAGAGCAACCCCACCTAGCTTCCATCCTAGCTACCCTTTAGAATCATCTAGGAATATTTACAAAACTTCTAGTGCCAAAGCACCACTCTAGATCAACTGAATCAGAATCTCTGGAAGTAGGAACCAGGCACTGAAATTGTACACACAAAAAGCCCCTCCCAGGTTGTTCTAACGGACAGCAGGGACTAAAAATCAAAGTGAGCCCCGGAAACAAGTGGATTTGGCCAGTGCTTCAAAAGTCCATTTACAATAAAATCCATCACGGTCAACTGGCATCAAGAATATGAAATATTACAGATATCTGAATGACAAGGAAGCTCTATCCCTAGAAAGAACACTGCCATTCTACTGACTCCTGTGCTGGCCACGTGAGTCAGTGTCATCCTCCCAGAGACAGTCACTTTCAGCACGTCATGGCTGCTGCCCACAGCAACTGGCTCTTTTCAAACAGTCCAGGAGAAATGATGGGAATGGGAGAAGGGAAGAGAGAGACCAGAGAGGCCAAGTAAGGCCATGGCAGAGCCTTGTCTATGACCCACTATTTGCAGTCACCTGGCAAGCTACTTCTGTTCCTTCCCATATAGGGCCTTTAGAATTTTCAGGCTCCAAGAGGATAGGGATTTGTGTGTGTATTTTGTTCTCGCTTCTATCCTGATGCCTAGAACTGTGGCATGTAGCCAGCAGTCAGTCAATATCATGTTATTGAAGCAGAAACTAAGTCCAAAAAGGTAACCTGGCTTGTGAAAGATCAAGTTAGTTTGTGATGGAGCCAGGACCAGAAGCAAGCCTCCTGACCATGCTCACCGAGGAATGCCTGCAGGATTCTGGGAGGAGGGGGTCTCGCAATCTGACATTTTCCTTCTATGTGTCCCACTGCTCCATATCCCTGACTTCCCCTATGAGAGAGATATATCCTACTTTCCCTATAGGCAAAGGCAGAATACAAGTTTCCCTCCAAGTCCCCTGCGGGGATAACACAAACAGTATTACTGTAACAAGAAACATCACACTGGGAGTGAATAACAGCCGCAACAGGCAGTGCCTGTTTGCACGGGAGCAGAAGCTGCCACAGAAGCACCTCTCCTACCGTAGCTGTAGCCCTTTGTTTGTTCTGGTGCCACCAAGCTGGTAAACTTTGGCAGTTTCCACTACACCCGTGATTTCAGCAACCTAAGTGAGGACAGAGACACCAATCACAACAGACTCTTTCAGAGCTCTCCACCCCACCCTCTGGCTCCATCTGCATGAGTGCAGATGAGTGACCCCACACTGAGAGAAGCCCACAGCTGCCAGGTGTTCTGGGCACCTTTCTCGGGCTTAGAACTCAGACGGCCAGGCACCTGTGCCCAGAGTTAAGCAAGCGCCAGGCGAGGAGGCAGTTAGCCTGGTGGGGCGTTGGAAGCTTCCCCTCCAACTTAATTCTACCTTACTAAGGGGTGCACCTGGATTTCAGAGGTCAGTTTTATCAATCAAGTGTGAAGACCATGAGGTCTGTTTCTGTTGCCAAAGTTTCTGGGACATGACATGGCCCCTGGTCCTCACAGAAGGAGGCAAAACACGTTAAAACCAAACAACCCAGAACAAAACAAACAAAAACAAAAAGAAAAAAAATCAAACAGCTATGTTCTAGTCATCTAGACCACAGAAGCAGAGCTGGAACTCACAAGATAATCTCTATTAGGTTGGAAGGTTTTTTAAAAAAATTAATTTATTTTTGGCTGCATCAGGTCTTTGTTGCTGCGTGTGGTCTTTTCCTAGTTGCAGCAAGCGGGGTCTACTCTTCGTTGAGGTGCGAGGGCTTCTCAGTGCGATGGCTTCTCTTTGTGTGGAGCACAGGCTTCAGTAGTTGTGGAGGTGCACAGGCTTAGTTGCTCCACAGCATGTGGGATCTTCCTGGACTAGGGCTCAAACCTGTGTCCCCTCCATTGGCAGGCAGATTCTTTTTTTAAAAAAAAATAATTAATTTTTGGCTGCATTGGGTCCTCGTTGCTGCGCATGGGCTTTTCTCTAGTTGCGGAGAGCAGGGGCTACTCTTCGTTGTGGTGCGCAGGCTTCTCACTGCGGTGGCTTCTCTTGTAGTGGAGCACAGGCTCTAGGCGCACGGGCTCAGTAGTTGTGGCTCGCAGGCTCTAGAGTGCAAGCTCAGTAGTTGCGGCACACGGGCTTAGTTGCTCCATGGCATACGGAATCTTCCCGGACCAGGGCTCGAACCCGCGTCCCCCATGCTGGCAGGCAGATTCTTAACCACTGTGCCACCAGGGAAGTCCCTGTTCATCATTTTTCAAACCTCAATATAACTCCCTGTCCCAGAAGTCACTTAGTATGTAACATGGAAAATTTTCATTTATTTATTTTTCAAATGAACAAATCTTCCAGATTACATAACTCTTGAAAAATACTTCGTTAAGTGTCTGCCTTCTCACATCTACATGAAAAGAGGATAGAGAAAACTGTTCTAAATCTAAACCCTTGGGCTCCAAGTACTCCTCCTGGCAGCAGGCCACAATAGATCTCTGGCTGGCTCAGACTGTCACTGCTCTAAGGGCATCTCAATTGGAGTCTATTTTCCCATCAAATGGGAAAAGTGACAGATTTGTTCAGTAGTTCCTACTCCTAGCTAAGAATCATTATATTTAAAACATAAAACATGGACAATTGTCCAAGGAAAGAAATACTAACCCGGTAAACTGGTTTGCTGTTGTGGTTTCCAATGCCAATCCGTACAAAACATCCTGTGACAGTTTTAGCAAAGAAGGGCATGTGACACCAACGTTCCAGCTTATGCCGTGATAATCGAACCCGATTCAGTTCCTCTGGTAAGGAGACCGGTTGTGATTTTGGAGGGATCTCTTCTTTCCTGTGAGGAACAAAGGACACTGGGAAAAATGTGCATCATAAAAACAGATCAAGGTAAATAAATAATACCAACTTCTTAAAACTTAACCGAAGTATGTGTGATTTCATACAGTAGGAGAAATAAATGAAGCAACAGGAAAGTGGGACTAGAATCCTATTCCTAACCAGTAGTGTGAACTGTCTCAAATGAGGCTGCCATCCCAGATAACCTATCAGACTAGGCAAACTAATGGAAGCTCCTGGCCAATCTGAGGGTGACATGAAGGCAGCTCCTACCCGCCTGGCCATGATAAAATGTGCAGGGGTACAGGCTAAGAGCCAACAGCAGAAGTATATGTTTGGGCTGGTGTGCTGGGGAACCCAGCTCGGCAATTCAGGGTACGGAACCAAACCAAAGTTCGTCACCCGAACAGGGGAAATGTGGAAACTACACTAAGCCTTTCCCCAAAGAACCACCTATCCTGACTACTAGACCAAAATGTACACAGCTTACTCCTCTTCTTCATCAGATGACGATGTTCGGGATGAGCGGTCTGACTTTTCACTGGACTTGTCATCTTCCTCCTCCTCCTCATCGTCAGAGTACACCTCACTGGTTTTTAATGGCTGTTTCTTGGCGAGGAGCTCAGCTTAAAAAAAGAGGAAATGTTTACCTAGATTCTCTCAATAAGAAGCTGAAACATCTTTCATCCCTGAAAAAGAACTGGAACATGGAAAAGGACCCAATAGACAGCTCCATCCTCTCTGGCCTGGTTTGTGATTACTTGTGTTAACAAGTACGTTAACCAGAAAGTTTAAGTCACACACGAATGTAAAGCCGCGGTAGACAAAAAAAAAAAAGGGCTGGAAGACTGTCACTAAGTGGGCAAAAAGGGTCACCAACTCTACTGACAGCTGTCTTTTATATCTCTCAAGGCACTTGAAGATTGGCAGGAAAATTGGGGATAAACTTAAGATGTCTTCAGAGAGTCTTTCAGGAAAAACTTACTTTGAGTTTACAGTACTATTTGTAATAGCAGGAGACTGAAAACAACCCAAATGTCCACAAAGGGGAGTGGCTGAATCACCTCTAGCACATCCACCCAATGAACTACGCTGCAGCTGTAAAAAAAGGAAAGAGCCGAGCCTTACACTGCATCCTGAGTCAGAAAATGTTTTAAATGAACACATAAATATTTTTAGGATAGGCATTATATGGTCACTGTATCAACTACTCAACTTTGCTACTGTAGACAGAAAGTAGTCACAATTATGAAAAAATGGGCATCACTGTATTCCAATAAAATTATTTACAAAAACAGGTAATCTACTAACCATTGCTCAACATAAAAACTAAGGAGTTATCTTTAGAATATATGGTTAAGTGAGAGAAGCAAGGCAGAGAGAAGTGTGTATAATGCACTAACATTAATCTAAGATGGAGGGTGAATCTGTGTCCTTTTGTTTAAAAAATAAAAAGGGGGGATATAAAAAAAATTTTTTTAAGTGGTCATCTACTATGGGAGGGAGGCAAGGGGTGAAAGAGAAGGCTATAGATGCTAAATTTCTCTGAATATACCTTGCTTAGTAGATTTGACTTTGGAACCTTGCATCGTGTATAATCATAGAACAGAACAAAAAGTCATCTCTACAGATCACAAGCAAAATAAAACAAAGTACTCATTTGATGGCACAACCACACAAAAAACAACTATAACAAGTGTTTTGTGTTGGTTTTTTTTTTGACTGTGGGGCTTGTAAGATCTCATTCCCCTGGTCAGGGATTGAACCCAGGCCACGGCAGTTAAAGCGCTGAATCCTAACCACTAGACAACCAGGGAACTCCCAACAAGTGACTTTAAAACATAGTCATTCAAAAGACAGACATACAGACCAATGAAATAGAGAGCCCAGAAATAAACCCTTGCATATATGGTCAGATGATTCCCAACAAGGGTGTCAAGGCCATTCAATAGGGAAATGACAGTCATTTCAAAAACTTGTGCCGGGGTGGGGGGATTTCCCTTGTGGTGCAGTGGTTAAGAATCTGCCTGCCAATGCAGGGGACATGGGTTCAATCCCTGGTCCGGGAAGATCCCACATACCATGGAGCAATTAAGCCTGTGCGCCACAACTACTGAGCCTGCGTGCCACAACTACTAAAGCCCACGCACCTAGAGCCCGTGCTCCGCAACAAGAGAAGCCACCGCGATGAGAAGTCCACGCACTGCAATGAAGAGTAGCCCCCGCTTGCCACAACTAGAGAAAGCCCGCACACAGCAACAAAGACCCAGTGCAGCCAAAAATAAATAAATTTATAAAAAACAAAAGAAAAACAAAAAACAAACTTGTGCTGTGGTACTTCCCTGGTGGTCCAGTGCTATGACTCCGTGCTCCCAATGGAGGGGCCCTGGGTTTGATTCCTGGTCAGGGAACTATACCCCACATGCCTCAACTAAGAAGCCTGCATGCTGCAACTAAAGATCTCTCATGCTGCAACGAAGATACTGCACATGGCAACGAAGATCCTGTGTGCCGCAACTAAGACCCAATGCAGCCAAATAAATAAATAAATATTAAAAAACAAAACAAAACAAAAAAACCGAAAACAAACTTGTGCTGGGAAAACTGGATATTCCACATGCCAAAAAAAAAAAAACTGGACTCTAACCTTACACCGTATACAAAAATTAATTCAAATGGATCAAAGGTCATTTTTTTTCTTTTCTTTTGGTTGCTCCGGGTCTTAGTTGTGGCACATGGGATCTTCGTTGCCACGTGCAGGATCTTCGTTGCAGCATACGGGATCTAGTTCCCTGACCAGGGATCAAATCCGGGTTCCCAACACTGGCAGCGTGTCTTAACTACTGAACCACCAGGGAAGTCCCTGGATCAAAGACCTAAATGTAAGAGCTAAAACTATCAAACTCTTCAAAGGAAACAGGGGAAAGCTTTATGACACTGGATTTAGCAATGATTTATTGGATGTGACACCGAAAGTACAGGCAACAAAAGAAAAAAAAGTGAAGGAAAACAGTACTTCACCAAAATTAACTTATGCATCAAACGACACTATTAAAGAGTGAACGGACAACCTATGGGAGAATGGGAGAAAATATCTGTAAATCGTGTCTCTGATAAAGAATTAATATTCAAAATAATTTTAAAAGTCTTACAACTCAACAAGAACCAAAGAACTTGATTAAAATATGGGCAAAGGACTTGACTAGACATTTCATCAAAGAAGATATCCAAATGGCCAATAAGCATACAAAAAGATACTCAACATCACCAGTCATTAGGAAAACGCAAATCAAAACCACAACAAGATATCACTTCATGCTCACTGAAATGGTTATAATCATAAAGACAATGACAAGTGTTAGTGAGGATGTGGAAAGAGTGGAACCCTCATAAGTTGCTGCTGGGAATGCAAAATGGTTAAGCCTCTTGGAAAACAGCCTGGTAGTTTCTCAAAAGGTCAAACACAGGGCTTCCCTGGTGGCGCGGTGGTTGACAGTCCGCCTGCCGATGCAGGGGACACAGGTTCGTGCCCCGGTCCTGGAAGATCCCACATGCCGTGGAGCGGCTAGGCTTGTGAGCCATGGCCGCTGAGCCTGCGCGTCCGGAGCCTGTGCTCCGCAACGGGAGAGGCCACGACAGTGAGAGGCCCGCGTACGCAAAAAAAAAAAAAAGTCAAACACAGAGTTACCATATGCTTTAACAATTCCACTATAAATGCTCAGAGCAGCATTATTCATAATAGTCAAAAAGTGGAAACAACCCAGTGTCCCTCAAAAGGTGAACAGATAAATAAAATGTGTATATCCATACAATGGAATATTATTCAGACATAAAAGAAGTATTGTTACGTGCTACAACATGGATGAACCTAGAAAGCATGCTACGTGAAAGAAGCCAGACACAAGAGATCATATATTGTATGAGTCCATTTATATGAAATGCCCGGAATAGGCAAGTCTATAGTGACAGAAAGTAGACCAGTGGTTGCCTAGGGCTGGGAGATAACAGGTCCGTAGAGGGGGGTGACAGTTAAGGGATATAGGGTTTCTTTCTGGGGTAATGAAACATCTTAAAACACATTGAGTTTTACCACACAGCTGTGAATATACTACAAGCCATTGCCTTGTATACTTTAAATGAGTAAACAGTATGGTACCTTAATTATACCTTAAGAAAGTTGCTATAAATCAAAACAAAAAAACTTGGTATCCTGGTTTTGAAATGGACATACCAGTATGAGGCTCAAAATAAATTCTTAAAAAAAAAAAAATCCTAGCTGTGGACACTGAAAAGACTTAGAAATAATAACCAACCCAGTCGCACTCCTGCGTCTAGACTATGGTGTCTAAATACAATTTCTCATGAGAAAAAAAACCCCACCCAAAACCAAAAAAACCCAGGGCTCCTTAGAGAAATGTCTGATTCCAAATCCAGAAAGCAAGAAAGCTATTAAAGACTACTGGGGTTTTACATCAAAAGGACTCAGGCTACAAAAAAAAAAAAAAAAGGACACAGGCTACAACTGCTTGAAGATAAGACAATTTGAGTCTCAACAACAATAATAATAATAATTGCAATGGAGTAAAAACATAAAGTATGGGGTCTTCCCTGATGGCGCAATGGTTAAGAATCCGCCTGCCAATGCAGGAGACACTGGTTCAAGCCCTGGCCTGGGAAGATCCCACATGCTGAGGAGCAACTAAGCCCGTGCACCACAACTACTGAGCCTGCAAGCCACAACTACTGAGCCCATGCTCCGCAACAGGAGAAGCCACCGCAATGAGAAGCCCGTGCACTGCAACGAAGAGTAGCTCCTGCTCACAACTAGAGAAAGCCCGCATGCAGCAAAGAAGACCCAATGCAGCCAAAAATAAAAATATAAAAATAAATAAATTTATATTAAAAAAACCCATAAAGTATGTTAAAATCCATGAGTTCACAGGGATATTCAAAATAAACAAATTTCACTGGTTATCTTTGGAGTTTGCCAAGGAACTATCTCATTCTTTTGAAAACTAGTAAATAAAAGGGGGAAAAAAAGGCAAGAATTTACTCTGCCTTTCCTATACAAAATGTCCCTGGTGGTAACTGAATAGCTGATGAGAAGTTTCTCTTTCTAGAAGCATACCAGATAATAAATGAAGAAAGAACGATACATTAGAATATCACTATTTTGTGGCTTAAAGACTTAAATATAAGACATGACACCATAAAACTCCTAGAAGAGAACATAGGCAAAACATTCTCTGACATAAATCGTACCAATGTTTTCTTAGGTCAGTATCCCAAGGCAATAGAAATAAAAGCAGGGACTTCCCTGGTGGTCCAGTGGTTAAAAATCCACCTTCCAGTGCAGGGTATGTGGGTTTGATCCCTGGTCAGGGAACTAAGATCCCACATGCCACCAGGCAACTAAGTCCGCATGCTGCAACTACTGAGCCTACATGCCACAGCTAGAGAGCCTGTGTGTTGCAACTACAGAGCCCATGCGCCACAACCAGAGAGAAGCCCACACGCCACAATGAAAGATCCTGCGTGCCACAACTAAGACCTGATGCAGCCAAAAATAAATAAACAAATAATTTTTTAAAAGGGAAGAAATAAAAGCAAAAATAAACACATGGGACCTAATCAGACTTATAAGCTTTTGCACAGCCAAGGAAACCATAAATAAAATGAAAAGACAACCTACAGACTGGGAGAAAATATTTGTTACTATTTTTTAGGTATAGTAATAGTACTGTAGTTACATTTAAAATAGTCCTTATCTTTTAGAGACACATATTGAAATATTTATGGTTGAAATATGATGATGCTGGGATTTACTTCAAAATAACCCAAAGGAAGAGGGCAGTGTAGATTTAATAAGATTAGCTATGAGTTGACTGCTGAAGTTGGAGGATGGGTTCATGGAGTTTCATTACACTATTCTCTGTATGTGTTTGGAACTGTCTATACTAGAGAGCTAAAAAGGGGGAAAAATTAAAATTGGCATCAGGAAGTTAAATCATATGATCAAAGACACAAAGTAGCCATCACATTTTCCCCACCTACCTGTTCTGTTCTTCCGTTTTTCTCGCTCTGCTTTTAGCTCCTCCATGGCTTGAGATTTCTTATCTAGTTTCTCATCCCGTTTGGAACGTCGTTCCTTGTTATGGGATGTTACCTGGGAAGGGAAAAATATGTAGGATGGCTCTTTTTACCAACAGCTGATGATAACATTCTCTATACCTAAAAATCATTCAGTTCTCCAATGTGAATCTATATATATTGGTTGCAGAAATTGAAATTTGCTTAAGAGGAGAGAGCATCCTCTTGTGGACAAAGAGGATAGAGCAGTAAAGTCAGTCCTTGTCTTACCTGCCTAATAAACAGAAAGCCTAAGAAGTATAAGATAAACACTTTCCGGAAGCACTCCCTAGATCACAGCTAGTATATGTTAATACTGTCAACAAAGCTTTTTGTGATAAATGCAGAGATGACTAATTTTCCCAGCTACATTTATTACCAAGTCCAGGATGACATACACCTGAGTAAACATCATAACCGATTCAGCTACCCGGGACAGGAAGTTTACAAACTTTCCCTTAAGGAGTGCTCACACACCAATGAGCTGCTTTTTACATGCAGACTTGAGTAGAATTCCCATGGAGTTAAACAGCACAGCTAATGGTGAAATGATATGTCCACAGATTAATGAAACCTATAAGATGAAGATAGTACATAAATAGTCTTGCACTAACTGACCTAGGCTGATTAATATAAACCCATCTTTTATATAAACACACATACACACTCAAAATAGAGGTTTTATTCTTTGAATAACGAGGACTATTGAATCTCCTACCTGAGATTCTTGAATCTGTGTCAGTTTCTTCTTTTCCTGCTCCTCTTCTTGCTTTTTCTTTTTTTCTTTCTTTTCTTTCTTTTTGGCTGTTTTCAGTTTTTTCCTGATTTCAAATCTGTTTAAAATATATTTATTTGGTTTTTAAGTGGCAATGAAATATTTGTAGACTGATTTCTATTACGTAGGAGAAAGGAATTAAGTGCGGGGAAAGAGTTAATAAATGTTTTGGTTTCCTGTAAGAAACTCCAATGTATCTTATAAGTACATTAGAAATATTGAATATAAATACACCAGAAGTACTTGAAAGCATTAAGGTGGAATAGACTTAAAATGAGAGAATACTGAGGATACTGTTGTATCCTGTTAGTAACGCACTGCTCTTCCTCAACTTCACATAATGGAAGAAAATAGTTGATTCTTGGATCAACTCCAATGGTGTCCTATTAGAAACATAATGAAGCCACAGAGAGCCACTCTCCCGTTGCGGAGCACAGGCTCCAGACGCGCAGGCTCAGTGGCTATGGCTCACGGGCCTAGTCGCTCCGCGGCATGTGGGATCTTCCCGGACCAGGGCACAAACCCGTGTCCCCTGCATTGGCAGGCGGACTCTCAACCACTGTGCCACCTGGGAAGCCCCACTGTCACATTTTTAAGGTGGTCAAGACACAGGCTGTATTTTAAAAACACCACTCTCCATCTTTCTTCATTAGGAAAAATGCCTCCCTCAGCTCCACCCCAGCAAACATGTGAATAAATATGCTATTCTCTTAAACAAATGCAATCTAGGCTCTCTCCCTGTAACAAAAAGCAGGCTTTTATGAAACAAAACTATTTTTTTGTGTGTGAATTTAAGGAACTTTATGGAAGGAATAAAATAAATATTAAACTCTTTTCATAACATTCTAAAATAAACCCAATATGAAATTTTTTACTTAGTTCTTAATAGGGTCAATATACAAAAATTAACTGTATTTCTATATACTTGCAATGAATAATCCAAAAACGAAACAAAGAAAACAATTCCATTTACAGTAGCATCCAAAAGAATACAATATTTAGTAATAAATTTAACAAAACAAGTGCTAGTCTTTCACACCCAAAACTAAAGGACTGTTGAAAGAAATTAAATAATACCTAAGTAAGTAGAAAGATATCACATTCATGGATTAAAAGACTTAATATTAGATGGCAATACTTCCAAATTTGATAAACAGATTCAACACAATTCCTATAAAAGTCCCAGCTGCTTCTTTTGCTGTTGCAGAAATTGATAAGCTGATACTAAAATTCCTATGGGAATGCAGAGGGCCCCATATAGCCAAAACAATTTTGAAGAACGAAGGTGGAGGACTTAACACTTCCCAAGTTAAAAATTGACTATATAGCTACAGTAATCAAAACAGTATGGTACTGGCATAACCATAAACATAATGATCAATGGAACAGAATACAGTCAACAAATAAATCCATATATCTATGAACAACTGATTTTCAACAATGGTGCCAAGACTGGGGAAAGAACAGTCTCTTCAACAAGTGGTACTGGGACAACTGGATAGCTACATGCCAAAGAAGAAAGTTAGACTCTTACTTCACACCATATACAAAAAATGATCTCAAAATGGATCAACGAGGGGGAGAGGGATAAATTAGGAGGTTGGGATTAACATATACACACTACTATACATAAAACAGATAATCAACAAAGGCCTACTGTATAGTACAGGGAACTCTACTCAATACTCTGTAACAACCTGCATGGGAAAAGAACCTGAAAAAGAATAGATATATGTACATGTATAACTGAATCACTTTGCCGTACACTTGAAACTAACACAACATTGTAAATCAACTGTACTCCAATATAAAATTTTTAAAAATGGATCAATGATCTAAACATAAGACCTACAACGACAAAACTCTTACAAGAAAACATCTGGGTAAATACTCATGAACGTGGATTTGGTAAGATTCTTAGATATCAAAAGCTGCAGCAAGAAAAGAAAAAATTTATTGTGCATAAAAATTTTTAAATTTTGTGCATTAAACAATACTTGACAGTGAAAAATACAACCTACAGAATGGGAGAAAATATTTGCAAATCATGTTATCTGATAAGGGTCTACTAACCAGAATATATAAAGAACTCTTATAACTCAACAACAAAAAGACAAATAACCCAATTAACAAATACGCAAAGCACTTGAACAGACATTTCTCCAACAAGGATTTGAAAAGATTCTAAACATCATTAGTCAACAGGAAAATGCAAATCAAAACCACAATAAGACACTTCACATTTACCAGGACAGCTATTATCAAAAAAAGAAAAAATAACAAGTGTTGGCAAGGATGTGGACAAACTGGAACTCATATATTGCTGGTGGGAATGTAAAATGGTACAGCTGTTATGGAAAACAGTTTGGTGGTTTCTCAAAAAGTTAAACATAAAATTACCATATGACTCAGCAATTCCACTCCTATGTATATACCCAAAAGAATTGAAAATAGATACTCAAATATTTGTACATGAATGTTCATAGTAGCACTATTCACAACAGCAAAGATATCAAAACAGATTAATAAATAAAATGTGGTATATACACATAATGGAATATTATTCAGCCATAAAAAGGAATGAAGTACTGATACATGCTACATGAATGAACTTCAAATATATGTTAAGTGAAAGAAGCCAGGCACAAAAGACTACATATTTATGATTCCATTTATATAAAATGCCCAGAAATAGGCAAATCTATAGAGACAGAAAGTAAGTTAGTGGCTTCCTAAGGCTAGGAGCAATAGAGGGAACTGAGTACCAATAAGTACAGGGTTTTTTTCTGGGGTGATGATAATGTTCTGAAATTAATTGTGGTGATGGCTACACAACTTTATGAATGTATAAAAAACCACCGAACCACTTTCAACCACTTTCAATGGGTAGATTCTATGGTGTGTAAACTACATCTCAATAAAGTTATTTTTAAAAGTTAATACCTGAGGTGCTGAGAAAACTGGACAGCTACATGTAAAAGAATGAAATTAGAACATTTTCTAACACCATATCCAAAAATAAACTCAAAATGGATTAAAGACCTAAATGTAAGACCAGAAACCATAAAACTCTTAGAGGAAAACACAGGCAGAACACTCTTTGACATAAATCGCAGCAATATTTTTTTGGATGTCTCCTAAAGCAAAGGTAATAAAAGTAAAAATAAACAAATGGGACCTAATTAAACTTAAAAGCTTTTGCATAGCAAAGGAAACCATCAACAAAACAAAAAGACAACCTACTGAATGGGAGAAAATATTTGCAAATGATATGACTAATACACAGTTAATATCAAAAAAATATATATATAAACAGCTCATACAACCCAACATCAAAAAAACAAACAACCTGATTAAAAAATGGGCAGAAGACCTGAAGAGACATTTTTCCAAAGAGGAAATGCAGATGGCCCACAGGCGCATGAAAAGATCTCAACATTGCTAATCATCAGGGAAATGCAAGTCAAAACCCCAATGAGATATTACCTCACACCTGTCAGAACGGCCATCATCAAAAAGAACACAAATAACAAATGTTGGTGAGGATGTGGAGAAAGTTAACTGGCGCAGCCACTGTGGAAAAGAGTACAGAGGTTTCTCTAAAAATAGATACTTCCTTGGTGGTCCAGTGGTAAAGAATCCGCCTTACAATGCAGGGGACGCAGGTTCGATTCCTGGTCAGGGAACTAAGATCCTACATGCTGTGGGGCAACTAAGCCTGCATGCCACAACTACTGAGCCCACACGCCTCAACTAGACCCCGTGTGCCGCAAACTACAGCGCCCACGCACCCTGGAGCCTGCACGCCAAAACTAGAGAGGAGTCCGCGCGCCATGATGAAAGACCCAGCGTGCCTCAACGAAGATCCCACGTGCCTCAACTAAGACCCAATGCAGCCAAAAATAAATAAAATAAAATTAATAATAATTAAAAAAACTAAGAATAGGGACTTCCCTCGTGGTCCAGTGGGTACGACTCTGAGCTCCCAATGCAGGGGGCCTGGGTTCAATTCCTGGTCAGGGAACTAGATCCCACATGCATGCCACAACTAAACCCCGTGTGCCGCAACTAAGGCCCGGTGCAGCCTAAATAAATAAATAATAAATAAATATTTGCAAATGAAGCAACTGACAAAGGATTAATCTCCAAAATTTACAACCAGCTCATGCAGCTCAATATCAAAAAAACAAACAACCCAATCCAAAAATGGGCAGAAGACCTAAATAGACATTTCTCCAAAGAAGATATACAGATTGCCAACAGACACATGAAAGGATGCTCAACATCATTAATCATTAGAGAAATGCAAATCAAAACTACAATGAGAGGGCTCCCCTGGTGGCTCAGTGGTTGAGAGTCCGCCTGCCGATGCAGGGGACGTGGGTTCGTGCCCCGGTCCGGGAGGATCCCACATGCCGTGGAGCGGCTGGGCCCGTGAGCCCTGGCCGCTGAGCCTGCGCGTCCGGAGCCTGTGCTCCGCAACGGGAGGGGCCACAACAGTGAGAGGCCCGCGTACCGCAAAAAAAAAAAAAAACTACAATGAGATATCATCTCATACCAGTCAGAATGGCCATGATCAAAAAGTCTAAAAACAATAAATGCTGGAGAGGGTGTGGAGAAAAGGGAACCCTCTTGCACTGTTGGTGGGAATGTAAATTGATACAGCCACTATGGAGAACAACACTGAGGTTCCTTAAAAAACTAAAAATAGAACTATCATACGACCCAGCAATCCCACTACTGGGCATATACCCTGAGAAAACCATAATTCAAAAAGAGTCATGTACCAAAATGTTCACTGCAGCTCTATTTATAATAGCCAGGACATGGAAGCAACCTAAGTGTCCATCAACAGATGAATGGATAAAGAAGATGTGGCACACATATACGATGGAATATTACACAGCCATAAAAAGGAATGAAACTGGGTTATTTGTAGTGAGGTGGACGGACCTAGAGACTGTCATACAGAGTGAAGTAAGTCAGAAAGAGAAAAACAAATACCTTATGCTAACACACATATATGGAATCTAAAAAAAAAAAAAAAAAAGGTCATGAAGAACCTAGGGGCAAGATGGGAATAAAGATGCAGACCTACTAGAGAATGGACTTGAGGATACGGGGAGGGGGAAGGGTAAGCTGGGACGAAGTAAGAAAGTGGCATGGACATATATACACTACTAAATGTAAAATAGATAGCTAGTGGGAAGCAGCCGCATAGCACAGGGAGATCAGCTCAGTGCTTTGTGACCACCTAGAGGGGTGGGATAGGGAGGGTGGGAGGGAGGGAGACGCAAGAGGGAAGAGATATGGGGACATATGTATAACTGATTCAATTTGTTATAAAGCAGAAACTAACACACCATTGTAAAGCAATTATACTCCAATAAAGATGTTAAAAAAAAGAAACCAAAAGGTAATAATAATAATAAATAAATATTTTTTAAAATATTAAAAAAAAAAGAAAAACCTAAAAATAGAACTACCATATGACCCAGTAATTCCACTCCTGGGTATATACCTGAAAAACAAAAATGCTAATTCCAAAAGACACATACACTACCATGTTCATAGCAGTATTATTTGCAATTGCCAAAATATGGAATGAATGGATAAAGAAGATGTGGTGTATATACATACAATAGAATACTACTCAGTCATAAAAAAGAATGAAACTTTGCCATTTACAACAACATGGATGAACTCAGAGGAGACTATGCTACGTGAAATAAGTCAGACACAGAAAGACAAACACTGTATGCTATCAAGTATATGTGAAATCTAAAAAATACAACAAACTAGTGAATATAATAAAAAAGAAACAGATTCATAGATATAGAGAACAAACGAGTGCTTACCAGTGGGGAGAAGGAAGCAGGGAGAGGTAATATAGGGGTAGGGGATTAGGAGGTACAAACTATTATGTATAAAATAAGCTAAAGGATATATTGTACGACACAGGGAATATAGCCAATATTTTATAATAACTATAAGTGGAGTATAACCTTTAAAAACTGTGAATCACTAAATTATGCATCTGTAACTTATATAATATTGTACATCAACTATACTTCAATTTTAAAAAAGTTAACAGCTTATATTTACATTATGTTCTTATATGTATTATCTCACTGAAGACTTACAACAATCCCCAACGAGAAAGCTGAGGAATGAGGAGGGTAAGTGACTAATTCAGATAACCTGGACAGTGAGTTTGACTTGAGCCTGGATTTTCTTTCTTCTTCTTCTTTTTTTAAAAAAATATTTATTTATTTGGCTGCATTGGGTCTTAGTTGCAGCACACGGGATCTTCGTTGTGGCATGTGGGATGTTTCCTTGTGGCGCACGGGCTCCAGAGCACACGGGCTCAGTAGCTGTGGCAGCGGGCTCTCTAGCTGCAGCGTGCAGGCTCTAGAGCACACAGACTTAGTTGCCCTGCGGCACATGGGATCTTAGTTCCCTGACCAGGGATGGAATCCACATCCCCTGCATTGGAAGGCAGATCCTTAACCGCTGGACCACCAGGGAAGTCCTGAGCCTAGACTTTCTGATGGAAATGTCAGTGCTCTTTGCACAACCAAGCTACCTTTATGCTGCCTGCACTTACCTTTAAAAAAAAAATTTTTTTTTAATAAAAAAAGAGGAAGCTCTAGAATAGGTGAAGAATCTAACAACCAAAAATGATACCTCACTACTGGTGTTGCTGGCTATAAAACAGGATGCTAATGGTGTTTACATTAAAAACATGGAGAAAGTTTCTGAGTTACCATATTGTACTGCCTTGCAGCTAAACAAATGAGCTACAAAAACCTCCATTTTCTGTGAATGGCTCTGAACTTCTGTCTTAATTATCGTCATTGTAAACATTCTTCCAATCACTAAAAAAGTCACAGAATCAGTCAGTCAACTGCTTCAGTCATATAAGGTGAAAAATAAAAAACCCAAGTTTGAGATCAGCCACCCACTACTCTTGAGCTACTTTGTGATTTTATCATAGGGCCCTATTGGCCTTATATGAGAACCTCTTGTTATGCTCTCCCCAATTCAGAAATACAAATTTCAGAAGTCATTCTTAACCATGTGGCAACTGTGGTAGTTTCTTAAGTCCTGTTTGTTCCAATACAGGTAACCGTGGAAGCATTCACACTCAAAACAAATGTCTATTACTTGCTGCTGACTGAAAGCCAAACATTCTTGTCTAGAATAACTCACCAGACTTAATATGGTCTCCAGAAGGGACAGACAGGCTCCCAGACGAAATGGGACTAACTGCTGCCAAGGAAAATGCTTCTGTTTATTTCGCAATATTAGGTAGGTAGGGAAGGATCCAAATTGTGAGGACTATTTTATCTCCTGAGACAAAGTCAAGTTTATTTCACCTTGAAATTCTGTTAGGAGATAAGGAAAAACTTCTGCCATTTAAATATGGCAAAAGTAATCCAAAATACTGAAGCAGCTTTGTATATCAAAATGCAATTTAACATTTGAGCTTAAAAAAAAATACAAAAAGCATGCTGGGAGGATAGTCAGATTCCTAACTCATAAATAATGAGAAGAAATTTCAAGCCTTGAATCCTGTGAAGACAGGGCTCCAAATGTGAACTTTGGGAAATTACTTTATTATTTTATTTTATCATTAAGACTACCACTTTACCTTTTTTTTAACACCTCCCTCTTCTCTATGCGGTTGAACAGTTCTTGCTCTCTCTCCTTTTCTGTCATCTGTTCCAGACGGGCCCTGTCTTCCTCATCTCCCATGAGGTCTTCTCCATAGCCATCATGGAATTCCTCATCTTCTGAGGAAGAGTCTGAATCTGAACTGGAGGAGGAGCTGTTGCTGTCAGAATCTGACACTTCACCTGCAACAAAGGACCAAACACAAGATTAGGTGATGCTGCAGAAGACAGAGCCACAGGTGGCCCCACAGTGTTGATAATCATTACCCCTTGGCTCTTCTAGGTGAAGTGGAACATGGTCATCTCACCTCCCTTGGGAAAAGCTTTGGTCTGCCTTTGGCAAATGCAAACACATGTTACAGAAACTTAGGCTGGATTAAGAAACCAACATGATCTTTTTAATTTGACTTTTGTATTTTGAAAAAATTACAGACCTACAGAAAAAAGTTGCAAGAATAATTCAACTCCCGTACATCTGTTACTTAGGTTCACCCATTGTTAACATCGCCAATTCACTTTCTGTCTACATACATAAAACAATTTACACATTTTTATCATTTATTTTGCTGAACTGCGAATAAGCTGCAGAGATTGTGACCTTTCACCCCTAAATACTTCTTGTAAAAAGGAGTCTCATATAACCAAGTATACAATGATCAAACTCAGGAAATTTAACATTTAAGAAATAGCATTATCTGACATACAGTCCATATTCAATTTTCATAATAAGTATACGGAGATGCTTTGAGACTGTGTAAACATCTTGTTCCTCAACAAACTATCATCCAGTGGTTTTAACACTCGTTGATAACACTTCAATTATTACTATGATGGTTGAAAATGGTGATTGTCTAACTATACTTTCTTCTACATTTATTAGTTGGCATTTAAAAAAATCAATGTTTTAATAAGTCATTAAATGGGTTAGTGAATTCCTAATGATACTGGATCTTGGTAGGACAAAGGGTGATGGAAAAAAGCATTACATATTGTAACTGAGTATTATGTTAAACTAGCAATTTTGTGCTTGACTCAATTTGAGCTAACATTCACAGGCATGTGCTTAAAAAGCAGGTTAGGCCAATTCTGTACAAGCCACTTTGTATATACACATTATTACTCAAAACAAATATAAAGTTTACCATTTTAGTCCTGGAACAAGTTCACTTTCAAACTAGTGTTAGCAAAAATTCTCATTTCAAAACAACATTTTTTACTGAGTTTTGTATCTGGTTCAAGGATTTTCCCCCTATGAATAACCAAGAAAAAGGAAAGAGAAGGCACTCAGTTAAGGTAAATGGAGACTCTAACGCAGGGAATCCTCATGGGTTTCCTGGATGGGTTTCAAGGGCTTCACTAACGCTTTGGAATGCATGTATTTTTCTTGCTTCATTCAGATTCTAAACAGACCATGACCACTGAAAAGATTAGAGACCCCTGCAATAAAGGAAGAGGCCATGCTGTAATTGTAATGCAGGCACCTTTTCCCTCCATTTCTGACTGCAGCTTCTACTAAATAAGAGTTCACTCCCAAGTCTGCACCACTTGACTCACCTTCTTCAGGGGCTGAGCTCTCAGCTGAACTGTCTTTGTCCGAACTGCCTGAGGAAGCAGTTTTATTGGCCTGTTTCTTCATGGTTCCTTTCTTCTCTATTTTTCTGGCTTTTCCTTTCTTCTTATTTTTATTGCTCCCAAAAGTCCACTACAAGGAAAAAAAAAAAAGGAAAATTGAACCAGGGATTTTATCGAGAAAAGCTGTAAGTTTCAAGAATTAAGAGTCTCTGACATTCATCAAAATGATTCCAAGTCTCTACTGCTTTGGATCCGAAACAAATACACTTTATAAGATGAAAGATATTGATTCTTGAAACCTTTGTTAAAACTTCATAACCTCGGGCTTCCCTGGTGGCGCAGTGGTTGAGAGTCTGCCTGCCGATGCAGGGGACACGGGTTCGTGCCCCGGTCCGGGAGGATCCCACATGCTGCTAAGTGTCCGGAGCCTGTGCTCCACAACGGGAGAGGCCACAACAGTTAGAGGCCCACGTACCACAAAAAAAAAAAAAAAAAAAAAAAAAACTTCATAACCTCTGGTTTGTAATTTCTTAATGTCAGTAGATAATTGATATAATAAACATAAAATTTAATTAGTATACTTTTTATCAATAGAGAAGCAAATATATCAACTTAATGGCAAGTCAACTGAGTTAACTATAACTCAGTTGGTACAGGAAACAGCTTCTAATGTTTCCTGTGGCAGAGAGGTCAGCAATTGCTAGAGATTGGTATGTCTGGGTTTCAGTACACAGTGCATGGCTGAGTTCTGGAGTGGGTCCCAGGAAAGCAGGGAATAAAACTTTTTAGCAAGAGAAAACTTCAGAAAACACAGGGAGAAAATGATGAAGGCCACTCTTTGGCATGGATGGTAGTATCACTGGTACCAACTCCAAGGAGTCAGAAAGTATAGTAGATCATTAAAATATATATGTACCTATATATATATAGGTATATATATATATACCTATATATATATATGTGTGTATATATATATATATATATATATTTAAATCTGCATATATTACACTACAACATAATGTTTACATTGGATCTTCAATAGGAGATCCCATACATCTAAATATAAGGAACCTGCAACTTGTATTATCAAACTAACAGGCAGGCAATACACAGTTGATCACTCCAAGGCCAAAAAAATCATCTTCATCAAGCACTTTAATTATAAGTCTGAAAGACCATAAAATCATTTTTTAAATTCACAGAGACTATTTAGTTACATTAAACCACACCTCCTTTGATATTTTAACTTGTCAATTTAGGAGAATGATTTTAGGTGAAAAATACTTTACTTGGAAACTTTATTTTATGTACTCTAAAAATAATATTCATAACCAGCAAGGGCCTACTGTATAGCACAGGGAACTATACTCAATAATAACCTATAGTGGAAAAGAATCTAAAAAAGAATATATATATAAAATAAAATAAAGTAAAATTCAAGACTTTCCTGGTGGCACAGTGGTTAAGAATCTGCCTGCCAATGCAGGGTACATGGGTTTGAGCCCTGGTCCGGGAAGATTCCCACATGCTGCGGAGCAACTAGGCTCATGCACCACAACTACTGAGCCTGTGCTCTAGAGCCCACGAGACACAACTACTAAGCCCACGTGCCACAACTACTGAAGCCCGCACGGCTAGAGCCCGTGCTCCACAACAAAGAGAAGCCACCGCAATGAGAAGCCCGCGCACCGCAACGAAGAGTAGCTCCCTCTCGCTGCAACTAGAGAAAGCCCGCGCAGAAATGAAGACCCAATGCAGCCATAAATGAATAAATAAATTTATTTTTAAAAATTAAATTAAATTAAAAATTTAAAAAAGTATATATAAAAACACTGAATCACTTTGCTGTACTCCTGAAACTAACACAACACTGTAAATCAACTATATTTCAATAAATATTTTTTAAAAACCCCGGAAATTGTAAAACAAACTGAGATAATACTAAATAAACCAATCAACCAACCAAGGAGGGGGAGGATAAAAAAATCAAAATAATATTCATCTTTCCATCATCACAGATTGAATTATAAATCTGGTATTAACATAAAAATTCTACATCTAATATTTAACAAAAGCACCAAGTCTTTGCTCCTTCTATAATGTGATCATATTATAAGGTGATCATAAATCTACCTCCTACTTCACAATAGCCAAGATCAGAAGTAAATTTACTTTGGAGTTTTTTTGGGGGTGTGGGGTGAAGGGAGAGTTCTGATGAGATTTCCACCTTAGAAATGTTCCAGATGAGCTATTTTTAAGAACTACAGTCTGTTAATTTACCTTGATAAAATATTGTGAAAGGGCACTATTTTAATCTTCTGATTTTTTATTTTAATTTACTCTTAGTTATTTTAATTGCCACTTTGTTTTTGTACTCAGGAGCTAGGAAGAAGGGACAAGTGAAAATAAAACAGCTCCATGTTCTAGAATGATGATATATTAAGTGAATAAATGATATATTAAGTAATATACCACTTATGTATTAAGTAATATACATTAACAGCGACTTCTCTTTATAAATGAATTTACTTCTCAAACTTTTAACAATTTAACACTTAGATCACTATTTAGAAAGAAATCCTAATGCTTCTCTTCTAAAAGCTATTTTTCAACCATCTGAAATCTTAATCATTCAAGGAAGATACTTTTCAGGTCAGTTTGAAAGAATCCAAAAGAGGCCAAAGTGTTCAGTTTCATAGTTAACTGAGCTAAAATATATCAACTTCTTATGCTGAGAATACAGATATTACTAGAGGCAATAATGTATAAAACATCTTTTGCATTGGCTTTGTTTACAGGAAATAGCACAACTATGCACATAGTAGTCAATATTTATTGGCTGGTTATGAAAATGAGCATGACCCATCTCTTCTGAACAGGGTATCTTTTTGTACTTCTTTGTACAGAAATCCCTTCTTTGTACAAAGAAGTCCCTTTGTACTTCTACCCAATGGGAATATGAAAAGGCTGAGAGCATAAAGGGCGAGCTACCAGGGTCACATGTGTGTTAGAGTGGATAGATCTATTTTCACCTACAGATTTGGAGTTCTCACGTGCAACAGAGTCAAATTCTGAACTTCCAGGGTGGGGGAAAAGGGGGATTGTGTATGAGAGTAAAAAAAGGCTTAAATGTGAAGTCACACAGGTGAATCCAATTCAGGAGGTGCTAGAAAGCTATCTGGTTTCCTTATCCTTCCACCGTCTATCTGCTGCAATCTGCCATTGCCTAAGCTTAGCAACTGTCATCTATAGCCTATGATGCTTATCCCCTGGAGGGGAGAGATAAAAGATAAGAGCTAAAATAGAAGAAATAAAATGTTTCAATTTAACAAGGGCTTGCCTGGCTGAACCTGAGTGTGGGAAGGGAACCTTGGTCTTTTTCCTTCCAACACAATTTTCAAAAGAAATGACAGAAGTGCTTCATCTCCCATGAGCCTAACTCAATAGAGTCTGTCATGCCAATGGCAAACAACCAAACTCACTATATATGACAGGGTTTTAGGGAAATAAAATAATCACTTAAAATATGGGGACCAGTCACATTACTCCTATTTAATATAGAGAAAAGACTCAAATGGGTACTGATAATTTCCCAAAAGATTTTTTTTCCTGCAGAATAGATCATATTTGTAATATTTTACATTTACTCCTTTAAACCAGAAGCTCCTGAGTGTTTTTTTGGTCTGAGCACACATTTTAAATATTTGCCCAGTACCTCTTCTCTCAAGATCACAGAATCTAATAAACCATAAAGGAGATGGTCAAGACTTGTGGTAGGCAAAACTGACACAGAAGTATCTTAACCCAGCCATTAGCCCAGAGATTGCTCACCTATTCCTGCAAAAGCCTTATTCTGTTGACTCCAAGACAGAAGGAAAACTAATTCTTTCATTGCCAGAGTGTGGTAGTAAATGGAGTCTAAAGAGTACAGTACATGATTAAAGAGATGCTCTCAGGCTTTCCCCATCCATCAGAGAGTAGAAGAAATGACCTGGCTTTTCTTAATTTGTTTTGGGAACTATGGCTTCACTGAAAGGCAAGCTCTGTTGTGACCTTAAAAGTGCTCTAAAATGTACCACACAGAAGGCAAGAATAAGAAAATGAGTGCCTGCTGATCTGCATCTGAGTACAGAGGCCAGAGCATCCCCCAAGGAGAGCTGCTTAAAAACAATCTGGGAAAGGGAAAGGGTCCACTGTCAGTCAGGACCCTAATACACACTAGCACCCTGCTTTTCCCAAGCATTCTACATGCATGCAGGCTCACACAAAACACCAGGAAAGTATTACGTATAATGCAGTGATGAAAACCTAAAACAGTGACTAGAAGGAAGATGTCTTAACTAATAAATTAAAAGAGATTAGCACTTTGACTCTCACTGCTGTAACTGATACTCCAATGGATGGCAATTATCTAATGATACAAGGAGGGTTAGAAAGTACTACATAACCCTGTGCCAGACTGAGAGTGTAGGGGTTGTTATAAGCAGGTCCCTACTCTGGGAAGCAGCTGACCTTCCTGGCATTCAGCTGAAAGACAGGAAGGAACATGGGGTGGGGAGTGCTTGCCTTGGACTTGGGTGCCATTGACATGCTGAGTACTTTTATCCTGGAGGCAGAAAAGCAAAGAAACTTCAACATTTCAGAGAGGTTATCTCTAATGGCCAAGGAAGATCATATTCTAGGTCTCAGGACCCAGAGTAGAAACCATTGCAGCCCAGTTACTCCTGAAACGAATTTACAGTGAAATGAAATACTTTGAGGTAAGTAGGGTTTAAGAAGAACAGCTGGGCTAGTGATAAACTATGGGACTAGAGGTTAAAAGAACTGGAATAAAGGCCCAAGCCCTTAACCTGAGACTGTTTCCTTATCTGTAAAGTAGGAATAATAATACCACCTTGACCACCTATCCGGGTAGTGTGAGACTCAAAGGAGACAGAATAAAAGATGCTAAGAGCACATCAGAAACCATGAAGTTCTATATAAATGGAGGGTACTATTTTATGATGGAAAAAGGAAACCAGAACTTCTGGGAGCCTGTTTTCTTATCTGAAATAAGGGAATCTAAATGATCTCTACGACCCCTTGGAGTTTTAAAGTTGTAGGATTCTATATGAACTGAGTGTTACACTAAATTGAAGTGTTTGTCAAAAGGATTCAGTAGTCATTATTCTAGATCTTAACAGTGACCAACAAAGAGGTGTGCTGAGAGGGCATGGCTCCTCATTTAGGTATTTTTTCCCTGTGAAGATACTGAAGATAGAAAAGGGTCAGCAAAGTTAAAGAGTATATGCAAATGTCAGCCTAAAGAACAATGAGGAATAGCTAAATTTTCTTTTCCCTTAAAAGAAATCAATTATTTGTAATTAATCAAACAAAGTACAAAGGGCACTACTGTATCTTATAATCAAGCAATCAGTTATATTTAACTGGAAAACACAGAGAATCCCTACACTCAATCACAAAAACTTATAATCTGGTTATGGAGATAAAAACAAAAGTGAAACAAATGATACCAAAAAAAAAGTAAAATATAATCAGTACTCCACTGCACTGTTTGGTAGGAAGTGTCAGAATTTGTTGTACACAGTTTAAGCAAGTGGTCCATGAAAATCACTTTATTTTTCTTGTGATGAGATTTTAGGTATCTAGATAAATGAGGTGTTACTGTATGGTAATCTACATAGCCAAGAACCCAGAAGCATGCTAAAAAAAAAGGGGACTTCCCTGGTGGAGCAGTGGTTAAGAATCTGCCTGCCAGTGCAGGGGACACAGGTTCGAGCCCAGGTCCAGGAAGATCCCACATTCTGTAGAGCAACTAAGCCCGTGCGCCACAACTACTGAGCCTGTGCTCTAGAGCCTGCAAGCCACAACTACTGTGCCCGCGAGCCACAACTACTGAAGCCCGTGTGCCACAACTACTGAAGCCCAGGCGCCTAGAGCCTGTGCTCATCAACAAGAGACGCCACTGCAATGAGAAGCCGCGCACTGCAACAAAGAGTAGCCCGCGTTCGCCACAACTAGATAAAGCCCGCATGCAGCAACAAAGACCCAACACAGCCATAAATAAATAAATACATATATACATTTATTTTAAAAAAACGTTTATGAGAAATTCAAATAGCTATTGTTAAATTCAAGTACTAAAGCAGAGTATTCCAACCTAAACTCTATGGGGCCCCCTGGTTTCCTGACCCCAGAGCAGATCAGAGACACAGGAAGATGGAAGTAGAGCAGATTACTAGGAGATGAGAACAATGGCCACTGCTTACCTTCGGTATTGGGGGAGAAAGGAAAAATAAAAACCAGCACCACAGAGCTTGGTATTTTGGAAGTCATTATTTCACAGTATAAGAACTGTCATTCATAATCATGACTAAATCAGTTAAAAAACTATATATAATAAGATCTATCAAAAAAATTTTCAAATATAGTGATTTTATATTTTAAACTTTCAAAAGTTTAGTTTTAGTATTGGGATAATTCATCTATATGGAATATCTTTTTCCAGAGGTATTGTGTGTATGAAAACCTTACTAAATGAATATACACACAGGAAAATATTAGCTTAGCAGTGAAGGCCTTTATCAGTATGTGCTGATTATGTATTATCTGCATGGTAAAGCAACAACAAAATGCTCTTGGGTATCTAGGCTGACTTCCTGGAAAAATTATTACTAAATGAATTTAAGTAAAAGTTGTATCTTTTTCAAAATGTTCTATTAATAAAAATATTGGAGCCAACAAGCAATAACATAGTGGGAATAGGAGTGCAACTAGATCAAAGTGGGAGTGCTCAAAAGATTAAATGGGGTGAGAGAGAAAGAGAAGAAGCTTCAGAAAGAAAGAAAGTAGAAAAAAGTGGAATGGGGGAAAAGCAAGAAGAGGCCAGAGACTCTGAAGAGGTAGTAAGCTGGAGCATAAAATGTATCCAGGAAGTTCTGGGGAAGAAAAAACAGGTGACAAGTGCTGAACTGCATGGCTGGGCCAAATGTTTTTATTTCTCAAAAATGTTGAAAACAGGACTGTACATGAAGCTTTTTAAAATAATCATTCTCGCTCAGGCACAGGGCAATAGAACATAATTCAGCTGTTTCCTTACTTTGTCTAATGTAGTTATATTCAATTTTGAACAACAAATAAAGGGTTTTCTTGGTATCTATTGATAACATGATTTTTACTGGTAACAAGGGAAAATCTAGGCTTTATTTCTATTTCTTATCTAGGTGCAGCTATCTGTTTCCACAAGATTCACCATGTTTCTAAAAAGGACTCTGAAGTACCCGATTTAGGACTCTGTTCCTTCTAACGAATGGACTTTTTTGTTTTGGCCATTTATTTTTTAAAACTTTAAATCTCATGAATGAGCACTGCTAGCTCCCCTCCTCCTAACCCTGTTATTTTTCCTCCCGGCCACTCCTGTTTGCACCCTTGGTGGTGCTTCTCTTACCAAATGCTTTCAGGGACAGGAAGCGACAGCACCAAAATGCCACACCACAGCATTATAACCTACCACTGAGGTTGTGCTTTCCAATTTCCCAGGCTTGGTCAATGTAAACCTTACAGAAAGAGTTCTACTTCTCATGTGCCTAAGATACGACTGAGAATAATTCACAAGATATCTACTATTCTCTCCTTAATTGAACCTTTTTTTTTTTTGCCATGCGGCACAGCTTGTGGATGTTAGTTCCCTGACCAAAGATTGAACCCGGGCCCTTGGCAATGAAAGCACAGAGTCCTAACCACTGGACCACCAAGGAATTCCCCCTAATTGAGCCTTACACTTAATAACCAATGCACCCACTTTTTTCTGGACAGGAAACTTTCATAACTTCTGTGTCCCCCTCCCCAACCCCAAAAATTAGCTAGATATCTTCTTGTTCTAAAGTCAGTGCATGTCTCTCCTTAAAACAAACTACCCATTAACCTCCTAAATCAGTTGTTCCTGCCTAGTTTTCTGTCCTAGCAAATCTGAGGAGAACAACATACTTCTTTCTACCTGTATTCAGCATCATGAATGACAATAAATAAGAGTCATGTGGGAGGGGAAAAGGGTTGGGAGGTGTATTTGAAAAAACTCCAGAGTAGCTTCTAGTACAAGCAAGCTCCATCTGACTGAGAACTGACATTTTAACAACCAAATTTCTAAAAGGCTAGTTCGTAGGTAATAAGGATATTAAAGCCATAGCAGAAACTAGAAAACATAGCAAATTATTTCAGTATATGGGTTTCACCTACAAAGATGTATGAATATTCATTATGAGAGAGAAAAAAACCCAAGAGCCTCTGTCTCAAACACTGTATTCTAAGGATCTCTCAGAAGTCCCCTACCCACTCTAAAATATCTCTATGGCAGCCATAAATCTGAGTTTACAATACCACTGATTTCTCTAGTGGCTGGTAGGATTTTTTTTTTTAAAGATTTTCTTAATTGTCCAAAATAATGAAGTATTTACCCTAACTTTGGGGTGCTCTGTGCTTAAGCTAGTAGCCTGGGCCAGAAAGTGATAATGCAGACCAAAAAACAGGCTCTTTTCAGAATGGCCATGATATAGAGACTGCAATTCCCAGTGCAGGGTGAGGAGGGACTAGAGTAGAACTGCCAGAAGCCAGTGGGCCAGGGGGCTGGCACTTGGAGGCAGTAGCAAGAACTAAGAACCTTGGGAGGAAAGTTACGCAAACTCTCAATCCCCACTAGACAGGGTACGGCTTGCCTGTCAGCTTTTTCTCCAAAAAGTACATAAGTAGCTGGTAGCATTCTAAGGTGAAGACTCTCAGACTTGGTTAAGTAGCTGCGAGTGACAAAGGGAATCCTAAGCTGTAAACATTTTTATGGACGCTGGATCTACCCTAGCACAAGTTTTGGGCTTCTCTAATGCTGTGGAGTTGATACATACTTTGACCTTCTGGTAGAAGCAGCTCAAAAGGATGAAGGGAATCCCTACAGCAACTGCATACTTAGGAGTGATTTAATGACAGGAATATGGAAAACAAAATGCTTCAAAGGATGTTATTGATTGTATCTCAAGGAAGTGCAAAGACAATAAACATGTTACAAGGTATTCCAAACACAACACAGATTCAAACTTAATATCCCATAGCAGCTGACTTCTGAAACATGGAAAATGAAAGGAGTTGATGTAGGAATAGTGGGAAAGGGAATTATTTCAAGATTTTCCTGTATTATCTTTGCATTTTTTTAAAAATAGAAAAACAAAACAAAGCAAATTATTTCATAAAATCCACTGTTTTTCTAAGCAGACTGGGTTACTTTATCAATTTTAGAGGAATTATAGTACCTCCATGAAAAATAAATGAAACAAAAGAATAAAACTCACACATTCACTACCTCTTGCTATCAAAGCAATTTTAGGTCTGTTGAATTATTTAAGATTAAGAGAATATCAGTACAGTCAATCAGAATGCAATCGTTCCTAATCTGCATATGTAGGGCACTAGTAAATACTGTTCTAGCTGTTAACTAAATTTCATTATAATAAAAAACATTTTTTACTTTAGAGGAACTTTAAAACAAAATACTGTTAGTGCACGGTTAAAAATATTTTCCTAGACTGCAGGGTAAGAGATTAAACAGAAAGATGATATCCGGCCTCCCCCCAGGAAATTACTAAGGGAAAAAAAGTATTTTAAATCAAATGAGGAACACGTAGGAGTGCTTCAAAGACCTTTCCCCTAATCTCTCTCTCTTTCATTAAAGTTCTGGATCTTTCAGGGCCTTGTTTGGTGGTAGGCAGCAGTTTGGGAAAGTCACCTTAGCTTAAACAATGAACAGCTGGATGTTTCTCATTAAAAGCTAATGCCACTACTCTGAGAGATGTTGATTCCATCTACCCAAAGAAAGCTTCTTACCTTGCTAAAATATCTCCTACTAATACTTTATCAGGCATTACTGATATTCTTTTCTAACATAAAAGTGGGATTAAAAAGGTGACAAGGGCTTCCCTGGTGGCACAGTGGTTGAGAGTCCGCCTGCCGATGCAGGGGACACGGCTTCGTGCCCTGGTCCGGGAAGATCCCACATGCCGCGGAGCGGCTGGGCCCGTGAGCCATGGCCGCTGAGCCTGCGTGCCCGGAGCCTGTGTTCCGCAACAGGAGAGGCCACAACAGTGAGAGGCCCGCATACCACCAAAAAAAAAGGGTGACAAAAAATAAAAGAGATGGTGACTAACAAGTTGTGCTCCCTCTGCAAAAGGGCTGAAAATAAAAGACTAAAAATGGCCACGAATGCACTGCAGAGGTACCCACTAGGTAACCAGCAGTACAAAGAACATCACAATGCGAGAGCTTCTCATACACAATTTTCTTTCCAAGAAGTTCACATAGATCTTAGGCAGGAAGGTCTCAGTTTAAGGAAAAGAGGCTGCCAGGAGTCACCAACTCAGGACCCTCAAACACTCATTAGTCCCAGAGGCCTAGCCCTCCACACCCACCTCATCATCACTGTTAGACGTCTCCGAGTCTGAGGAGGCTGCAGGCTGACTAACAGGCGGCTCCTTCTCTTCAGAGTCACTTCGTTTCCGCTTTGCCAGGGACAAGAGCTCCTGAGAGGGCAAAAGTAGCCATGTGAGTTTTGTTCACAGAGAAAATATATCCAAAAATAATAAAATGCCCACCTTCTCTAGATCTCTTCTACTTCTTTGTGGTTTCACTTGAAGGACATCATCATGGGAACTTTGGTCACATGAACAGACCAACTGCCAGCACTCGTGCTAAAGAAATGCTTTCAAAGTCTGGAATTCCCTGGCTGTTCAGTGGTTAGGACTCTGATCTTTCACTGTAGGGGGCCCGGGTTCAATCCCTGGTCAGGGAACGAGGATCCCACAAGCTGCACGGCACAGCCAAAAGAAATCTGTTCCCTCACTCTTAATGGGAAATGTATGTCTGAAATGGAAAAGTGACTAGAAAACTAAACTGGAGGCTACCCCCGAATTTCCTCTGTAAGTTACAGAAGTACTGATTCTCAGCAATTGATACGATATGAACCATGTCTACAAAGGTAATTTGCTCCCTGTTCTTATTGGTATAGCTAATACTCTGAGCACCCTCTTATTATATATAACTCATGGTATAATTGGCATTTGTGGGGCTGTTCTGAATAAGCTGACAAACTACAAATTTCTGAGGTCATTTTTAATTTTGGATGCCTAAACCAGGGGGGAAAAAAAAGTATATTTCTGGTGCTGAACCCAGGGTCAAGCAGTAAGTATGCTGGCCTCTACATGGGAATCCCAATTTGACAACCCCAATATTCCCATTCACCTCTGCCTTGTCCTGGTGATTTAAGGGAGTTTAAAGGAGAAGAGATACGCTATTTAGTAAGACATGGCTACAACCAGGATTTGCTTTCTCACATGGTTTCCCTCTCCTGTTACTTCTCCCCAACTCAGTCCAGTCACTCAAAAACACAACAAAAGGATACTTACTCTGGTTCTTGCTTTCTGCTAATATCAATACCAGCCCCCAATTATATTGTACTTACTAGATGCCAGGTACTTTTCTAAGCATCTAACGTTTAATCTTCATAACCGCCTTAAGGTAAGTATCGTTATCTTCCCCATTTAAAGATACAGAAACTAAGGAGCAGGAGAGGTTAAGTAACTCACCCAAGGTAATACAGCTAGTACATGAGAGAACCAGGATTCAAACTAGGGCAGATAAAATCCTAGCTCCTATTTTAATCATGGTTTACATTTTCCCCTTGGGCCAAAAGAGAGAAAAATATAACTAATAAATACTAGTAGTATTATTCCTTGATGATGTTAGTGCTATACAATTATAGGTTAAGTGCCAAGACAAATTTTTTAAAAAGAGACTGCTATAAAATATGTTTTCTTCTTCCAGTCTTTCTATTTTAGGAGTATACTCTCCTTGGCCAGAATGAGAAAATGACCTTCTCAGATTAACAGCTGACACCATCTCTTCTTCATAAGCAGTAATGAAATGTTACTCTTCTCATTTCTTTAGATAGAGCTAGCAGACTAACTTCCTGAAAAGACTTCAGATCATAAGAACACTCTACTTTTTCCACATCAAAATGGTAACTCCTATTGACCAAATGCAAATTACAGCAATGTTTGTGTGTTTACAGTCTTTTAAAAACTTGAGGGTGTAATTTACATACAGTACCTTTTATCCTTTCTTATGGATGGTTCTATGAGTTTGACAAATATATACAGTTGAACCACTCACACAATCAAGATATAGGACAGTTCCATCATCCCCCCAAATTTTGCTGTAATTTGCACTGGTCAATAGGAGTTACCATTTTGGTATGAAAAAGTAGAGTGTTTATGATCTGAAGTCTTTTCAGGAAGTAAGTGCTCTTCATATCTCTCCCTCCACCCCCTGGCAATCACATACTTGTTTTCTGTCCCTACAGATCTGCCTATTGTAAAATATCACATAAATGGAATCATATAGTGTGTAGTCTTTTGAATTTGGTTTCCTTACTTAGCATAATGCATTTGAGATTGGACAGGTATCAACCGTTTCTTTTTTTTTCTTAAATGTGATATTGAGTTTTTGGGACAGATTTCTTTCTTTTTTTTTTTTTTAAACGTTGAGCCTTCTTTTAATTTATTTATTTTTATTTTTGGCTGTGTTGGGTCTTCGTTTCTGTGCGAGGGCTTTCTCTAGTTGTGGCAAGCGGGGGCCACTCTTCATCGCGGTGCGCGGGCCTCTCACTGTCGCGGCCTCTCTTGTGGCGGAGCACAGGCTCCAGACGCGCAGGCTCAGTAGTTGTGGCTCACGGGCCTAGTTGCTCTGCGGCATGTGAGATCTTCCCAGACCAGGGCTCGAACCCGTGTTCCCTGCATTAGCAGGCAGATTCTCAACACTGCACCACCAGGGAAGCCCCAGTTTGTTACTTTTTATTGTAAAGTAGTATTCCATTGTGTGGATACACTACACTTTATCCATATGCCAGTTGAAAAACATTTGGGTTGTTTCCATCTTGGGGCAATTATTTGTTCATGTACAGGTTTTTGTGTAAACATTAGTTTTTATTTCACTTGGATAAATACCTAGGAGTGGTACTGCTGGGTTATATGGTAATTTGTGTATGGCCTTTACTATTATCTTTTTTCCACATTACCTTCATACAAATTTATAAAAATTAGAAAGACTTCTGGTAAGTAGTGTACTTCCTGACCCTTTGAGGTTCACAAATGCACTAGAAGTCTGTTTTAATACCAACTCATTATAACAGGGATTTGGATATGCTAGCAATCAAATTCTTTCCTGAAACAAGCAGTAGATATATTACAAACAGTAGATATCCATTAAAAGTTACTGTAACTAAAGTGTTAACGTGTTAGTATCACCTTCCTGTTAAAGAGATTCCACTCTATACTAAAAACCTAACAAATGTCTCTCCATCAGCAAACAACTGCATCTGATAGGCACAGTCCTTCTTCTTCTACTACATTAAATACCATATTAACAATAGTATAGAGACAGCAAAGACCTTCCTCTTAAAAAGTGTGAAAGATACCCTTTCCACAAGCTGAGAATTGTACAGGAAGTTACTGGGGGAACTCATGGCAAGGCTACTCTTCACAGTTAAGTCCTTTATATTCTTTTTTTTAAAATAAATTTATTTATTTATTATTTTTGGCTGCGTTGGGTCTTCATTGTTGCGTGTGGGCTTTCTCTAGCTGCCGCGAGCAGGGGCTGCTCCTCCTTGTGGTGCACGGGCTTCTCATTGAAGTGGCTTCTCTTGTTGCGCAGCACGGACTCTAGGCACGCGGGCTTCAGTAGTTGCAGCTCGCGGGCTCTAGAGCGCAGCCTCAGTAGCTGTGACACAAGGGCTTAGTTGCTCCGTGGCATGTGGGACCTTCCTGGACCAGGGCTCGAACCCGTGTCCCCTGCATTGGCAGGCAGATTCTTAACCACTGTGCCACCAAGGAAGCCCAAGTCCTTTATATTCTGAGGGCTCATAAATACAGCTGGACACACTAATGTGCAACAGAAAGGTCTTGCCAACACTCCACACATGAAGAGATCATCAGATTTGTTACCTGTAGGGGTTGATTTATCCAACACCAATACTGAAAAAAGCCAATCTAAAACTGATTCATGCACAGGGGGTAGGTCCTTCTGCAGCTCTCTCCTGCTACCCCACTTCACTGTGCCACACTGGTTGAGATGACATTTCTGTGTGTCCAGTGGTTCTCTCTCACCATCCTCCTTGTATTTCAACACATCTAGTGAAAACCTCCCCTACTTATCTCAGCATTCCTCTAGGATGAAATGGCTGTGTGGGGTGCCCACATGGTTTATCAAACTTAAGCTGAACTAAAGATCTGCTGAGAGTAATGCCAATGCCCAACACACTATAGGTGACTGTGTAGGATGGCACATCTGGCTTCTAGAGCAGTTTCATTAACATTGCTTGAAAACCATATTTAACAATAAACTAGACAGCCAAATTGCAAGTCTAATTGCACTAAGGTAATATTTATTTAAATAGTATTATTCTGGTTAAAATTAGAATTCTAATCCATCAATATATGAAGACTCATAAACCTTAGGATTTAGTTCCTCCACCCCATCATTCACAAACAGTGTATTTTTGCAATGCCATGTTGGGATCGATCTGTAATAAAGAAACGTATTTAAAGGAAATTACTTTCTTAAAGGAAATTAAATCTCATCTCTTTAATCAAACCTCCCATGATCACACAAAAGTGGGATACAGATTCTGCACCCCAAAAAAGGAGAATAAAAGCCCAAATGGATAAACCTCAGAGGTTTTTTATAGCTAATTAGCATGCTGAGCTCTTTTTCACATATTCATTCCACAAATACAACGAATGCAAGTGATTACTACCATCTAGGGTGACCAAACATCTTGGTTTGCTTAGGACTGTCCTGGTTTTAGCACTGAAAGTCCTGAATTCTGGGAAACTCAGTTCCTGGCAAGCAGGACAGATAGTTCCCCTGCTACCAGCACCTACTATATACCAAGCTGTGGGTAGAAAGTCAGGAATAAGAGATACATAGTCCTTGACCTCACAGAATTTAAAATCAAGTGAGGGTGTATATGTATAACTGATTCACTTTGCTGTACTAACCTGAAACTAACACATTGTAAATCAATTATACTCCAATAAAAATTTTAAAATAAATAAATAAAATCAAAAGAGGGAGACAGACAATAAACAGGTAAAGAAACAAGTATATCTAGTGATAAGTGCTAAGAAGGAAGTGAATCAAAGTGAGTGGGGTACCTATCTGCAATAGGGTGATTGTGGGAAGCCTTCTCTGAGGCAATGGTATTTAGGTTGAGACTAGAAACGGGGGGGAAGACACAGGGGTGCAGTCTTCTGGATAGAAGTCTTCAGATAGAATAGATAAGGCACTGGACTTCTCTAGTGGTTGAGAGTCCGTCTGCCAATGCAGGAGACACGGGTTTGATCCCTGGTCCAGGAAGATTCCACATGCCCTGTAGCAACTAAGCCCGCAAGCCACAACTACTGAGCCTGCACTCTAGAGCCCGTGAGCCACAACTACTGATCCTGCATGCCACTACTGAAGCCTGCGCGCCTAGAGCCCATGCTCCACAAAAGAAGCCACCACAATCAGAAGCCCATGCACCGCAAGGAAGAGTAGCCCTCACTTGCCGCAACTAGAGAAAGCCCTCATGCAGCAACGAAGACCCAACACAGCCAAAAATAAATACATAAATAAATAAATTTATATATTAAAAAAAGGATACGGCCCTAAAATTGGCAATAGCTTGGCTTAACCAAAGAACTAAAAGGGAACCAGGGTGATTAGAGCTTCATAGGCAAGGGGACAGGGGGTGGGGGTGGGGGTGGGGGTGATGGAATGAGGCAGGTTAAAGGTAAGAAGAAACCACATCATTCCCAGGTTTATACAGCAGGATCAGGAAAATGAATTTTATTTGAAGGCAGTGGGGAGCCATCAAATGGTTTTAAGCAGGAAAGTAACCATCCCCTGAGGGTTTTTAAAATAGCACTCTGACTGACAGAGGAACAGATTACAGGGCCAGGGAGGAAGTGCAGAGAGGAGTCCACAGCAGGGTCATCAGAGTGAATGGTGACCTGGACAAGGTAAGAAGCCACAGGGACACAGAGAAGTGGGAGGACTTGAGAGAAGCTAAGAAAAGAGTAGTAATTCATAGAGGTTTAAATCTGAGACATTATTTTCTATTATTTCTTTCATATCAAAATTTTTGATTGAAGAACATCATTCCAACAGTGGACACTGGTTATTTTTCAGGAGTAAGAACAGAGCCATTGCGCGCATATACGTTTGTGGAACAGGGAGGTATTTTTGTTTCACTGGAACTGTTTCAACAAGCATGTACTATTTTTATCATTAAAAAAAACAAAAGAAAACAAACCAAAACAATGAACATACACACAAAAACCCTTCTGAAGTAGTAATTCCAAAGTGACAGTGTAACATTCCTTTACATTTCACATGACTGGCATGAAATGTGGCAACTTCCCTTTCCAATTTCTAGCAAAGTGATTATAATTACAGATAAAATACTGAGTTATATAAATGCCCACAATGTCATAGAATTGATAAAATAAAACCAGTTTTCAACACATTCAAAATAAAAGGTACATTAAAATTTTTTTTTAAAATTCTGCTACTGTTACTTGTTTCTACTTGGTTCCCTCTTCTAATACACTTTCTAATGAATGCACATTTCCATGCCTTATAGAAGAGGTTTCAGTATTACAGCAGAGGGGCTAAAGCAAGAACTCCCAATCTGACAGTGTCCCTTTACCTCTAAGTAATACTACTATAATCAGAAAAGTTAGAATCTAACTTTCTACTGTGGATATGCCAAGCAGCATTTGCTTATTCAACAAAGATTTATTGTCTCCTCTGTGTCAGGCAGGCATTATTTTCAACTACGTACTTAAATGTCTCTACTTGAGTATTTCATAGACAACTTTAATCTCTATACATACAAGACTGAACACATGCTCTTCACCTTTAAACCTGATCTTCCTCCAGGGTTCCCCATCTCATGCCAGAATCTCCTCTTCCTCACCCTCAACATCCAACCAGTCATCAAATCCTCTCAGTTTTACAGCATGAATATTATGTCCAATTAACCCACCTTCTGTCGTCTCTATAACTACACCAGTCCAAGTCAGGCATTCATTCAACAAATACTGACAAGGTATATGCTGCAGGCCAGGCACTGTTCTAGATGCAGGGATACTACATTGAACAGTCTTGCCCTCTTGGAGCTTCCATTCTAATGGAACTTATGCTCTCCACCATCTCTCACCTGGACTCCTCTATCTGCCATCTAACCAGTGTCCCTTCTCCAGATTACTCTCCACATAGCAGCCTGGGAAAACTTTTCAAAAGACAAGTTGGAACACCTCTTTCAGCTTAAAATCCTTCAGTGGTTTCTCATTACCCTCAGAATAAAGTCCACAGTCCTTACTATTGCCAACCTGGACCTGCCAGTGGCTTAAAACGTCTTTTTAACCCCAGCCCACAGAAAGATAAATTATACCTTATGATCCTGTATATACATACATACATATATGTGAAACACAAGTTTTATGAAACAATACTTATCTTTACTAGGTCTGACATATGATTTTTTTTCTATTTGATTCAATTTTGTTTTTATTTTTAACACTGGTTGTGATTCACTAAACTGGCTTTTCCATCCTCAAAGGGTCCAAACAGTCTACTTCTGCAGCTTCATTTGTACCACTCTGCCTCCAACTAGTGATGTCCCAGTCACTCTGCTTCTTTCAGTTTCATGAGGGTGCTAGGTCCTTCCTGCCTCAATGCTTTTGTACATTTTGGTCCCTCAACCATGAACAGTCACATGTCCCTGTACTCTTCAGTCTCCTATCTCCTTATCCCTAACCCATATTCCAGATCTCAGTTTAAATGTCACTCCCATCAGGCAAGCATAGAGTCCCTGGTCAAACTCTCACAGCATCCTTGCTCTTCCTTCATAGCCTGTAATGCAAGTATAAGGAAATGACTCTCTGAGCAATGCCTGCCCCTGTCTCTCCCTCTGCCCCCACCCCCTAAGCTCCTTGAAGGTAGAAACTGCTTCGATTTTGTTCACCCAATAGCCCTATTGCCTCGCTCTGTCTAACACATTTGTTGAAAGAGTAAAAAAAACAATCTTTGCCCTTGGGGAACTTACAGTCTAGGGAGCAAATAAGTACACCAAGAGAACCAGTGTTGAAAGATAGGTTTTGAATTTTTCCTGAAAGCCTCTCTGTTAAAGGTCCCATGGGACTCAATTTTCCCTGCACTACTTGTAAAAGAAAATCAAGTGAAATTGGCAGATGAGTTACATCAGGCTAGATGCAACATTATGACACAAATTTAAAACTTCACAAGTTAACCCAACACTTCTCACAAGTTCATCCTAGACTTCAAACTCTGATCTAATGTAAAAAGACTTTATCAATGAGAAGCACAACTTTTATTTATTTTTTTAACATCTTTATTGAAGTATAATTGCTTTATAATGGTGTGTTAGTTTCTGCTTTATAACAAAGTGAATCAGCTATACATATACATGTATCTCCATATCTCCTCCCTCTTGCGTCTCCCTCCCACCCTCCGTATCCCACCCCTCTAGGTGGTCACAGAACACAGAGCTGATCTCCCTGTGCTATGCGGCTGCTTCCCACTAGCTATTTTACATTTGGTAGTGTATGAATGTTCATGCCACTCTCTCACTTGTCCCAACTTACCCTTCCCCCTCCCCGTGTCCTCAAGTCCATTCTCTACGTCTCCATCTTTATTCCTGTCCTGCCCCTAGGTTCTTCAGAACCTTTTTTTTTTTAGATTCCATATATATGTGTTAGCATACGGTATTTGTTTTTCTCTTTCTAACTTACTTCACTCTGTATGTCAGTCTCTAGGTCCATCCATCTCACTACAAATAACTCAATTTCATTTCCTTTTATGGCCGAGTAATATTCCATTGTATATATGTGCCACATCTTCTTTATCCATTCATCTGTCGATGGACACTTAGGTGAGAAGCACAACTTTTTAATTTCCCACCTTTTGTGGGGAAGGTTTATGGAAGGATACTTTATAACAATGCTCTTTTAACACATAATGTCTAAAAATAACTCCTAGAAAATACTTAGGGGCCTATTGTTTCAAAAAATTTTTAATTTATGGTTACTTCAATAAAATGAGCATAGAAAAAGAGGACAGGACAACACAATCCCCATTTTAAATAAGGATGGAAATTATGAAATAAAGCAGCCCAGTATGCATGTAGCTCTTTTTCTCTTGAAAATGGCAGAGTAAAGTTTTTATAAATACTGAGTTGTATTTATCTGAATAGACAACTCTGATTCCTTTATTATCTTGGATGCTTTTCATGTTATAGCACCCACTGCATAGATATTATTCCATAAAGAGTGCACATGTTATCTCCGTGGAGGTACGTGGTGGGGTAAAAAAGCCTAGGTTTGGCTCAAATTCTGTTATTTTTTTCCAAGAAGCACCAAAAGCAAGTATCTCCATGATTTGCAATTCTGAAATGTTGAAGAAAGGGTGTGGCCAACATAAAAAAATAAGGTCACTATCAGGTCATATGGTAAAATAAATCCTTCAAATTCTCAAAGGTCTGAGTTTTTAAAACCTTTGAAAGTTAAAACAAATTTTAAAGGACTCCAATTCAGTTACTACATACCTCTTCCCACCAAGAAGAAGGAAGGGAAAAAAGAAACAGGCCTCAAAAAAAAAATCATCCCAACAATTCAAACAGCTTCAGGGATTTAGAAAAACCAGCAGCTTTGCCACTTTGAACATCTCTGTTAAGTTCTTTTGCTTATATGTGCACACACTATGGCTGAGACAGGAAGCTATTTCTCTCCCAAACTACTTACAGTGTCTTACTAAAAGATTAACTTGCATACAGACAGTGGTCTCAGTGTTTAACACAAATAAGTACCTGGGCTGTACCTGGTAAAAATGCAGAGGAGAGAGTCCCTAGAGAGTCTGATTCAGTAGGTCTGGGAGCCTTTGCAGGGAGCCCCTGCAAAGTACATCTTAAACAAGCAACCCAAGCAGTTTCTGACACACATGTTCCTCCTCTCACCACCAGGAAAAGCCAATGTAGAAGGCTAAGGACTAACTTGGAGGTAATATTTCTGACATAATGGCTTAGATTCCCACCTGGAAAACTCAGAGACAAAGGATCTCCTTATTAACTGTGCTCTACTCTCACACTTGACACTCAGAGATTTGTCATGGTTTGTTCTTTTCCACTAGACAGCAAATACAATGTTATACCCCCCAAAGAAGACCCAGAACTAGATGGAGTAGTCCAAGGCACCTTGGTAAGGAAAGGTCCAGAATGCATTAATTTTGCTCAGAGGAGTCCTAAAGACCCCAAAACTAGGCTGACTTTGAACTTCTGCTAAAGATCTCTGGGAGATCTTCTAGAGAGCATAGATCTTTTTGATTCCTCTGAGAGCCTCACACAGTGCTGAACATATAGAGAAGGCACTAGTGCCTGTTAGGATGCGCAGGAAAAGGGAATTCTGATCTGGTTCCCATCTGATAAAAGAACGCCAATGAGTAGTTTGAAAAGGAGGAAGTTGAAATTGCTGTTAAAATGCATTAGGTATTACTTACAAATTTTATGCTAATTTCTTTTTACAAATAGATAAAGTTGGGTTTAAAGTTGCAATCCCTCTAGTTCCCACTTTGGAAAAGCTTTCTGTGGATCAGAAAAATCTCTACTACAAAAGGAAGCTCTCAACTCATTTCATACATCAGACTTCTGTGGAAAATCACCAAAGACAGAATAATTTACAGCTTAGTTCATGCATCATCAGAACAGGTGACTTAAGAGTGCTTCACCAAGGAAGTCCCCCAAATAATTTTTTAAACTGATGTATCAATTTTCTCTAAACTATTCAATATACTTTACAAACATGAATTCTAGCAACACAGAAAATGGCTGTGAAACATCATTTTCATTTTGCAATATTAAAAACAGATTAAGTTAATATAGTGGAAAGAGTATAGGCCTTGTAGTTGTACAGATTTGGGTTGAAATGCCACTAACAAGTTGTGTGAATTTAGATAAGTTACATCTTCAACCCCCATTTTCCTCATACCTAAAATGGGGAAGGGGCTTCCCTGGTGGCGCAGTGGTTAAGAATCTACCTGCGGATGCAGGGAACATGGGTTTGATCCCTGGCCCGGGAAGATCCCACGTGCTGCGGAGCAACTAAGCCCATGTGCCACAACTACTGAGCCTGCGCTCTAGAGCCCGCAAGCCACAACTACTGAGCCCACGTGCCACAACTACTGAAGCCCGCGTGCCTAGAGCCTGGGCTCCCCAACAAAGGGAAGCCACCGACCGTGATGAGAAACCCACGCACCACAACAAAGAGTAACTCCCGCTCGCCACAACTAGAGAAAAGCCTGCGCACAGCAACGAAGACCCAATGCAGGCAAAAATAAATAAATAATAAATTAATTTAAAAAACAATTTTTAAAAATATTTTTTATAAATTTCAGGAGTCTTCCGGGTGAGAACATTTTCAATTTACCTTTTACTTCCTATCCCATAACAAGGTGTCTATCCCTTTTATACTTCTCCACAGGCCCCACTACTCCCCACCTCCCACCTCCATACCACCATTTTCAAAACAGCCCTCTTTTCTTCAACACATCTTCAGTCCCTCTTTCTTAAAGTCCTCCTCCTTCATGTCCTAATATTTAATTTCTGAGACCTCTGACCTAATACAAAGGACTCCCAAGAAGTCATTTATAGAAATGCTTTAGTTTCTAAGTGCTTGTACCAACATTAATTCTTTTTTTTTTTTTTTTTTTTTTTTTCAGTATGCGGGCCTCTCACTGTTGCAGCCTCTCCCGTTGTGGTGCACAGGCTCCGTACGCGCAAGACCCAGCGGCCACGGCCCACAGGCCCAGCCACTCTGCAGCATGCGGGATCCTCCCGGACCAGGGCATGAACCCGTGTCCCCTCTATCGGCAGGCGGACTCTCAACCACTGCGCCAGCAGGGAAGCCCTAATTCTCTTTTTAAAAAATAAATTTATTTTAGCTATTGATTTTTGGCTGCGTTGGGTCTTCGTTGCTGTGCGCGGGCTTTCTCTAGTTGCGGCGAACGGCGGCTATTCTGCCGTTATGGTGCACGGGCTTCTCATTGTGGTGGCATCTCTTGTTGCGGAGCACGGGCTCTAGGCGCGCGGGCTTCAGTAGTTGTGGTTCGCAGGCTCTAGAGCGCAGGCTCAGTAGTTGTGGCTCACGGGCTTAGTTTTCCGGTGGCATGCGGGATCTTCCCGGACCAGGGATCGAACCCCTGTCCCCTGCATTGGCAGGCGGATTCTTAACCACTGTGCCATCAGGGAAGCCCCCAACATTAATTCTTACAAATACTTAATCCTTTATAATAACTCAATCAGATACACAAGGCTGATGTTTTGGGTTTTTTTGCGGTACGCGGGCCTCTGTTATGGCCTCTCCCGTTGCCGAGCAACAGGCTCTGGACGCGCAGGCTCAGCGGCCATGGCTCAAGGGCGCAGCCGCTCCGTGGCATGTGGGATCTTCCCGGACCGGGGCACGAACCCGTGTCCCCTGCATCGTTAGGCGGACTCTCAACCACTGCGCCACCAGGGAAGCCCAAGGCTGATGTTTTATCTAGACTTTACTGTTATGGCCCAAGATACATAGCTAGAAAACAACATAGCCCAGCCTAGAACTCAAAAATTTCAGATTCTAAGTTCAGTACTCTCTCTACTCAACTTATAGAACTATTATCTCTTGCATATCCTTTCTTTATATCATTTGTTCACAAAGTGTGGGGAAAAACTCTCTTTGTATCTTCTGGTATCACTGGAGCACTGCTACAAAGGACAGCTTCCTCCCCACAGTATTTTCTAGAGTATATAACAGTTCAAGCAACCCCAAGACAGTGAGACCAAAAGTTAGTTTCAATGTCTCCTGTACATCTTTCAAGTAGAAAGAATTCTGGGATGCTGCATGAAAAGGGCCAAGAGGCCCCGCCACACTCTCTCCATGACGCCCTAGATATTTCTCCACTTATGCCCTCTTTCCTCCTCCCATGAGCCGTCTTGGGTCTGACATCTCAACAGAGACCCTTCTCAAACACAAACGACCCTAGCTGCCAAACAGATTCGTGTCCACAGCTACGTATTCCTCGCCAAGCACGACAGAGGTTCCCCTCCTCTCTGTTCACACCCTTGTCTGAAAAACTTCATCTTCCAGAGCTTGCACCTTCTCGGCCTCCCTCCCCCACACCGCCCCACGATCACCCTTGCACCTCCTCCAAAACCTCCCAGTCTCCCGGGTTGGCGGGCGATACTTCCTATCCGTGCCCGGATCGCCTGGCCTGCAGCCTGCCGCCCCGATCTGGCCCTGGCAGACCAAGGACCCCTCGAGTCCCCCGAGCCCGAGGCCCACTAGCCTGGCCCCTGCCCCGCCTCCCCACCCAAGGCGCCAAGTCCTCGGGGCTCTGTCTCCAGGCCCCGGCCAGACTCCAAGAGCCGCGGGCACTGTGGGGAGAGCAGAAAGGGGCGGCAGCGGGCGTTCAGGACACGAGGCAGGCCGGGCGCTCCGGCCAGGAGGCCCGGGGCCCGACCGGCTCCCGACTACCGTGGCCAGGACTCAGCTCTCCCGCTCCGCTGGCCCGCGCCTCCGCGGCCTGCCCTCACCTGATCCAGGTTCTCGTCGCTGCCGCTGTCTTCCGTGTCTGAGTCGATCACAACGCGGCCTTTCCGCTTCTTTACCATCGTGGTCCCCCGGCTCCCACGCCGGACGCCGCCCGGACTCCCCTCTTGCCCGCCTGCCAGTGGGACCGCCACTGCCGCCGCCGCCGCTGCTGCTCGACCCACACAAAGGCGACCGCGCATGCGCGCTCCGCTCCGCCCCTGGCCCCGCCCCTTGCTCGTCGCACGCCGTTCGCCGGCGCCCAGAGCCCCGCCCACCCCGCCCCCGACGCAGCGTGGGAGGCGGGGGCATCGGGTTGGGTTCCGGGCTCTGAACCGCCGTTCCGTAACCAGCGCTGCCCGTTGGAAGGTTTGGGTGTGTCTCTGCTGCGGGGCTGAAGCTTCACGTGCTGCCTACCTGTCGTGGACTGCAGCGGCAAGCATCTGGGTCCGCTCTAAGGAGCCTTTCAACTGTTCGACACTGATGGAGTGTCGAGGGCACCGTCAGGGCCGTCCGCCTGGGAGACACAAATCGGCTGGACCACGCTGAGGGCACCTGTCGTGGGATGAAGCCTTCCTACCTGGGCTGTGCGAGTGACAACTGAGCTGGGACGTGGAGGATGCATCTGATTTACCCGAAAAAAGAGTAGCGGGAAGGGTGTTCCAAGCAAAGAATCTCTTGGTCAGAGACCTAGCGATAATAGAAAAAGTTGGGCTCAGGGAACTGAAAGTTCATTATGGCCGAACAGAGGGTACGGTGTGTGGGGATGAGGCTGCGGAGGAACCCAGCAGCTGAATCATTCAGACCTAATAAACTCTTAGGAAGTTTGAACTTTGGAAGTTTGAACTTTGGTATTGAAAGATTCTAAACTGAAGAACGGCATTATCAGATTCGTGTTTTTAAAAAATTACTCTGGCTGCAGTGTGGCGAATGGATTACAAAGGAGGGAGACTAAGGCAGGGAAACCACAGAGGCTATGATTGCATTTTGGCAAAAGATGATGATGCCCTCAAGTAAGGAAGAAGCAGTGGAATTGGAGAGAAGTGGATGGATTCTGGATAATTTGGAAGGTAGCATTACCAGGACTTGAAGATTAGTTGGGAGAGGGAAAATGTGATGTTCCAAATACAAATGGTGCTCAGGTTCTGGCTTAGGAAGCTGGTGGGTCCTTCGTGGAGATAAGGAACACAAGTGGAGAGGAGGTTGGGGAGACTGGAAGGTGCAGGAAATCAGTTCAGTTTTATGCCTGTTGAGGTCAGCTGATAAAAACAAATTCAGAAGTGATTTCTTTGTGGGATTTGGAATATAAGGTAGGGAGCATCAGCAATAATAATTTGAAACTGTTCTCAAAAGTTTTTGGAGTCCATTAATTCTTTCTTCTGGTACTGAACTTGAGAGCTAGACTTCAGTCTTCCCTGAGCTGTTATTGGACAGAGGCAGGCTGATGAGTTCTTGCTGTCTGGCTTCCCTTTTCCTTTCCCCTTTACTGTCTATATTTTATTTTCTCCAGCAAGTTTGTATCACAAATGTGCATGCTTTAAAATAATAATAAAAGAAGATATAACATACACAGAGAAATCCCTGGAACTAAACACATACCTACATGTCAAGTTTGCTGCCAGTTAGCTTGAAAAGTGTTCAGGATTAAGGTAGGGAAGACAACCCAAATAAGGCTCAACTATCTCTTTACTCCAAAAGATTTTTTCCTAAGAGAAGTCCCCTAGACTTCTCTCCCCCATCATACCCTTGGAACTGAGCCCATGGCCAAGATGACCCAAAATGACCAGGTCATCTCCCTTGCTTCTGGCTACCCCAAAGGCTGGTGCCCTTCTCTGAGGACCCTCTCTAAATGTGTGAATAAAAGAAAATCATAATATAATCAGTGACCCCTGACTGCAATGAAGAAAGATAGGTCCTTTATTTGAGTGAAATCTATTGATATTGATCTTTCTGCAAGGGGTCTTCTAATGCATCATGGACTGGAGTTAGTCCATTCTGAGACTAAACTGAAATGAATGAATTAACATTCTGTACTCTAAATTTCCTCTTGAGTTGGCTTCCCAAGGAAACCAACCTGTGAAAGTTTCCCCTTGTAAAATGAGGATAATGATAATATCTGCCTCTTTGGGTTATAATAAGGTATAAATTAGTTAACACAGGTAAAAAAAAGTGCTTAGAATACTTCCTGGTAAAGAGTAAGCACTCAGTAAATGTCAGGTATCATTGTTATAATTGGAGAGGCAGATTACAGTAGAGTGGGAAGGGGCTGGAGGAAGAGTGTTGGAGATGGGAGATTTTTATTTTTTAATTTGTACACGTTGGTGTTCTGTGAACTTATTACACTGAGTATGAATTTTTCATAATTTTAAAATGTTTTTTGGGGAAATAGAATAATTTTTAAATTATAAAAACGATTCCTACTTATTATAAATAAATTTAAGGGTAGAACATAAAGGAATAAAAAAAACTATGTAAAATTCTCCCATCCCAAGATATCCATCCACTCTTTATCAAAACAAAATTGTTTGCGTGTGTATATATTTGTTCAACATGTATTTATCAAGCACCTACTATATGCCTGAGCTCAGGCACTGAGCTAGATGCTGAATAAGATGAAAAAGTCACCAAGACAAGATCTCTGCTCTCAAGAGACTACATTTATTCACACATACACATTGCAAAAGGCATGCACATTTAAAGTGCTGTGAGGATCCCTTTTCACACAGACCACCCCAAAGGACAAAAGAGATTTTTTTTTTAAAAGCTTGTTTTATTTTTGTTTTTTTTTTTTAATGTATTTATTTATTTATTTATGGCTGTGTTGGGTCTTCATTTCTGTGCATGGGCTTTCTCTAGTTGTGGCAAGCGGGGGCCACTCTTCATCGCGGTGCGCAGGCCTCTCACTATCGCGGCCTCTGTTGTTGCGGAGCACAGGCTTCAGACGCGCAGGCTCAGTAATTGTGGCTCACGGGCCCAGTTGCTCCGCGGCATGTGGGATCTTCCCAGGCCAGGGCTCGAACCCGTGTCCCCTGCATTGGCAGGCAGATTCTGAACCACTGCACCACCAGGGAAGCCCAAAAGAGATATTTTTAACATCTATTGTTTTTGAGAAAATGCAAAATGACAAAAATTACTATGCATTCTTAAATCCCCAATGTGATGGTGTTAAGAGGTGGGGCCTTTGGGAAGTGATTAGGTTATAAGGGTGGAATCCTCATTAATGAGATTAGTGCCCTATCAAAGAGACCCCAGAGAGCTTTCCCACCATTTATGCCATGTGAGGACACTGCAAAAAGATAGCAGTCTGCACCCAAAGAGGGTCTTCACCAGAACCCAAACATGCTGGCAACCTGATCTTAGACTTCCAGCTTCCAAAACTATGAAAAATAAATTTCTGTTGTTTATATGCCAAAAAAATTACTATGTATTCATTAACCATTTTAAATGAACTTGTATTCTGTTCCTTACAACTATATCTAAAAATATATTTGAAAATAGTAATACATGTATGTATGTGAATTTTGAGAGAAGGACGCAGAAATCATTACTGTGTGTATTTGCCATGGTGTTGCAGGGTCCTCCTTTTGGTGACCAGACCATCTCTTAATGAATTCAGGGTCTGAAAATTGACCCAGATCTGAAAGTGGGCAAAGGATGATCATTTTCCATTGGGGCAACTGCCCTCAGCCCCCTGATCGCCCAACCTTAATTTCTTCTGATTGAAAATTGAGGAGTACCCTCGTTGTCTGCCTATCTGTTTTGCCCTTGGGGATATTATATTCTGTTAAACATCTCCATAATTCTCTGAGGCTCAGACTTCTGTGGCTATCATTCTGACCTTTCCACTCATTATAATAATTGCATCTACCTGGCTTCTGGCAGTTAAGTGTTGCCACCTGGCCTCTTGTTTCAAGACCCTATTGCCCCCTTGCTGTTAGTTAGCCCAGTTTTCTAACAGCCTCTCATACTGTCAGTCCTGGACCAAATAGGAAAACCACCGCTGAACTTTTAGTGATGCTGGTGCACCTCTTACCGTCATATTCCTTATGGCCTTGGTGAATGCAGTATCCTCTTTGGTCTTCCCACAGAAGATAATCAGTCTGTGGGATTTCTGACCTTGTATAGTACATCCACCTCATGCTGACTTCTCTGAGTTTTTAAAATCTCCTCCTACACCATCTGTCTTAGCAACTCTGGCATTTTTTACCTCATGTGGGCTGTAAAGTTTTCTGTGCTTCTAAGAGCCATTCTAGTAACAAATTTGTACCATTTCCTGGGGTCCTTGGCAGAATGATAAATTCTGTATCTTAGGAGGGTGCTCCCAAATCAATAAACTCTCCCTAACCCAATTTTCCAACCTGGTCCCCTGATCAAGCACCTTCAGAATCCAGTCCCTTGCTTCTCTCCCAGTTCCTGCCCTTACACGCTTGGCTAGTTCTTGCAGCTCCTTTGGGTAGTCCCTTTCCTCCTTTATCAGTCCCAATATGTCCTCTGCTAGGTTATATGGTGCTTTAACCCCGGTTATCGGCCGAGTATCCAGGAGGGAGATACAGGCAGATTTCGAGGAGGGTACATGCAGTCTTACAGGGTACAGGCTTCTGTACTGTCTAGAAGAAAGAGGGAAGTGTGAAATGGTGGGTCATTTCTTTAGGTTCAGAGGATTCAGGAGAATCTGGAAATTCAAGATCTTCAGGAACATCAATCAGATATCCCCATTCCATGTGTCATGATCTCATTATTTCCTAACTAGGGCCCTTAGCTGACCTGCATTGCTTGGGAGTTTAACCTTATTGGAGCTTAAACTATTCTGATGATTATCTGGGACCTCAGCTTTCCCTGCCATCCCACTGCAGGTGTTGAAGACCTCTTCATATGCTGTTAAGGAGGCCCTCTGGCTTTCACACTTGGCTTTCAGTAACAGAACCCAGTTTCACTATCCTTATAATTATTATGCCTCCCATATATATTTTTTGAAATATAGTTGACTTATAATGTTGTGTTAGTTTCTGGTATATAGCAAATTGAGTTTTAAATATATATTTTTTTTCATATTCTTTTCCATTATAGTTTATTAAGGATATTGAATATAGTTCCCTGTGCTATACAGTAGGACCTTGTTTATCTATTTGATATATAGTAGCTTGTGTCTGCTACTCCCAAACTCCTAATTTATCCCTCCCCCACCCCCTTTCCTCTTTAGTAACCATAAGTTTGTTTTCTATGTCTGTGAGTCTATTTCTGTTTTGTAAATAAGTTCAATTGTATCATATTTTAGATTCCACATATAAGTGATATCCTGTGGTATTTGTCTTTCTCTTTCAGACTTACTTCACTTAGTATGATAATCTCTAGGTCCATGTTGCTGCAAATGGCATTATTTCATTCTTTTTTATGGCTGAGTAATATTCCATCATATTCATATACCACATCTTCTTTATCCCTACATCTGTCGATGGACATTTAGGTTGTTTCCATGTCTTGGCTATTGTGAATAGTGCTGCTGTGAACATAGGGGTGCATGTATCTTTTCAAATTAGAGTTTTGTCCAGATATATGCCCGGGATTGGGATTGCTGGATCATATGGCAAAATTTTTAGTTTGTTGAGGAACCTCCAGACTGTTCTTCATAGTGATTGCACCAAGTTACATTCTCACCAACAGTGTAGGAGGGTTCCCTTTTCTCTACCCCTCTCCAGCATTTATTTGTTATTTTTTTTAATATATATTTATTTTTGGCTGCGTTGGGTCTTTGTTACTGTGTGCAGGCTTTCTCTAGTTGCAGCGAGTGGGGGCTACTCTTCATTGAGCTGCGGGCTTCAGTAGTTGTGGCACACGGGCTCGGTAGTTGTGGCTCATGGGCTCTAGAGTGCCAGCTCAGTAGTTGTGGTGCATGGGCTTAGTTGCTCCGCGGCATGTGGGATCTTCCCGGATCAGGACTCGAACCCATGTCTCCTGCATTGGCAGGCGGATTCTTAACCACTGTGCCACCGGGGAAGCCCCAGAGTAGCACTCTTAACCATCGTCAGCAATTTGGTGCCTCTCCCTGGTCTGGTAGACAAGCACCTTCAGCTTGTTCACTTAAAGCAGTAAGGGACCAGCACACTGGAAATAATTTTAGTGTAAAACATATGGAGGGGCAAGATAGTAAAGGTAGTCAAGACGGGGCAAGAAAGGAGAAACACAGTAGCCAGAGACGGGATAGGGAAGGGAGAGTCTTCTAATACGTCTCCAGTGCTGTAGGCTGGAGGGGCCTTGCGCAGCTAGCATGCCCTGTCCATCAGCCTGGTCATACTCTCCTGGGAGCCCAAGAGTGGGTGACATTCCAGATTTCCCCAGTTTGGAGAAAATATCACTTAACACCCTCCATATCCATCTGCTCTGAAGGCCCTGAACTCTAAGCAGCCCCCTAATCTAAAAAGGCTTTTCCTTTTTAGACACAAATATTCTTGACACATATACTTTTCATAATAAACTGTTGATCAATCTTATAAATCATTCTCTCTGTCTTTGGTTAGCAGGGACTGGTTCACCAGAGCCTGAGCACTTTTCAGTAATGAACTGAGCAGCCAGACTTCAAGGAGAGAGAAGAGATGACAGCCTGGGGACTCTGAGCTCTGTGTTCCCTCAGCATAACACCATGCTTTTCATGCATGGCCCTTCCTCTTTCTCCCTGTTTTTCTTACTTTGCCTTAGACTGGATGACTTTCTCTTTCAGCCCCAAATCATGCCCTAATGCCCCAATGTGTGAATAGAATCATATTTTCCTACTGACTGCTCTCATGCAGGTGCTATTTTTTTTTTTTTTTGGAAGAGGAAGAAGAAGGAGAAGAAGGGAGAAAGGGAGAAGGGGAAAAAAAGAGGAATAGATGAAATCAAAAGGAAAGGAAGAAGGCAAACCCCTGGTGTGTTGAGGACAGAGCTTAAAGCCACGGTTTCTTTCAGTGTCTCCTCAAGGCTCTTTATTCATTCAAAAAATGTTTTTGCAACACCGAGTGACACACATTTCTAAGTTAATCCTTTGAGTAAAGTGTAATTTAATTAGTTGGGGGGAATGTGGGGTGTGTTTCAGTCACTCTCAGATATTTTGAATTTATTTTTCAAGTGAAAAATTAATATATGCCCGTTGTGAATAAGAAATCCAAATACCGAAGTGTATAAAGTAAAAAGGTAGCCCTCATCCTCATTCTCCTTCTCTCCTTAACTCTTTTTTTAAAAAGTATTGATTGATTGATTTGCCTGTGTTCCGTCTTAGTTGTGGTGCGTGGGCTTCTCTCTAGTTGTGGTGAATGGGCTCCAGAGCACATGGGCTCAGTAGTTGTGACATGAGGCTTAGTTGCCCCACGGCATGTGGGATCTTAGTTCCCTGACCGGGGATCGAACCTGCGTCCCCTGCATTGGAAGGCAGATTCTTAACCACTGGACCACGAAGGAAGTCCCTCTCCTTAACTCTTTTTTTAAAAAAAATATTTATTTATTTATTTATGGCTGTGTTGGGTCTTTGTTGCTGCTCACAGGCTTTACTCTAGTTGCAGTGAGCGGGGGCCACTCTTCATTGCAGTGCGCAGGCTTCTCACTGCGGTGGCTTCTCCTGTTGCAGAGCACGGGCTCTAGGAGCGCGGGCTTCAGTAGCTGTGGCTCGCGGGCGCTAGAGCACAGGCTCAGTAGTTGTGGCGCACAGGCTTAGTTTCACGGCAGTATGTGGGGTCTTCCCGGACCAGGGCTCGAACCCCTGTCCCCTGCATTAGCAGGTGGATGCTTAACCACTGCGCCACCAGGGAAGCCCCCTCTCCTTAACTCTTAAGACCAGTTTGGTGTGTATTGTTCCAGACCTTTGGGGGAGCACATGTAAACACACCCCAAAAACAGGATTGGGCAACATGTATTATCTTGTAACGTGACCTCTCCCAGTAGTGTTAGACTGGCTTGATTGCCAGGCCAAGGTGGCACAAAGGAGTCTGAGAAAATGCTGCGTGTAACTACAAGGTAATGTCTATCCCCATAGGCCTGAGCTCCGTGACTAAGTTGTATATGCTGTACATGTTGAACACTTATTAAATGGGAAACCTGCGGGTTTTTTTGTATTTGATTGTTCCCTCCTGGTGAGTGAGAATTGATTTTAAGATGTTGAAAGTCAGCTCTCTCTCAGTATAGCTCCATGGTTCATAACCTTTTCCTACCTCAGCACACATAACAGATGCTGTGTGCAGTTGATACACACATAACCCGAAGTGTCCTCTGTACTCAAAAAAGCACTCAGGAAAAGCATGTCAGAGTGCCAGGAAGTGAAAGGGATGCTGCCACAGGGATAACCTTATATCTTTAAAATTACTTTTATAAGGGACTTTGCTGGCAGTCCAGTGTTCGGGACTCTGCACTTCCACTGCAGGGGGTGTGGGTTAAATTTCTGGTCAGGGAACTAAGATCCCGAAGCTGCTCGGTTAAAAACAGAAACAGAAACAAAAACAACAACAAAAAACATTCAATTGAGCAACTGCTCTGTGCCAGGCACTGAACCAGGTGCTGAGGAAACAAAGGTGAACAAGACAATCTAGTACAGCATTCTTGAACTTTACTGAGAAGCAACTAGGAGCTTATTAAAATGCAGAGTCTGTTTCAGTAGGTGAGACCAAGGAATTTGCATTTTTAACAGATACCCATGGTGATTTCCTCAAGAGTATGGGATGGTCTCATTTTATTTATTTATTTGGCTGCACCGGGTCTTAGTTGCCGCATGCGGGACCTTCGTTGAGGCACACGGAATCTTTAGTTGCCACATGTGCGAGCTAGTTCCCTGACCAGGGATCGAACCTGGGCCCCCTGCATTGGGAGCATGGAGTCTTAGTCACTGGACCACCAGGAAAGTCCCGGGATGGTCTCATCTTGAAAAACACTGGTCTCGACACAGAGAAGCCCCAAAATTACATTAGGGGTTCAAGATCAGGGACTATTTTTATCCTTGATATTTCCTGAAATAAGCAGCACATGCGTATTATCATGTGCTGAAGTTAGAGTGACCCTCTGACAATGACTCAGGAAGATTTAAATGCAGAAGAATGCAGACTTATATAAACGAGTTGTCTGTCAATATGTAGGAGTTTTCGGAAGATTCCAAATAATTAACATCCTCACTTGACAAATATTGAGTGCGTAGTTTGTCCCAGGTACTGGTGGGCATTCCCTTCTGTCTAAATCTCCTCCTATGCCTTATATTCTGCTACTTCTATTTCTCTGAACCATTATTCTATTTATTATTGCCCTTTCCTGTGTCTTCAAGCTCTCTTTTTCTGCTGGATCCTTCCTTTTAACACATCTCTTTTGTCTGAAAAGTAAAAATTCTTTGACCTTGTGTCTCCTCTAGTTATAATTATGTTCTATTTTCTTCCTCACAACCCCATCACTTAGGATGCTTTTGGCTGCAAGTGACAGAAAACTCAATACACATTGGCTTAAACCAAAGCATCTATTGGCTTATGTGACTGAAAAGTCCAGAAGCATGTCTGGCTTTAAGCAACACTTGATGCAGTAGCTCAAATGATGTCTGAAGGAGCCTAGTCCCTTTGTGTTCTTCGCTCTACTTTAATCCTTGGTGTCCCATCCCATTCACCCCTGGCAGTTTTAAGTTCTCTCCTCATGGTTGCAAAATAGCTCAAATCCTCCCACCACCTTACCCAGGGAAAGATAGAGGATCTCACTGAGGAACCTCCAGGGAAGAGAGAGGAAGCTGTTTCTTCCTAGAAGGCCACAGTACTCCTTGGCACTGACCGAATGAGTTGTCAATTTCTGAACCAATCCCTGGGAACAAGGGTTGGGCTGTGCTGATTGGATTGAGCCAGTTAGGGCAACCCTTGGAGCTGGATTTGGAGTTAATCCCACCCAAATCATGTGGCTGAGAATGGAGGAGGGGTGGTTTTCCAAACAATATTTGGGGACCCAGTACTGGAAGGAGAGGAAATGCTGCTTAGCAATCAATAACAGAGACTCACTATAGGAGCCATGCTTCTGAAAATATAGTCCATGGTCATAGTCGAATGCTCTCATCTTCCATCTATTCTTTTTTTAAAAAATAAATTTACAGGGATGACTATTTATTTATTTATATAGGCTGCACCGTGTGGCATGCAGGATCTTAGTTCCCCGACCAGGGATCAAACCCCTGCCCCCTTTGTTGGAAGCTCAGAGTCTTAACCGCTGGACCACCAGGGAAGTCCCCTCTGTCTATTCTTTAGCCCTGATCCTGGGAAAAAAATTGCGCTTCATGCCCACATCATTAAATACTACCAAATCCATTGTTCCTTCTAGGTTCTTACCTTGTTTGACTTCTCTGTATCATTTGACACTATTGATGACTCCTCTCTTGACTCCCTTGGCTTATGTGATGCCTCTTTGTCTAGGTTCTACTCTTGCTTCTCTGACCACTCTTTCTCAGGCTTCGTCCCTTGAGTGTTGGTTTTCCATTTTAGGCCCTTTTCTCTTGTCGATCTGCAAACTCTGTTGTATCTGGCCCATTGCCCAGCATGATGTCTGGCACATATTAACACTCAAACAATATACTAAACAAATGAACAAATGAATGAATGGGTATTCACTTAGGCTTGAACTCCACTCTGCTAATATAATTCCCAACACTATATAATCAGCTGATTCTGCTCTCCAGGTCTCCATATATGTCAACAGGCTTACTGCACACCCCCTACCAGATGACCCACAAGTGCCTCGGATTAACGTGTGTAAACTACCCTCCTTATCCTTATCTTTAAACCTGTTCCTCCTCTTTTACTCACTCTACTAATTGATGGGGTCACTGTCCACCCAGTTATCCAAAACGGCTTCCTGGTATCTTTCCTCATACCTCCCTCAAACACTTCCTAAACCTTCTGACTCTACCTCCTTAGTACATCTCACTATCTTCTTCATCCACGCCCACTGCTACCACCCTGACTTACGTTACATTAGTCTCCTTACCTTTTCCTCAGCCTCTACACCATCATCCATCTCTTAAAGCCATTATGACTTGTTCTTAGAGAACATTTTTAAAAGTCATATCTTATTTGTATTTCTCCTTTCAATGAGCACCCCTTTGTCTACAGGATAGAGTTCAAACTCTTGGGCTTGGTGTGAAATATGATTTGTGATGCTGTCTGGCCCAGACCACTCTTCAAAAATGTTTTTCATACTATGAGTGGTGACCTGTTTGCAAGTCATGAAATCAATTTAGTGGGTCACATGTAACATTTAAAAAAGTGTAATATATAGAATTGAAACTATGAGAGTGTATTACTTAGATTATTCAAGTATTATGTTTTGTTTATATATTACATAAGTGAGGATAGGATAGCTTTTGCTGCAGTAACAAATAACACCCAAATCTCTGTGGCTTAACACAGCAAAGCTTATTTTTCACTCATGCAAAGTCTACTGTGAATCTCAGAAATGCTCTAGGGCAGCTGTCCTCTTCTTGTTGGATTAGCAATTAAGGGTGGGGAATCCCCTGGCGGTCCAGTGGTTAGGACTCCGTGCTTCCACTGCAGGGGTCACAGGTTCGATCCTTGGTTGGGGAACTAAGATCCCACATGCTGCGCAGTGCAGTCAAAAAAACAAAACAAAAAAAGCAATGCAGGGTGTTTCAATTCTGTGGTACATCCAGCTCAGTACATGCTTTCACAATCACTGTGGTGGGGAAGAGAACATTGGATGGTCTTGAACCTGAAATGAAATGTTTTGGCCAGAAATTGGTAAGTGTCACTTCTGCTCATAATTCACTAGCCAGAGTAGTCATATGACTGCCTAATAGCCAGGAGGCAGAGAAATATAATCCTCCAATATGCCCAGAGGGATAGAAGAACTGGATGTTTGTGGGCCCTGGAAAATTCCACCATATTAATATGTATGTATGTATTGGGTCATAATAAATTACATTTCTTACTGTGGGTCACAGTAAAAAAAATAATTGAGAAACTGCTCTATTGCTTCCTTTTCCCTCTGCCCTCACTATACCCTATGATCCAAAGGAGTGCATAGAGATATAGGACCTACATTCAGAGGCCAGTTCTACCACTTCCCTGCTTCTGTGAACTTGTTCAAGTCACCTAACCTCTCTGAGCTTCATTCACTTAAGAGGTATCAGAGGGAAATAACATTTGTCTTGTAAGATTGTGGTAAGATGTAAGAGACATGATATGGTAAATGTCTGGCCCTAGGCTTGACTCTGTGTGTGAATTTAGTCCCTGGAAATTGTCAGCATTCTGCCAAACAGAACTCCTTTTTTCAGATACATGATCTCTTTCATAACCCCGTGCATTTGGACATGCATGCTGCCTCACCTGGATTGCCTTTTCCCTTCTCATCTGTCTGTTAAGTGCTTTATCCTTTAGTACTCAGCTCAGTTTCCACTAGGAACTACTCCATGACTCAGATGAGCAGATATGATACAGAGTAGTGGATAATGGGCATGTATCCTGGAGAGAACCAACAAACATAGTTTGAATCCCAGTTCCACCACTTCACCAGCTATGACAAGCCTGTGACTAGCAAGTTATTTAACATCTGTTAGATTCAGTTTTCTCGCCTGTGAAATAGGCATAATATTAGTACCTACTTCATAGGATGTTGTGAGAATTAAAAGAGAAATTGCCTCAAAAGTGTTAGGCTCGGTGCCTGGCCCATCACACCCTTCTTTGGGCCACCCTGTACCTAGTAACTCCCTCTACTATAATTCCTCTCACTCTGTGCTGCCATTTTTTATTTGACACCATGCCATGCACTAGACTGTGGACTTGTTGAGCACTGTCCCAGAGTTCAACAATAATAGATAGCTTTTGGGGCTTCCCTGGTGGCACAGTGGTTGAGAACTCGCCTGCCAATTCAGGGGACATGGTTTCGAGCCCTGGTCCGGGGGGATCCCACATGCCACGGAGCAACTAAGCCCGTGCGCCACAACTACTGAACCTGCACTCTAGAGCCCGTGTGCCACAACTACTGAAGCCCGCGTGCCACAACTACTGAAACCCGTGCGCCTAGAGCCCGTGCCCTGCAACAAGAGAAGCCACCACAATGAGAAGCCTGCGCACCTCAACAAAGAGTAGCCCCCGGTCGCCGCAACTAGAGAAAGCCCGCGTGCAGCAATGAGGACCCAACACAGCCAAAAATAAGTAAATTTATTTAAAAAAGAAAAGCTTAAGTACTAAATCTTGAGGAAGCCCACATTTAGGGGATGGGGGAGAGAAGATGCAGAATAATGCCCGACTGGTTGAAACCACCCAAGCCAGTATTACCTGACTCTTCTGATGGTTTAATCTGTGACAAAATTTATACTTGAGTTATATATTTCCCATATGATGTTTAGTAATCTCTGGCTTTCACATGCTGACCCATTCAGGAGTAATTCAGGGTTCTTGCACCATTATTTAGGACCACACTGTCCCATATCGCAGCCACTAGCCACATGCGGCTATTTAAACTTAATTAAAATAAATAAAACTAAAAATTCAATTCCTCATTTCAAGTGTTTAACAGCCACATGTAGTTGAGGTCTACCATATTGGACAGCGTTGATAGGGGACATTTCCATCATCACAGAAAGTTCAGTGAGTTTAGGAAGTCCCTGCCTATTTGTCTGTCTTTCCTGTTGGGTCTACCTGGATGTGTTGTCATCGTTGTTTGCTGTTGGCCACACTCTTGTGCGAGATCTTAGTTTCCTGACGAAGGATGGAACCTGCGCCCCCTGCAATGGAAGCGTGGAGTCCTAACCACTGGATGGCCAGGGAAGTCCCTGGGGGTATGTGTGTGTGTTGGTTTTTTTTAAATCTTTATTGAGGTATAACTGATTTACAATGTTGTGTTAGTTTCAGGTGTACAGCATAGTGAATCTGTTATACAGATACATATATCCACTCTTTTTAAGATTCTTTTCCTATATAGGCCATTCCAGAGTAATGAGTAGAGTTCCCTGTACTACACAGTAGGTCCTTATTAGTTACCTGGATGTGTTATTTTTACTAAAAAAGAAACATGACCCAAAATTAGTCAAGCTGTACACTTACAGATAGTGGTACAAAGTGGGATATTATTTAGGATTAGAGTCACCTGTGGATGATAAACTCTAATTAGCAGTATTAATAGGAAAAAAAAAAGCTTACTTTTCATGTTAGAGCCCAGATATAGGCGATCCACGGCTGTTTTGGCTGCTCTGATTCACAAAGTCCTCAAGGTCCCAGGCTCCTTCTAGCTTTCTACTACTTCTGCAGGAGCTTGCCCTCATCCTCCTGGTCCAGGATGGGGTTCTGTCATGACAGGTTCTAAGCAGTAATATGAAAGCAAAGGGGAAGGATGGAGAGGACACCTGTCAACTTTTTTTTTTTTTTTTTTTTTTTTTTGCGGTACGCGGGCCTCTCACTGTTGTGGCCTCTCCCGTAGCAGAGCACAGGCTCTGGACGTGCAGGCCCAGCGGCCATGGCTCACGGGCCTAGCCGCTCTGTGGCATGTGGGATCTTCCCGGACCGGGCCACGAACCCGCGTCCCCTGTATCGGCAGGCGGACTCTCAACCACTGCGCCACCAGGGAAGCCCCCACCTGTCAACTTTTTTAAGGAAAGCTCTTAGCCACTATCACATAACATTCCCACTTTCATTGGTAGCTGCAAATGGGAAATGTAAACTTTATTTATGGGCCCAGCTAAATATTCTATTACAATGAAACAAAGGAAGAACAAATATCAGGAAACAATGAGTAGTTTCCCTCTTAGGGCTCAACTCCAGAAAACAACTACCAGTTAGGAAATGTCAATCAGAAACTGAAGCTATTAAGTTTGTCCAAATCTTGCACCCTGGCAAGTGAAAAATAAATTTTCTCCTAGGTTTAAGCAAAAGCAATTCAGGTTGAGGAGATATGTAATGCTGTGGCAGACACGGTGGATCTTTCCCAAATCTAAGTCAGGAAGGGACAGTGATAGAGCCACCTGGATTGTGATTGTAATTGTAAAGGAGGATAAAATCACCTCGGTCTGAAGGGATTGTCGCTGCTCATATATTGATGGGGGGTGGATTGGGGTTTACCTACCTGGAGTCAACTAAGACAAGAGCCACAGAAAAAGAACATGTCTGTGTTTATATACTGATTAAAGTGGCGTCATAAAATGTCTGGTCTCAGAACAGCAGATAGAAATATCCCCAAAGGAAGAATAGACAATACCTGTTGTTTAAAGGACAGTTTGCTTGAGCACTGCCAGCTGTTTCTAATTATGTGACCCTCCTCACCCACTGGTCTGTGTCTGGCCTGGAGGGTGGGTTTCCCAACCAGGAGGGACTGTCCTGGGTAGGTGGTCTTGGGTCTCAAATCAGACCCATTTTCTGTTGTCAATTAATAAATGGACATTCTGGTTTGTCATTTCTCCTCCTATGAAGTTGCTTGTCATAAAGTAATCCTCTGAGTAAACAGATAAAATCGAGTTCCTGGATTAGCACAGCAGGGAACTAACCCTGGATCTGTAGGGTTACAGATGACCTCAAACTCCCACCAGGTAATCTCTTTTTTTGAAATCATTTATTTCCTTTGCCTCAAACTCTGAAAGGACTCCATCAAGAGGTGAAATTGCTGAATCATATTTGCTTCTTGCCCTATTACAATATTCTTTGCTCGACTGTGTCACTACAGCCCTTCTAAAATGTTTTCATGAAATTTGTCTTCTGTTTGGCCTCTTGAGGCAGTGCCCATTCTGTCTAAATTTGTGCAGGTTACTGTCATATATATTTTAACGTATATGACAAAAATCACTACCTTCAAGGGTCTTACTCTCTGTTGAAAAGCCTTGTATACGTAAAACAATGAGAAAGCAGTTTAGTCATGTTTGTAATCTAGTTTTCACTTGAACACAAGTAATTGCCAGTGTTACAGCATAAAGAATAAATATTATAGGATGTCAGAAGGAGAGCAATCATTTTGAGATGGAGGCATTAGGGCAAGTTTTTAAGGAGAACATGGAATTTAAGGTGTGTTCTTAATAGGTGGATTCTATGTATCAATTAAGACCTATTGGTTGCAAGTGATAGAAACCCAACTCAGATAAATTTAGGTAAAAAAATGTATTGGTGCTTAGAAGTCAAGGAAAAGACTAAACAACCATGCAGCTGGGCCTCTAGAACTAGCAGTATACATGCTGACTGGATCTTCTTTTATCCTTTCATTTCTGTCTCTCTTAGCACCTTGATTTTATTTTCTCTTTCCATAAACCAATTTTCTTCACAATATCCCCAGGCTGCTCAGGAGCTCCACCGGAACCACCAGGGGTTAAAAGCTCTTTTTTCCAGTTTTAGTTCAGAAAGTCCCTGGTAATAACCGATTGGCCCAGTAGTGAGCAGGTTTCTACCACTGGACCAGTCAGCTGAAGTCAGGGCGTGGGGATGGGGAAGTCATGTAGACACTTGAGACCAAACGCGTGGGATGTGGAAAAGAGGAATACTGAGCAGAGAAAACATTAACTCCATTATGAGGAGGAATGAGTGTGGTTTAGGCAGGTAACACCTTGGATGATGTTGGGCTGCACCCCACAAGCCCAGCTCCAAAGAGAAGAAAGAGCCTGGAAACAGTGACAGAGACATCAAGGGATTATTGGATAGGAGGTCTGAAGCAAAAGGTCCTGGAGTGACACCCCACCAAGGGCGGCAGACAGAACATAGCAACAATCTTTGATAGTTGCGGGGAGAAGGAGGCTACCATTGACGAGGGGGGGGGGGAGTTGACGTCAGGTGGGGTTCATCAGTTACCAGGGGCTAATTAACCCTATACTTAAGAGGATTGGATAGTCATGTGAGTGAAGCAGGGACTTGTGGCAGGGTCTGTGCAGAGAGCTTGAGTGTCCTGGCCATACAGACGAGAAATTGAGGATAAGTATGAGTAGTATAGATGGATTAGGAGATTATGGAGGGTTTAGAATTGATGCAGTGGCACGTCTGGAAGCCAAAGGAATTTTGTGTTTATCTCTGGGTGATTTTTAAATGAAAATAGACAAACTGTTGTGTCCAGAAGCAGATTGAATGTAAATTGCATAGGTCAGTAACTATTGGGGTTTCACTTGATTTGGAAAGGAGTGAAATATCAAAGATGGCAACAAAACAAAACAGAACAAACAAACAGGATTCAAGGTCAGTGAGAGGAGGTTTCAAGGAGAGAAGCCAAGGATAGCCAAGAATCTTCAGCTTAGAAGGATCTAGGCATTTACAGAAACAGGGAGGATGAGAAGAGGAGTTAATATGGGTAAATGTGATACGTTCTGTTTTAAACAAATCACATTTGAGATGCTAGTGGTATATCCCACAACTGAAGCTGCTATCAAGAAATTGGAAATATATGCTGGTGTTTAGGGGAAGAGATTATCTGATTGTCTGCAGATAACTCATATCTGAAACTAGAAAAGAGGAAGGCCATAGGCTGCTGGGCTTTGGAGACAAGCCGCATTTAAGGTTGTGGGAGGAGAAAGAAGAGTCAGTAAAGTAGGCAGCTAGAAAAGGTTCAAGGAGGTAGGAGAACCAGGCAAGTATAGAGTCTAGTGAAGTCAAAGCAGAATTTAAAGAAGGAAGAGGTGATGGTGTGGAAAAGGGTGATGGAGGAAACGTGGAAAAGGCAATTGTATTTGGCGAGGTCTTGGAACCCTGGAGAACGGTGTTAAGTGCCAGCGGTTACAATTCATTCAAATTCATCTTGAGCACTTAATTCCTGCTAGCATTATGCTAGGTGCTGGGGACAGGAAGAAGAGCACCTTCTGGACCCAAGAAGCTCACAGCGTGGTGGAGGAAGTGAGAAGTGAATCAATAATTAAGTTACAATGTTGAAAGTGCTCAAACAGAGGTGTGCTCAAGATACAGTCGAAACCCTGAGGAGTGGGCGACCCCACGGGGCTGGATTGGGGAAGGGAGGGTAGGACGGTTTGCTGTCCAAGTTTGTGCTGGGTCTCCAGAGATTCCGCAGGGGCAATTCCAACAGAACCAGTCCTCTGAGGCCGTGTACAGCTCTTGGGCGGCTATGGTGGGATGGAGCACGAGTGGACCCTGGCTCCTTGGGGGCGAAGGATGTTAGCAATATCTGGGTCCTACTTGAAAGATACGGGATGGAGTTTGCAGTCTGAAGGCGGGATGCAGGAAGTAGAGGCGAAGAGCTTCTCTAAATTCGCCCCACTTTCTCACACAGGGCAGAAGAGATAGGGGGAGTGGGGGTGGGGGAGACTTTTGGGAAGGTAGTCGACCAAAAACCTCAGTTCGCCGGGGTCCGGTAGCCTCATTGCTCTTCCCCGGCCTCTGCACCCGGCCGGAACTCATGTCATCAGGCCTAGTTTCCCGCCGGCCTGGAAAAGCAGACGGCCCTACAGAGAAGTGGAGAACTCGGTCAGGAAAAGCCGGGCTCGGGCGGAAGTCACTCTGAGGCGTAGGCAGGGGAGGCTAGTGAACGCCAGCGGGGAGTTGGAGCGACCGGGGCTCGTGAGGGCCCCACGGCCCTAGCAGGTGAGGGGTGAGGGGGCTGTGGCACGGCCCCGACCGCTCCCTGACTAAACACCGGGGCTCTAGGGTTGGTTTTGCCGCTTACTAGTTGTATGACCGGGAGTAATTTAATTTGATTAGTAAGTGGAATAATAATAGTACCTTTCTCACGGTTGTTGTGAGGAGTTAACGAAAATACACCCAGGACAGTTGCTGGCACATAGTAAACTCTGGATGTACAGTCTTCACTAATACTGCTGTCAGCTGCGTGGGTTACGTTGCTATGAAAACTCACCAACTTCCGCCCGGGATTATCCAGTTAATGATTTTGACTTTATGTTTATTGGTAAAAGTATGAAACAAAACACTTATAATTAAAGTTATATTATTAGAGAAGTGATAGCACTACTGAGGGGTTGGAAAATAGGGTGAATAATATTACTTATAATCCCATCATCCTACACACGACTTTAAGCCTTTTTCTTCTTTTTTACCCCTAAATCTTTTTGTGCGTACGTTTTTATAGTTGTAATGTTAGTGTATATGCATTTTGATTCCTCCTTATTTGCCACTCAGTAGTGTAGCCTAAGCATGGTGTTAACGAAAATCGTGTTTATGATTGTACAAATTCCATTTTATAGGCTTATCATTTATTTTCCAAATTCCTGCATATGTAGAGGTAAAATTATATAAAGAAGTCAGTGAGGGAAATTTAGATATTACCTATGATTCCAGGACGTGAGATCAACTGTTGTTATTTTTCCTGGTTCCCTTCTATTTTTTAGTCCATGTGAAAACATACTGTTTGCACGGTTTTCATTTATTTTAGTAAACATTGTGTATCAGTTATGTTTAAGCCATAGTCCAGGATTAAAGTCAGGCTAGTTAGGTAGACAGAAAAAAAAGCAAGATTCTAATAGTTTGTAAGGGCTGTGAGATGTATGCATAGGTTCTCATAAGAATATGGAGGAAGAGCAATGTCAGTGCCCTCCAATCAGAGGCCACCAGGAACATGCTTGTAGTTGAAGTTAGGCTTATTACTCTTGTAGTGAGAAAGAACACATGCCATGGGAAACCATGGGGCATCTCAGTAAGAGGGTGTTAGAAGGGATTTATTGTTGGACTTAGGTTTGTGTTAGGTGATTTAGGGGAAAGTATTGAGGAGGTGGAGGCAATTCTATAATTAGGAGAGAATCTTATCTATCTAGAGTGAGGCTAATGCTATGACTGGTCAGTGTATGGCAGTCACTCATATTAGCCAGGATAGTAGAATGTTTGGTCACTTTTGGGTTTTTTTGTTGTTTTTTTTTTTGCGGTACGCAGGCCTCACGAACCCGTGTCCCCTGCATCGGCAGGCGGACTCTCAACCCCTGCGCCACCAGGGAAGCCTCACTTTTGTGGTTTTTGAGCAATGTTTTTGTGTGTGTGTGTGTTCAGACATGATTATAGTTAGTATAATTAATAGAGCTGAGGGTATTTATTGCCCATGGAAGTGAGGAAAAGTTAGGCCAGGGAGTTGGGCACATTTTGGAGGGCCTTGTGTACCATTTTAGGAGTTTGAATTTCTGGAGGGAATTGCTGAATAAGGGGAGTCCCATCATATTTAGAAAAATCCCCTTTGTTGCCAGGCAAAGGTTGGATTGGGAGAGGAGGAGGAGATCTGAGTTAGGACCTTACTAAATCCTAAAGGGTGTTCTCAGTGCCAACTTTAAGGGCAACACCTGGTGGCTCGTTAGAAAATAAAGAATCTCAGGCCCCATCCTTCACCTACTAAATCAGAATCTGCACTTTAACAAAATTCCCAGATGATTCATAGGCGCTTTAACATTTGAGAAGCCCTTTGATGGGGGAATTACAGTAGTTCTGGTAAGAAACAATAAAACCCTGAACCAAGACAGTGGTGGTAGTGGTGAAGAAATGTGGAGATATTATTTGTTCAACAAATATTAGAAGCCTCCTGCATGTCTGGCACCATCCTGGTTGCTGGAAGTACCACAATGAAGATAGTCTCCCCCCTCGAGACACTTCCAGTCTGGCAGGGGAGACTGACAAGGGAACTGTCAAACTGTAGCAGGGAAAGTGTAAGCCCAGGATGCAACACATCAAAAGGTCTTGGTGGAGTTGAGTAATTAAGGGTTCTTGGAGGAGGTAATGGATGCCTAAGCTGAGTCCCAAAGGATAAATCAGCCAGCAGAAATCGGTAGAGGGCATTTCTGGCCTAGGAGCAGCAATCTGCCAAGGCATGAAACCCAGAAAGGGGGTACTAGGTGGCATAGGTGGCACTTGTTAGACCACAGGTGTTCTCTGTGGTTAGAGCAGAGTAGGATGTGATTAGAGGGGAGATTGGAGAAATGAGCAGAGGCCAGATCTGGAGGGGTCTTACAGACCCCGTGGAGAAAGTCGAGTTTTATTCTGAAGATCATGAGAGCCTCTGAAGAGTTTTTTTATTTTTTTGCGGTACGCGGGCCTCTCACTGTTGCGGCCTCTCCCGTTGCGGGGCACAGGCTCCGGAAGCGCAGGCTCAGCAGCCATGGCTCACGGGCCCAGCCACTCCGCGGCATGTGGGATCTTCCCAGACCGGGGCACGAACCCGTGTCCCCTGCATCGGCAGGTGGACTCCCAACCACTGTGCCACCAGGGAAACCCCCTCTGAAAAGTTTTAATCACAGAAAACAATCAATTTTGTGTATTAGGCCCTCTAGATGCTGAGTGGTGGGATAAGGTGGAGGTCTGGGTGCAAGCCTGGAGTGCAGTGATTTAGGCGAGAGAAGGTGGTGAGCCACCTGATGTGGGGAGTGAGGGAGGAGGGGCAGTCTGGAAAGATGACCAGTCCTGTGTTGTAGATAGAGTGGTCTGGGTGCCATTTTGATGTAGACTCTCAGGCGACTGAGCTGAATTGTTGGATTTGGGCATTTTTGAAGCTTTTTTTTTTTTTTTAAGTTTTCAGCATTCCATCTAGTTTCTCACTCAGTACTGTGTTCTGACTAGTGGGTGATTTTTTGTTTTTGATTTTTCTCTCTCCTGGTCTCTAGTGAGAGAAAGACAAAGGAGAAAGATGAAGTCAGCATTCCGTATTTTATTTCATTTTCGGGGTAGCTGGAATAAGTAGGAGAGGGGACTCTTTAGCCTTCCTGGTTCTTGCAGCACTTCCTGCCAGCAGTCATTGAATGTTGCTGCAAGAGCAAAGTTGTTATTTCAGTAGAGCTATGGAAGTTATATTACTAATGGTTAACGTAGGGAGAGGCAGCAGTAACTAATGGAAGGATTTAAGGCCAGCGTTCTAGTGCTAGCTTCCATACTGATTAGCATTGTAATCTTAGGCAAGTTACTTCACCTGTTGGTGTTGGTGTCTAGTTTCTTGTGAAAGGAGATAACTACCTAACTTGTCTTACAGGAGGCTTATGTGGATTAAATATTTGTCAGGGTGACTTAAAAATACTAAGAATGGCATTTAAATGTAATGGTATTATTGCTACTATTGTTTAGGTTCTGTCTTTGAGGAGATCAGATAGTGGCTGATAGAGCCTTGTTACTCAAAGTGTGGGCCTTAGACTAGGAGCTTCTTAGACATGAAGAATCTTGGGGATCTTGTCAGACTTACTGGATCAGAGAAACCTTTTATAGCCATTATTCCATCTGATCTATAGAAGAATCCCTTGAGGTAGGTAGGGGAGGTGTTAGCACATCCATTCCCCCGAGGAAATGGAGGCCTCAAAAGATCAACTGTTTTACCTGAGGGTAAACAGTTCTAGGTGTGAAGTCCAGGCCTCTGACTCCACATACAATGTGAACTGTAGTCTCTTCTTTTTATAGATGAAGTGCTAAAATGTTGGTTAGCCTAGATCCTGGAGTGAATTACTGACAGTTGAATATTTTATTTTAGGAACCAATTACTTCTTTAAAAATCCGACATAAAAATTTGCTTTAAAATTGACAACCTTTTGAAGCACATACTTGAATTATTTGGGGGTTGATCATTAACTCCATGAAGGGGCCTGTGTTTCTGTTCATCTTGGCATTTTTTCACAAGGCAGTGGGATGTATTATGTACAGTGTAAACATTCTTCTGCTCATAGTAGGCCCTGGGTAAATGTTCATAGAATTAGAAAATAAGTTCATGAATTTCATAGTACATGATCCATGTTGAATTTGAAATTATGATGCATTCATTGGCTATACTGGTAACTCTTCACTGTCTCTTTTATTATAGGTGGAATTGGGCTATTTGCTGAAGCTTCTTTCCCTGGTAGGCCAGGGAAAAATTTACATTTTGATTTTCTTTTAATCATGGCTTTGGTTCATAAATTGCTGAATGGCACTTATATTCTCAGAAAATGCCCGAAGCCAGGTGTTGCCTCTTGTCCATTTTTGAGTACTCGCTTTGCAGATTATTGTTCCAGCAGTCTTGAGAAACCAGTGGCTGCTCCTGGCAAAGCCCCTTCTCAGAGGAAGACTGAAGGGAATTTGGAAGGACATCACCAGAGAGAAGTTGCTTTGGATATAACTTCTCCTGAGGACAAGCCTGAAGTTAGTTTTGATAAAGCAATTAAAGAAGAAATAAAGGACCATTTTAGGCGTTTGAAGGATGATATTGTGAATCATTGGATAGGGCCTGAAGGCCGCCCTCTGCATGAGGTCTTGATGGAACAAGCCAAGGTTGTCTGGCAGTTCCGTGGCAAAGAAGATTTGGATAAGTGGATAGTGACTTCTGATAAGACGATTGGTGGCAGAAGTGAAGTGTTCCTGAAAATGGGCAGGAATAACCAAAGTGCACTGCTGTATGGAACTCTGAGCTCTGAGGCACCCCAGGACGGGGAGAGTGGCCGAAGTGGATACTGTGCAATGATATCCAAGATTCCAACGGTACGTGAGACCCAGGAGCTGCAGTTTTCTAGTGAACTGAGGTGAACTTCATTGTAACATGAACTATAGCAGACAGCTTTTTTTTCTGTAAATGAAAACAGCTGGCATCTCATCTTGTGTATGGGGTTAAATAACTGCTGGGCACAAGTGTAAAGTTTCATAAGCACAAGGGGGAAGTGGTTCCTGAAGAGAGGTTACATGTTTCTGGGCATCACTTGGGGCCAGGGTGGGGCATGCTTATGTTTGAGGAGCCCTGAGAGGTTAGATATTTAAACGATGATCTGGGGAGATTTACATCTCCTCTAACATAGGCCGTAGACCCTCTAATGGCTGGGGGTTCCTTAGAGTGGAAGTAGGGTCAGCCGGGGTTTTCGTTTTTTTTTTTAACGTAAACTTTTAAATTTTAGAATATTTTTGGTATTACAGAAAAATTGCAAAGATGGTACTGAGAGTTCCTGTGTGTCTCTCACCCAGCTTCTCCAGTTGTTACCATCTTACATCACTTGGTACATTTGCCACAACTGAGAAGCCAACATTGCTGCGTTACTGTAATTCCAGACTCTATTTGGATTTCACCAGTTTTTCCATAATATCTTTTATTCTGTTTCAGTATCCCAGCCAGTATACATTACATTACATCCAGTTGTCATGTCTCCTTAGTGCGTTACTTAGTCTTTCCTTATTTCTTAGTCTTTCCTTATTTTTCATGAGGATTTGAGAAATACTGGTCAGGTATTTTGCAGAATGATCCTCAATTTGGGATTTTCTGATTTTTTTTCCTCCTCGTTAGACTTGGGTTTTCTGGGTTTTTAGGAAGAACAGCACAGAGTTGAAGTACCCTTCTCATCGTATTAGGGTACATGCTAGTAGCATGACTTATCACTGATGTGTTAACCTTGATCACCTGTTCAAGATAGTATTTGTCAGATTACTCCATTGTTAAGTTACTTTTTTTTTTTTCCCTCCATATTCTGTTCTTTGGAAACAAGTCACTAAGTGTACCCTGCATTCAAGGCATGGGGTAGGGTGTGGGATTAAGTTCTAGCTCCTGGAAGGGGCAGTATTTACATAAATTATTTGGGATTTTTCAGAAAGGAAGATTTGTTTCTTCTCCCACATTTATTTATTTATTCAGTCATTTAGTATGGACTCACACTTTGGGTTATAATCCAATACTATGTTATTTATTTTGTTGCTCAGATTGTTCCAGCTTTGGCCACTGGGAGCTCTTTCAGGTTGGCCGTGTCCCTTTGACATGCCCCCATCCTTTTGTGTTTTTGAGCACTTTTTGGCACTACGAGGTGCTGTAAGCTCATCTTGTATTTCCTCTGTTCCAACCCTAGAATTAGCCATTTCTCAAAGGAGCCCTAGTTCTTTTTTTTTTTGGAAGATGGAGTTGGAAACCAAGATCTGGATGCTGAGTATGCTTGTTGCTTCTGGATTGACACTATTCTAGGACCTCTCAGTGGACACAGCTAGGAAATATATGTATGCATACCAACTCATGGAAACACACATCTGTAACTATTTCTATATCTATATTAAGCTAAGTATGAGTTCATACTGATGCTTTGACTCTAATCCGGTACCACATGATTTATTCTAGCTTCCTCCCTCTTGTTTATTGATAACTTCTGTAACGGTGTGAAGCCTGTCTCCCGCCACTTACTATACATTTATTAATTCGACCCAAGAGTACATGTAAAGCAGTTTCAGGGCTTCCCTCATGGCACAGCGGTTAAGAATCTGCCTGCAAATGCAGGGGACACGGGTTCGAGCCCTGGTTCGGGAAGATGCTACATGCCACAGAGCAACTAAGCCTGTGCGCCACAACTACTGAGCCTGCGCTGTAGAGCCCGTGAGCCACAACTACTGAGCCTGCGTGCCGCAACTACTGAAGCCTGCACGCCTAGAGCCTGTGCTCCGCAACAGGAGAAGCCACTGCAGTGAGAAGCCCGTGCACCGCAACGAAGAGTAGCCCCTGCTCGCCGCAACTAGAGAAAGCCTGCACACAGCGGCGAAGACCCAACGCAGCCGGAAATTAAATAAATAAAGCAGTTGCAGAATTTCTAACCCATAACCCTGTGAGAAACAACTTTACCAACTACAGTACAATGTTTATCTATAGTTTCTTTTGTCTTTAGCCTTTTGGTTTCCAGTCAGAACACCATTTTCCAAGGCTACTTAGGTCAGCTCCTTTGTCTCGCCACCAGCCTGTTGCTTTTTGCAATGCTGATCAGGTGTTCCAGGGCTGCTCTGGACAGGTTCCCATGCCCGGCTGTGGCCACAGCCCATGAGTGTTTGCTTGGTTGTGGTGCCCTTTTTTTTTTTTTTTTAATATTTATTCATTCATTCATGCATGCATGCATGCATGCTGTGCCAGGTCTTAGTTGCAGCAAGCGGGATCTTTGTTGCGGCATGTGGGATCTTTAGTTGCAGTATGCGAACTCTTAGTTGCTGCATGCGGGATCTAGTTCCCTGACCAGGGATCGAACCTGGGCCCCCTGCACTGGGATTGCGGAGTCTTAGCCACTGGACCACCAGGGAAGTCCCTTGGTTATGGTGTTTTAAGGAGAAAGGCAAATGATAGGAATAGTATTAGGCTCCCTCTCTCCAGATAATGATGAAAAAGAAAGGTTCATGTTCTTTCAGAGGTAATAAACTATGTGTACAAGATTTTTTTTTTCAGGCCCTGAAAATCCACAGAATGGATTTGGTCAGCCCACAGTAGAAAATAATTCTATGATGTACTGTGGAATAATGAAAGTAGTCGATAACATTTATTCAGTTACCCTGCCAGTCCTTGTGCTAATTACTTTATATACATTATCCCTTTTATTCCCCACATCAATCCTGTAAGGTATAAACATCCCAGTTTTACAGATGATGAAACAGGCTTGGGGAGATTTAGTAGCTTGTCTAAAATTACATGACTAGTAAGTAATAGTTCGTATCTGAGCACTGTTATTCTTGAAATCCGATTAGCTCTGAGATTGCTGTAAACAAACACCTTTGGAAATTAACACTACGTTCTACTTTCAGAGACAATTTAGGTAGTTGTTAAGAACACAGATTTTGGAGTTAAATAGCGCTGGACCTACCACTTACTGGTTGAGTGCTCAGTTTCTTCATCTATAAAATGGAGTACAATGATAGTACCTATCTCAGAGCTGTTGTGAGGATTAAATTATGCATGCAGAGTGATTATGTATATTTTCAATGGATGGTAGGTGTTGTCAAAAAAATACCAGTTTTAAAACTTGAGGTCTTTCATAGTTTTCTGATTTATGGGAAGGCAGTTGTCATAAAATGGTCCAGTCAGAAGCCATTGCTTCCTAGGCCCTGGGAAAGAAAGTACATACAGTAATTCATTTCTGTTCAGTGACACAAGTGAGTGTCTACCCCATGTAAACACTGTCCTGGGCCAATCAGGTCTTGAACATTACCTTAGAAACATTTAACTAGGTCAGTATTTTGTACCAAAATAAGAATCACCAGATTTATCTGCCTCCTTACCGCGGTAGGAAGCAGAAAAAAGCAGAAAAATGGCTTGTTGATCCTTTTGATGCTGTAAAAGGTGATGACTCACATTTTGCTAATAGTGGAAAATGAGGTGAAATTAACTTTCCTTTCTATACCTTAGGGCCCTTTTGAGAGGAAGAGGTTTTATGATTGGTCCCAGTTCAACACTCTGTATCTTCGTGTCCGTGGAGATGGTCGACCTTGGATGGTGAATATCAGGGAGGACACGGATATAATCCAGAGGAAGGATCAGATGTACAGTTACTTCATGTTCACCCGTGGGGGGCCCTACTGGCAGGAAGTCAAGGTAACAGCATAAGTCTTTACTATGTATGAAAATGAGGTCTTATGAGATCATGGTTACATTGTAGTTTTTTTTTTTTTCTTATTAATTCCTCTTGGACAGTGTGGGAAAGGAAAGAAGGAAGAGGACCTAAGGGCAAGATTTACATAATTGACTTTTTTTATTTTTTGGCTGCGTTGGGTCTTCGTTACTGCGCATGGGCTTTCTCTAGTTGTGGTGAGCAGGGGCTACTCTTTGTTGCCGTGCGCAGGCTTCTCACTGCAGTGCCTTCTCTTGTTGCGGAGCATGGGCTCTAGGCACGTAGGCTTCAGTAGTTGCAGCACGCGGGCCCTAGAGCACAGGCTCAGTAGTTGTGGTGCGTGGGCTTAGTTGCTCTGCGGCATGTGGAATCTTCCCAGACCAGGGATCAAACCTGTGTCCCCTGCACTGGCAGGCGGATTCTTAACCACTATGCCACCAGGGAAGTCCGACTTTTTCTTTTATTAATATAAATGTTAGCTTACTGACCAGTAAATATTTTTGATAAGGATGTGGCCAGGTCCATGCTGAGTCATGGGTCCATCTCTGCCCTGTGCATAATTATCAGTACTGTAGGTATTTCTTCTTAAGTTCTGGCCATATCATCTCTTCCAGGCAACTGTACTAAGCTAGTGTCCCTAGCTGAGCAGAAAGGCTCCTTTAAGAGGAATAAATACTTCATACTTTACAGTTATCAACATTTTTGGTTTTGTTTATTTCTTGGTAATATAAGGCGATCTTATTTTGTAGGGAGAAAAAACTTTTAGAAGGTAAAAAATGTTAATCAGGAGGAAAATAGTGGAAATTCAGGGAGTGAGGGCAAAATCAGGTGCCCATTCTTTTCTTCTGCCTTCTGAAGGTTTTTAATCCATAAATTCAAAAGAAAGTCCCCATTTTGCTCATACTTAAACCTAAGGGTTCATCCTGGATCCCTTTCTCCCCCACACCACATCTAGTCTTTTAACAAATTCGCTCACCTATCCTTCCAGAATACACCTAGAATCTGACCATTTCTAGCCATCTCTTCCACTCTCACCCTAGTCCAGGCCTTTGGACTACTACAAGAGCTTCTTTATTGATATCCTTCTTTGTCTTCTTGCCTCCTAAAGTCCACTCTGCACACAGCAGCCAGAGTGATCTTTCTAAAGCATAGTTCAGATTATATCACTCACATGCTTAAAACCCTCCCGTGGTCTCCCCTTATTAGAATACAGTCCAAACTCTTTAACATGGCCTACGGGGCCTACAGTAGCAGACCCCTGTCTTCATTTTCAGTCTGTCCTCCCCCCTCCCTCCTCCATACTGGCCCCTTTTGTGTGTGTCATACCCAACAAACTACTTCTGTCTCAGAGCCTTTGTATTTCATGCTGTATCTGTGGGCGTGCTCTTCTCCCACGTCTTCACCTGCTTCCTCTTTCCTATTATTTACCTCTCAGCTCCAAAGCCACCTGAGAGGCCTTTCCTGATCCTTCTAGCTAGAGTTGCACCTTCTCACCCAATAACAACATCCTGTTTAATTTTTTCATAGACCTTATCACTAAGTAAAATTATCTTTTTCATTCACTTATCTATTTCATTCATTCAATTATCTTTTTCATTCACTTGTCTATTTGTTTATTGTTACTCTCTACCAGGCTCCTCTGGAACATAAATTCTGTAAGTTCTGAGAGCAGGGACTTTGTCTGTATCCTTCATAGCTGTTTCCCCTGCACCTAGAACAGTGCAATGCCTAGCATATAATAGATACATATTTATACACTAATACAGATGTATAACCAAAAAATTATTATGTATGTAACACTTGTATATAAATAATACTTATAACAAATTACTAAACAAAACAAGTATCTCATTATAGAAAATTTAGAAAATGCAGAAAAGGAAAAAAATCTTGTGGTACCACTACCCAGAGGTAAAATACTATTTTTATTTTAGTATGCACCTTTAGACTTTTCTATTTACACTTTTTTTTTTTTACAAGAATTGTATTGTGCCAGTGCTGTTTTATAACATACATTGTTCACTGAACTGAATTTTATATACAACTTTCTGTTGAAATATATTTCTATATCATTTTTGGTATCTGCATGATATTATGTAAATAGACACAATTTACTTAATCCATCCTCTATTGTTGTACATTTAGATTGTTTTCAGAGTTTTTCACTCTTATACCAAACTCTGAGGTAAATATCCTTAAATATTTTCTTAGATGTATTTCTGGAAATAAAATTCCAAGAATAAATGATATGTACATTTTTAAGGCCTTTGATGCACATTGCCAAATTATTTGCCAGTATAATCATTGACAATTACTTATTACTTTCTTTCCTGAAAATACATGTAGTTCTAATCTTTGGCTGGAAATGATAGTTGTTTGTTTGGAACATCTTTCCTTAAACTATTATTATTACTTTAAAATTTTATTTTTGGCTGCGTTGGGTCTTAGTTGCTGCACGCAGGCTTTTTCTAGTTGCAGCGAGAGGGGGCTACTCTTTGTTGAGGTGCATGGGCTTCTCATTGCGGTAGCTTCTCTTGTTGTGGAGCGTGGGCTCTAGGCATGTGGGCTTCAGTAGTTGTGGTGTGCAGGCTCAGTAGTTGTGGCTTGCGGGCTCTAGCGCACTGGCTCAGTAGTTATGGCACACAGGCTTGGCTGCTCCATGGCATGTGGGATCTTCCCGGACCAAGGATTGAACCTGCGTCCCCTGCATTGGCAGGCAGATTCATAACCACTGCGCCACCAGGGAAGTCCCTCTTTAAATTATTAAAGGAAGTGTTGGGGAAGAGATTTTGATTTTTATCTTTTTAATAAATTTATTTATTTATGGCTGTGTTGGGTCTTCATTGCTGCACGTGGGCTTTCTCTAGTTGCAGCACACGGGGGCTACTCTTCTTTGCAGTTCACGGGCTTCTCATTGCAGTGGTTTCTTTTGTTGCGGAGCACAGGCTCTAGGCACACAGGCCTCAGTAGTTGTGGCTCGCGGGCTCTAGAGCGCAGGCTCAGCAGTTGTGGTGCACGGGCTTAGTTGCTAGGTGCCATGTGGGATCTTCCTGGACCAGGGCTCGAACCCATGTCCCCTGCATTGGTAGGCAGATTCTTAACCACTGTACCACCAGGGAAGTCCCAGGGAAGAGATTTTTAAAAATTAAATGTTATTCATTGCTGTCCATGTCTTCATGAATAATTCTCCTTTAGTAAATAGAAGTGAGATGCTCAAATATTTACTATGATTAGAGAAAGAAAACAGAGGAAAATGATGGAAAAATTATGCATGCTAGTTTTCTGTCATTTGTAGAGAGAAAACAACTGTTGATCCTTTTCTTTTTATGCAAGCTGTACAATTTAATGCTTCTTCTTAGCTTCATTTTTTTTCCAGGCTAAAAAATTCCCTTGATGTGGACAGTGGCCTTAGCAAATTACATGACAAAAAGACAAAAGGCCAGTGGGGTGGGTGACACACGCTCCTTGAATGGTGAGCAGGTAGTATTGATTCTGTTTCCAAAATATATTTTGAATAATGAGGTAGATGAAGTGCCCAACCAGGATGCAAAAATGAGGAACTGACTGGAGGCTGGGGCTGCAGGGTCCCTTCCAGGTTTGTGTAACAGAAACGAAGGGAGCCCGTGAACTGAGGATGTTGACTGCACTTGGATTTGCTGTGTGAGGAACATGATCTTGTGCTTTATTAAATGAGCTTTGAATTGAGTTTGCTTTTATGTCAGCAAGTGTTTTTGGTGATAATCTGAACAGTACATTTTATTTTTTTTAACTCATTTTTATTTTTTGGCTCAAAAATCAAAATAATATAAAAAGATGTACAAAAGTCTCACTCCCACTCAGTTCTCTCTGCACCCTTTTTGCCCTCACCCTCTATAGGTAACCACATTTATTAGTTTCTTCCATAGATTTAGTTTTTTTAAGCAAATATAAGCAAGTATATATACACATACACTTATTTTCTCCCTTTTTTTACTCAAAAAATAGAGCATACTTTATGTGTCTTCTGTGCCAGTTTATATTTTTTAAATTTAGATCCTGGAGAGCTTCCATATCACTACATGGAATTATTTTTCATTCTTTGTTATTTTGTTTGGTATTTTCTGTTATATGGATATCTCATAGCTGATTGAACTAGTCCTTATTGATAGATATTTGGGCTGTTCCCAATTGCTATAGTAAATTTTTTATTAGTTTTTTTTAGGCATTTAAAAAATTTGTTTTTAGGGGAAATTCACTGGTGGTCCAGTGGTTAGGACTTGGGGCTTTCACTGCCAGCGCCCAGGTTCAATCCCTGATCAGGGAACTAACATCCTGCAAGCCACACAGTGTGGCCAAGAAAAAAGTTGTATTTAATAACATAAATGATATTTATACTATAGATTTTGTTTATCTCTTACTTTTTTACTACTAATATATTGTGGAGGTCTTCCCACAGCATCATATATAGATCTACTTCATTTTTTAAAATAGCTGTATAGTATTCAGTTGTATGGTTGCACTATAATTTATTGAACTATTCCCCTATTTTTCCTTTTTTTTTTTTAATTAGAAAAAGCTGTATCTTTATGTGTTTGTCAGAGTTTATCTGTAATATAAATTCCTAAAAGTGAAACTGTCAGATCAAGTTACGGCATTTCAAATTTTGCTAGATATTGCTGTGTTAGTTTCCTATTGTTACATAAAAAATTACCACAAACTTCGCACAGTTCTGTAAGTCATGGTTTGGGACACCCTGTGGCCAGGTTCAATGCTCAGGGCTTTCTAAGGCTGAAATCAAGGTGTCATCTGGGCTGTACTTCTTTTCAGAGGCTCTGGGGAAGAATCCACTGCCAAGCTCACTCTGGTTATTGGCCAGATTTAGTTCCTGTGATTGTAATGATGTCTTGGTTTCTTTACTGGTTGTCAGCTGGGAGTCACTCTCAGCTCCTAGAAGCTGTCCACATTCCTTACCATTTAGCTCCCTCCATCTTCAAAGCCAGCAGTGGAGAATCCCTTTGACCTTCCCCTTTGAATCCCTCTCATTCTTCTGACCTCTTTTACCAGGCACTTTTATGGGCTCAAGTGATTAAGTCAGACCTACAGAGGATAATCTTCCCTATATTAAAGTCAACTGATTTGGGACCAGACTTCGGGAGAGTCCCTTCACAGCAGCACTGAGATTTGTGTTTGAATCCCTGGAAGAAGGTGATTTCCACTAGGTGGAAATCTTGGGGGTCATCTTAGAATCCTGCCTACCACAGTTGCTAGCTGCTGCTCTCTAAAAGAGTTGGACTAATTTGCACTCCTACCAGCAGTATACAGATGTGCCTATTTCTCCCATCCCCATTTTTCTACTGGGTTGTTTAATCTTTTTCTTAGTTATTTGTAAAAGTTTTGTGTTTAGGATACTAGTTTTTGCCATCAGAAAGTTATAATTGTTCTCTGTCATTTTTTCCTTTGGGACTCCTGGCTTAGAAAGGTTTTCACCTGTTTTCTTTTAGTACTTAGGTTATTTCATTAAAAAATTTTTTTTTTCTGTGATCCAAATGACTAGCCACTTGTTATAACTTCACATATTAATTTTAAAATTCAATTTAAACCGTTATTATTTTATCATTGCAGTTCTAAACAGATGCCTCTGTTGCTTGAATGTCAGATCTGAAGTCAATGGTTTCTTCTTTCAGATTCCTTTCTCCAAATTTTTCTTCTCTAATCGAGGAAGAATCCGGGATGCCCAGTACAAGCTTCTGCTCGACAAGGTAACATTTTCCTGTATTTTCACTCAGAACTATATTATCTTTAGTGAAACAGAACTCCTGTGAGGATGAGTTCAGTCCATTTTTGAAGGCTGGCAAATGAAAATTCCTATTTAAGTATACTCCTGTTATACCTAGACAGATGCTGACTCAGAGCTATCCTGTGAGCCAAACCCCCATCCTGGAGGAATTTCAGTATGGTCCTCCTTTCAGCGTGCCTACATTTTATTTTAGCTTTAAAATAAGAGTATTAGAGTTCAGGAGAGCTTCAAGGAACCTCCATTAGACATCCATGTTGTACTTACTAGTCTTAACTGGCACTCCTTTAAAGAGAGAAGTAGAATGTGGAAAGAAAAGCAGTCCTGTACTTCCTCTAATTGGCTACGGCACATGAGAACTATCGTATACTTGCTAAGGGCTGATAGTACGGAATTTTAAAACTCTAGGAACAACATCAGCATATGAGATTTTGATCAATTTCTCTATTTTAAATTTAGATCTCTTCTATCGGATTCACCCTGGCTGATAAAGTGGATGGTCCATTCTTCCTAGAAATAGATTTTATTGGAGTATTTACTGATCCAGCCCATACAGAAGAATTTGCCTATGAAAATTCTCCAGAGCTTAATCCAAGACTTTTTAAATAGAGATCATGTAGTATTTCTGTGTTACTAAACTAAGGGTAGTAGAATCCACAATGACAAAAATAAAGTACTTCTTTAATGGCATCCAAACAATGGCGGGTATGTATTCCCTAAAACATAGCTAAATGCTGCTGCTAAGAGGGACCAGGATCTGAGCTGTACCTTAACTTAAGGAATCAAGTACTGATGCAGAGGTACTATGTAAATAACTGTTTTTGGTTAGAATGATTCCTATTAGCAACAGTTCCTATATAAGTAGGTGGTTTCCAAAGCAGGGAGTCTCTGAGGTGACTGTTTATGGCCCTCTACCATTCTATTCCTTATAGGTTTCTTCTGTTTTCTAACCTATCAGGATAGGAGACTGTGGAAGAATATTAAGGTGCTGTAGTAGTCACTGGGAAAAGATACCTGTTTTAGTCTGCCAAAGCTGCTATAACAAATGACTATAGACTAGGTGGCTTAAACAAAACACATATGTATTTCTTACAGTTCTGGAGGCTGGGAAGTCCAGGATACCTGGTGTCTGGTGAGTGCTTCTTGGCTTGTAGACAGCTGCCTTCTTACTGTATCCTCACATGGAGAGAACAAGTTCTAGTCTCTTTCTCTTCATATAAGTAGCACTAACCCCATCATGAGGGTGCCACCTGCCTGACCTAATTACCTCCCAAAAGCCTCCAAGTATACCTCAAAGTACCAAGTCACATTTGGAATTAGGATTTCAGTATATGGATAGGGCAGGGGGCGGGGGCAGGGAACAGACACAAGCATGCAGTCCATAACACCTGCATAGCTGGTTCTCCAAAGATGCATGATCCTTACCAGTTCTTACTTTATAGACTAATGTCCCCAAGGCTTTCCCAGTCATTTTTAGTATTAGAGATTGCATATACCAAAAATAAGACCCTGATTAACACAGTTTAAACTGATCAATTCTTGTCATCTTAGAGGAAGAAGTAGGAAACTATATGATACAGCCAGAGTACCCAACGAGAGCCAAGTTTAAAATAAGAGAATACACAAAGGCTGATAGCTTTCCCATCCATCTTGGCCTAAATACCTATTTTGTATGTTTTCATGTAATTATCTGTTTTTCAGCTTTATTGAGGTATAATTTATATAACATAAAGTTCATCTGTTTTAAGTATACAATTCAATGATTTTTTAGTTTATTTACAGAATTGTGCAGTCTTTTTTTTTTTTTGGCTGTGTCGCATGGCTTGCTGGTTCTTAGTTCCCCGACCAAGGATTGAACCCAGGACCACGGCAGTGAAAGCGCCAAATCTTAACCACTGGACTGCCAGGGAATGCCCAGAATTCTGCAGTCTGTCTTTACATGAACTAATTGTAGGAAATTTCCATCAGCCTAGAAAGAAACCTCAGTGCCTCTTTGCAGTTACTCTTCATTCCCACGCTCAGCCCCACAATTATGAATCTACTTTTGCTATAGGTTTATCTTCTCTGGATATTTCATATAAATAGAATCATATATGATCTTTTGTGTCTTGCTTCTTTTCACTTAGCATAATGTTTTTGAGGTTCATCCATGTTGTAGCGTGTTTATCAGTATTTCATTTTTTTAGTGCATATTTTTTAAATCCATCCATTGATGGACAGCTGGATTTTTCTCCACTTTTTGGCTACTGTGAATAATACTGCTGTAAATATTTGCAGACACAAGTTTTGGTGTGGACATATGTTTTCATTTCTTAGGAGAATTGCTGGGTCATATGGTGGATGTACATTTAAATTTTTTAAAGAAACTACCAAACTGTTTTCCAAAGTGGTTATATCATTTCACCTTCCCAGTAGCAGTGTATTTGACACAGATTTCTTGATTGATCTGATCTCTGCCTCTTGATAGCAAAATCTGAGTTTATTAAGCACCCAGGAGTATGCCATGTTCTATGGGCCCATATACGTATAACAATAAGTATAATAGAATCTGACAGGTGCTGTGAAAATACAAAAGGACATAGTCATTTCTTCTAGGAGTGGGGAGTGGACGGTCAAGAAAGGATACACAAAGAGTACAAGTCAACTCTTGTTAGTCTTGGCTGGTCAACTAAATTTTAGAAACCAATTACATTTACAAAGAATCAATCTACCCCCATGGGAAAAAATTTTATTTATGAAAATTTTAAGCAGTACAAAACTCGGAAGCTCCATTCAGGTGCAACAGACATGAATATGATACTAAGCAACTCTAGTCTTTTCCATAAATTGAGTAAGATGTATAAGTTTGACAGAGCATATAGTAATCCTTAAAGCAGCAATCCTCAAATTTCAATATGACCCTGTATATTTCTAAATAAGCCAGGCTAGAATGAGCTAGAGTTTTGTTTTTAAGAATATATTGAGGAAAAAAAAAAAAAGAGATGTAATTGACAATTACATGAAGTGATCTGAAAGAGGTACATAGAAGCTTAAATGAAACATTTCGCATAGATAAAATATTGACGCCTCATAAACCCATATGGCCCACAGTTTCGGTAAGACTACTAGGTTCTCTAGAGGATGAAGAGGTGGCCTTTCACAGCTTACCCTATTCATAACTTGTTATTGTTCAATTTCTACTAAAGTCTGTAGTATAATTAGCTACCATCAGGTAAGTGCTTTTGCCTAGAAGAGGACTGAAGTTCTGTTATTAGAGCCAGCAGAGGGAACTTGACCTTAAAAATCTAGGTCAAGAATCTATAGGATGGGTCTTTTTAGAAAACTGAGTTAGTTGTACAGGGGCTTAGGTAAAAACTATTTCAAAAGAATTTGAGAGCTTTAAAGGTAGTAATGTCTTTTCAGGGGTAAAACATGTGAAGAAGCCACAGACACTACATATATATGAACAAAGTTAAGAGCAGAAAAAGGTCTTTTGGCTAAAGTGAGAGGACAGTACAAAAATATTTACAAAAGAGGGTTCAGAGAAAAGGAATATTTACGGGATATTAAATTATGAATGTTCAGCCATAATGAGGCCCCTTCGAACTCCCAGAACCTTTGCTTTCTTCTCCTTTCGTTCTTGCTCATGTTTCTTCCGTTGCTCCTCCCTAAGGAGGGATAGGTATATGTTAGGCTCTAGTGAAGCTCCAAACAGACCACTTCAAAGCACCTATTGTTAGACTAATGTCCAAACTTAAAATGACATCCAGCACACTTGTGTAAAGCACACTCTTACAGGACACTGTGCTCTGTCCAGTGGTCTCTGTGATGGAAGCCACACCTGTAAGTCACTGTTGTGTTAAAAGGCTAGAACTTGGGGGTTTTTTTTTTTGTTGTTTTTAATGTTAAGGCAGCATTCTAAAATCAAGCATGGAATTGGAAGCAGAAGACACCTTGGAGATCGAATCCAACCCCTGTAGTTTTTTTAGTTTGTTTTAAATGAGAAACCTCTACCTGTGGAAGTCAAAGGTCGAGCTCAAAATCACATTGTCTAATAAAAGTACTAAAATTGGAATCAGGGTCTCTGACTTAAACCACTGATTTTGGGGAGAAGGAATTAAGAGAAAATAAAGGCCCAGAATCATGATAATGATTTTAATAGCAAATAATAAGGTCTTGGTGGTAGCTGGCAAGTCAAATGGTAGTTAACCCGGTACCAGGAGGGTGCCACACAGGGAATTGGCCAAACCAGGACCAGCTGCAGCCCAGGACAGACTCTGGTGTTAACTTGGTTTCCACACAGAAAGAAGCCTCTAAGGATCATCCTGGGGTTTCCCCCTGTGTAGAGCCCTGAAGCCTAGAAAGCCTGGTTTCCCTGGGAGTGTGAAATTTATGTGCGTACTTAGGTGCCCTGGGCACCTGGATTGGTATCTGGAGGGACATCCAGGTGCATTGTTTGGACAGATAGGTCATGTAGGAGCAGTGCTGTGAACCGGGTCCTCTTCAGAATCGCCTGCAGAGCTTTGGAAACAATGCAGATATGTGGGTCCCATCTCAAACCTAGTGAATTAGAACCCACTGTGGTATTGCCTAGGCACATGTACTTTTATTAAGTTCTGTATATGATTCCACTTCTACCCTCTTGTTAAACACCACTATTACTGTGACTCTATCCCCTCAGAGACTCTGCTTTTATATACAGTCTTTCAAAATTAAAAGAATAAGAACTGGATAATTATGTACTTACCTGGTCTGGCGATGAGGTTGTTTATAACTTTTCTTGTGTAAGCTTACTCTGTTGACATGTTCATTCAGAGAACTGTTTTCTTTAGATTGTCCCCATGGTTTCAGTTTTCCTAGTTTAGGACAGAGACAGAGACAGATTTAAGAAAATTCTTAGGACTTCCCTGGTGGCACAGTGGTTAAGAATCCGCCTGCCAATGCAGGGGACATGGGTCGAGCCCTGGCCTGGGAAGATCCCACATGCCACGGAGCAACTAAGACTGTGTGCCACAACTACTGAGCCTTTGCTCTAGAGCCTGCGAGCCACAACTGCTGAAGCCTGCGCTCCTAGAGCCCATGCTCCGCAACGAGAAGCCACCGCAAGGAGAAGCCAATGCATCGCAACGAAGAGTAGCCCCCGCTCACCACAACTAGAGAAAGCCCGCGCACAGCAACGAAGACCCAATGCAGCCATAAATAAATAAATAAATAAAAAGATTCCTGTATTTATATTCCTAATTTTCTCCTCATCTGTGGCTACCTGCTTGCTGTCAACATTCATACTTTGTTTTTTTTTTTTTGCGGTATGCGGGCCTCTCACTGTTGTGGCCTCTCCTGTTGCGGAGCACAGGCTCTGGACGCGCAGGCTCAGCGGCTGTGGCTCACGGGCCCAGCTGCTCCACGGCATGTGGGATCTTCCCAGACTGGGGCACGAACCTGTGTCCCCTGCATCGGCAGGTGGACTCTTAACCACTGCGCCACCAGGGAAGCCCCATACTTTGTTTTTAAAGACATTTGCCAGTATAATTCTATTAATTTCAATTTAATATCCCACAGATAGACATTACATTTTTTTCCTCTAAAAATAAGTGTCTTTACTTTTTAATCCTTGGAAAGCCAGAAAAAAATCTTAAAAAAACAAAAAAAACTTTAATACTGAATCCCATTACATAGCACATTAAAAGAAGCCATAACAACTAAGTAGTTTATCCCAACGTTGCATAGGAATATTTAATATTAAAGTAGTATTTCATCTGTGCAGTTTATTATTGTTACCTATTAAAATGTATTTGGAATGGAACAAGTGGGAATATTTTGTTGGCTTTAGAACTGTGACCAAATTTCCAGATGTTTATATATTACTTTATTTGTATAGTTTGACCTACTTCTGAGTACCAAAGATTACCATTTGCAGTGTTTCCCATTTTATAAAAAGGACTTTCACACCTGCTGTATCATTTGATCCTTTCAGTAACCACTGAAGTAGTACTTATTTTCCCTTCCATAAAGGAATTAAGTGACTTGTCTAGGATATAAAATAACAAGCACAGATGAAGCTCTCAACCAGGTTTTTTACCATCAGTAGAAGTTAGTGGTGATCAGTCATTCCCATAACAAATACTTTTTGAGTACCTGGTATGTGCCAGGGACTATTCTAGGTTCTAGGGACATAGCAGTGAACCAAGTGGTCAAAAATCCTTGCTCTCTTGGGGTTACATTTCCAGTGGTAGAGGTAGACAGTAGTCAAGTAAGATAACACCAGGTGGTACTATGTGCTATGGAGAAATGTAAAACAAGGTGAGGAATAAAGAGTGTGGGTGGGTGGGTGGGCAGGGAAGACCTTTCTCGGTTGCTGACAGTTGAGTGGATGCCCCATTAAAACAAGGGAGCAAGCTGTGCAAAGATCAGTGTGAATAGTGTTCCAGGTGGAGCAGAGGGATAATAAGTTCGAAGACCTGGAGGAGGGGTGGTGTTTCAGTGTTTGAGTAGCTGAAACACCAGTGTGGTTGGCACAGAGTCAGGGAAGGGAGGAGGCAATGAAATGAGGGTGGGAGAGAGACAGGAAACCTTAGGAGGTTCTGAGCAAGCAGTGATGTGCTCTGATTTGTTTTTAAAGTTGTAGTGGGGCAAAGAGGCTTTTGTAGAAGCCCAGGTAAGATGATGTGACTTGGACCAAAGGGAGTCACAGTGGAGGGATGAAGAGTGGTCAGATTAAAGATCAATTTCAAAGATGGAGTTGAAAGGACTAGCTGATAGACTGGATATGGGGTCTGAGAGAGAGTGAGGAACCAAAGGTGACTCCTAGGCTTCTGCCCCGACACTCAGGAGAGAGGTGCCGTTGCCACAGATGGGAAAACTTGGGGAGGAAAAATGGGTGGGAGAAGTTTTCTTAAACCACGGTTCAGTTTGACTCTTACCTCTAAATAAGGCTTACATTTTTAGGCTTCCCTGGTGGCACAGTGGTTAAGAATCCACCTGCCAATGTAGGGGACACAGGTTCGAGCCCTGGTCTGGGAAGATCCTACATGCTGTGGAGCAACTAAGCCCGTGCATCACAACTACTGACCCTGCGCTCTAGAGCCCGCGAGCCACAACTACTGAAGCTCGCGCACCTAGAATCTGTGCTCCGCAACAAGAGAAGCCACCACAATGAGAACTGCGCACCGCAACGAGAGAAAGCCCATGCGAAGCAACGAAGACCCAATGCAGCCAAAAATAAAATAAATTTATTAAAAAAAAGACTTACATTTTCATTATATTTGTTTCATTAACATTAGTAATTTAAAAATAAACACTGTTACATGATTCTTATAGGAAGGTTTTGTTTTAAAGTAATTCCAGAAGCACTGACAGATCACATTAAGTACTGACGTTTTAAATGGATGTAAAGATACTTTAATATATCCCCAAGAGCGACACCTGGCCAATAAATGTCCCAGATTGTTTGACCAGTGATTCTCAGCTTGGGATCCTTTAAAAACTATAAAGAGAACATTCATTTACCCACAGCCTAACTTCCAAGTTTCTTGATTTTGGCTGAAGTTTTATTAATACTTTGTAGTAACACTGATTAGAAGTTGTCTTTGCTTAATAAAAATGTAAGTGAATCAATTATTTTTTTTTTTAGTATTTGCTTAATGGACACTTTTTAAATCATGGGTCACGTGGATACAGGGGCAGAGGCAGGAATTCTACACCAAGTATGGCTTCCACTGAGTCACTAGAATTTTTCACATCCTCAGATGCGGAATTGCCCAATCTTAAATCTTGTACATCAAAACATTCCCACATACCTTTGTGTGGCTCATAGTTGAGGGGACGAGACAAACTTGCTTTGAGATCAAACACTGGTTTTCTATGGGAGATCGGAGTCTGCGCTGTCTCAGCTGTCAACTTGAACGGGGTAATAACTAAAACAACAAACAAGATCCAAGGGCTTAATTAGAAAAAAAGACCTGTTTAAGTATCACTTTTCAATCTTAAAAATAGAATTCAATATGAATGGTCTGAAACATATAGGGTTAAAAAGGAGGAGAAAATGGTTCTGATGAACCTAGGGGCAGGAAAGGAATAAAGATGCAGACATAGAGAATGGACTTGAGGACACAGGCTGGGGGGGAAGGAAAAAAAAAAAAGGAGAAAAGAATAACTGAGGAAAACTAACCCCTTAGCTGTTCCCGTTAGCAGCTCCCCAAAGCATCTAAATATTGTGACATTTCCTAGGATCAGCTGGAGTTTAGAATCCTGTTTTAAGAATTAATCGGGTGAGGGACTTCCCTGGTGGTCCAGTGGGTAAGATGCCATGCTCCCAATGCACGGGGCACAGGTTCAATCCCCGGTTGGGGAACTAGATCCCGCAGGCATGCTGCAACTAAGAGTTGGCATGCCGCAACTAAGACCAAATAAATATGTTTTTAAAAAAAGAATTAGGGCTTCCCTGGTGGCGCAGTGGTTGAGAGTCCGCCTGCCGATGCAGGGGACACGGGTTCGTGCCCCAGTCTGGGAAGATCCCACATGCCGCGGAGCGGCTGGGCCCGTGAGCCATGGCTGCTGAACCTGCGCTTCCGGAGCCTGTGCTCCTCAACGGGCGAGGCCACAACAGTGAGAGGCCCGCGTACCACAAAAAAAAATTAATTGGGTGGGAGGGATAAATTAGGAGTTTGGGATTAACATATACACACTACTATAAATAAAATAGATAACCAAAAAAAATTACCTACTGTAGAGCACAGGGAACTATACTCAATATTTTGTAATAACCTATAAGGGATAGGAATCTGAAAAAGATTATATATACAGTTATATATACACATGTATATATGTGTAATTGAATCAGTTTGCTGTACACCTGAAACTGACACATTGTAAATCAAGTTTATTTCAGTTAAAAAAAAAAAATACCGGGTAAATTTTCAGGCTGCTTCCCTGATATTTACCCTTTTATTTATTTATTTTTTAATTTAGTTTTTCTTTTTTGGCCGAGCCATGCGGCATGCAGGATCTTATTTCCCCGACCAGGGATGAAACCTGCACCCCCTGCAGCGAAAGCGTGGAGTCCCAACCGCTGGACCACCAGGGAATTCCCTACCCTTTAAAAAAATTATATATTGTTAATAGTAACATTTTCATTAACACAAACAGATATAAAGCCTGCAAGGAACCTAATCACATAGAAATAAAAAGATCCATGGCTCTGCTTGTTACTAATGAAGGCTGTTACCGAAGAATACGAATTTTTGTAACATAAAGTTAAAAAAAAAAAAAAAAAAAAAAAAGTTAAAAATATACTAGGATGGTATAATTTGGTAAGCCACATTTTTGCTACAGTTGGGCAGCATATATCTGGCACATTTTGTAATCCTTTCCCCTCACAGGTTGCATTCAGGCCATCGTCAAATGTTGGCACTTGCCCGTATATGTGAACAAGCAACTAGGATCTAGGACCACCTAGTGAAACAACCCAGAAAAGCACAGAACTCCTGTGCTGAAGCCATTCCACTGTGTTGCTATCAAGTGCTGGCAGGGAGGGGAACAATGGGACTGTCCCACACTGCTGATGAGAATATAAACCAGTACAATTCAACCAGTAATGTAAGGGTCTGTCTACCCTACTATCCAGCAGCCCCAGTCCTACTCTTGGGAAACTGTGTACACGGACAGGAAACATGTTCCAGAATGGTCATAGCTACACTATACAAAATAACAAAAGTTGGAAATACCCATGGGATCCATGAGCAGTAAAATGGATAAGTTGAAATATATCCATACAATTGAAAAACACGGTGAAAATGAACTTTAGCTCATTTATTAATATGATTCTTGAAACAGTGAATAAAGCAAATCACAAAAATTAGTTTGATTTCATTTATATTAAATTCATATTTGATAACCAGGGAAAGAAAACTATCCCATTCCGACTGGGCACACCACCCCTGAGTTAGAGGAGAAAGCTCAGGATATGGCAAACATTTAGTTCCTGCCTCATGTCCTTATCTGTGAGTATTTGTGAGTCCTTTCTCAGTATTAGGCAGGTGGCTGCTGCTCAGTGACCCCTGCTCCATGTAAAATGACACAGTCACATCTTAGGCAAGTCCACTCTTCATTTTTTAGCCCTGCTCTCTGCCCAAGCCCCTTTCTTCCCCTATTACAGGATGATTTAGAATGCTTTGTGGAATGTTTCCTTGCTGATATAGAAACGATTAAGCGTGGGTAGGAATGAGAGAGGTCATCTAGAGGAAGAATCATAAATTTTCTGATCCCACCTCTGTACTCTCTCTTGAAATTTAGTTGTCAGTCCCACTATTCAATCTTTAATTTAGGTGTCAAAGGCATGAAAAAATCCTGAGTCTCCACGCTGATTATTACCAACAATAATACTCTCTTCTTGTTTAAACTCTTGCTGGATTGCTCTAGTCTCAGGGAATCTGGCAGTCCTTCCTGTGTAATCAAGGCTCTTGCCTGACATTCAGTAGGACTCTTGAGAGAATTTTGATATACTCAGTTCTAATACAGGCCTTAACCTGTTGGTGATACTCTTTTAAACCTTCACACTGCTATTGCAGTGTTCTTTTGAAAACCACTTGGTCTTTGTAGGTGATGATTAAGTAGACAGTGTGTAGAAGATTATCTATATGGCTTATTCTGGCTTATACAATCTACTAGTAGTCAATAGTGTGGCATTTATTCCATGAACTCTGGGTCCTGTTAGTTTCAGAGTCTGGCAGAACCATTCAGAGGCTGTAATGAATACTGTAATCCCCCTCCTAATCGCTGAGGAGGGGCTGAATGTTCTTCATTCAGGACAGGATGGAGTCTTCTGGCAGATATGTCAGTTTTTTTTGTCTGTGTCTCTGGCACTTCCCTTGCCAGTATAAATGAAAACTATGCTAGACAAATTTTTGCTTTTGATTCTATAGATAATGGAGACACTTTAAAGAAACAGACAATCATATTAGGAAGCTACATGGTTTAAAGATAAACCAGAACTTTGGGGGGTGGGAGGGAGGTTGTTTTGTTTTGTTCTGTTTTTTTTTTTTTTTTACCAGCAGCAGATTCAGCCCTTGTGGTCTTTAACTTGTGTGTCTCGAGCACAGCCTGGCCTTTTGGGGTACTCCCAGATGTGGTCACATGTGGAGACTTTCTGGCTGGAGTCTTGGTCAGTGAACGCTTATGCTCATTATCTTTAGTAGCAGCTGAAAACCTAAATAGGACAGTGGAGTATAAGACATGAGTACTTGGGTCAAGCTTCTAAACAAAACCACCTACCCATCACCAAGCACTGAAAGGGCCTCAATAAATACTTGTTATACAAATGAACCTCTTTCACAGAATAGACATGTCCTTAAACAATGATGCTAGAGCAAATCATTTATCAACTTCCGTTATTTGTAAAATATGGTTTTATATTCTCTGCTCTCCCTGCCTTGGCCAATGACAGTATAAGGCAGAGCTCAAAGGAGATGCCTATGGGCCTCAAGTTATAGGTTAGGAGGTATTTTAAAAAGTTCCCCTTCTTTCTCCTCCTCCTAGTGAGGGCAAGTCCAAGGGAACAGGAGATTGCTATGCCAAATGAGTGATGGGAGCATTTCTTCCATCTTCCTAGAAGAATGTCATTCATTTGAGTGGTACGTAAGTCCTTCTCTACTCAGAGCAAATTGTCATAAATGTTTTTTATTGATCCTCTGATGCAGAGTTTTTCTACATTTTAACATCTCTGAAATTAGAATGTGTTTTACAATTGGTAACACATCAAAGTAGTCAGCAGTGCTTTTTCTTAGTGGTTCATAAAATAATGGTGAGTCTTCAGTGGATGGTATCTTAGATTCAATGAAAATCCAGTAATGACAGACATAAATACACATAGGGTTGGTGGTGGTGGGTTAACAGAAGGGAACTTCTGGACTTATAACTAAAGATTTGATGGTGATCCTGAATCAACATCTAAAATTATTACCCAAGACTCTACAATAGAGTTAAGAAAATTAGATGTGGTAGGAAAAGTGCTACTAATTCCAGGCTGTTCTGTACCCTGCATGAAGCAAGGACTAGCCCCTAACCATGGTGTTCTTAACTATTAATAAATACAGTCAGAACTGCCAAGTATAGGTACCTCATGTTCCAGGCTAACTCAATAAGAATTCCAAATTCAAGGGCATTTTTCAGTTTTTAAAAACTATGTCAGATAATTGCACGTGTTGGGAAAGTGTTACCATGCACCAGTTCTGTTAGATGCCGCAAATGCCCTTAAAAAAGGAGAGAAACAAAGTTCGGTATTAAGAGAAAGGAGCCTGAAGATCTTCATCTGTGGGGACAGTCACAGTTGAGGGCTCACCTGATGTCAGGAAAGGCACAAGCAAAGAAAACAGGGATCAATGAGCATGAGATGGCTATGCTACTGCAGTACCCAGTGGGTTACAATGTTCATAGTTTAGGATGAGTCAATTCTTTAGCTCACTACATTGGGAGATTAGGAATTTAGCTTCAACTTTAGACTTACGTCAACAGAAAAATTTCTATTTACACATCTTTGCAGACATACATTAAATTAATAAGGTAAAATATCCATATAGATCTTATTTTCTATCTTTACTTATGAATCAAACGTGCGCTTAGGGGGACTTCTCTGGTGGCGCAGTGGTTAAGAATCCGCCTGCCAATGCAGGGGACACGGGTTCGAGCCCTGGGCCGGGAAGATCCCACATGCCACAGAGCAACTAAGCCCGTGCGCCACAGCTACTAAGGCTGTGCAATGGGGCCCATGAGCCACAACTGTTGAGCCTGTGTGCCACAACTACTGAAGCCCATGCACCTAAAGTCCGTGCTCCGGAACAATAGAAGCCACTGCAACGAGAAGCCCGCGCACCACAAGAAGAGTAGCCCCCGCTCGCCACAACTAGAGAAAGCCCGGGGGCAGCAATGAAGACCCAATGCAGCCAAAAAATAAATAAATTAAAAAACCAAAACAAAACGAATAAAAAGGTAATGTTTTTAAAAAAAACGCGCGAGCTTAGGGAAGGTGGACAAAACAAGAAAAACACAAATTTAAGGGAAAAAAGTAACATAAATAAAAACTGTTTGCTGATCTTTCTCTCTATTCCGATCCTTTCTCCTTTTTCATCAACACTAAAACATCTGTTGTAGTCCGCCTGAAATGTATTAGAAGCAGTAAAACTTTGAGCCCTCGCCCTTGGTTCCATTTTGGAGCTCTTCTTTACCTGACGTTCATCTTAGTTGCTGAGAGCGCGGAGCGCTTGGCCAGCCCCTTCACACACAAGGTGCTACGGCCTGCGTGGGGCCGGCCTTGTGAGCCCCGTTGGCTGGCGGGGGTACGAGCCACAGAGAGTCTTTCTCGGGGAGGAACTGGAGTTGCCACCACTCCCTTAGTGCCGGGCTGCTTCTGAAGAAAGGGAAACGCACCACATTAAAGCTGGCCTCTGAGACAGTATTGTCTGGGCAAAGTGCAGGAGAGTGCCCCCATTTATCCCGTTTCATCGCCACTTTTAACCCTGTCATTCTTCCTTCCCCACTACCTCACCCTACCCTACCTGCCTGGCAGGCTGAGCAGTTCCCTGCACCTGTGTTGCTATGGTGACTCTGATTTAAGAGAAACTTCTGGTTGTGCTGAGTAACGTGTTACAGAAAGCCTTTCCCAGCTACCATGTCCCCAGGTATTTTCTAACTAGAGAAAGCAGGTGGCTAAACAGTCCCCCATGGCCAGAAAGGGAGGATAAATTGGTTTTCTTGGAAAGATGGTTCCTTTGAGAGCATGATATGCAGTTTATTAAATACAAACTCAAAGAGAAACCTACTATGTAAAAAGCTTATGGAATCTACAAATAATTCCTCCCCTACCCACCCCTGGCTCTCCAATAGCTTTTTTAAGTTCTTTTTAAAAAACCTAAAGAAAAGAAAGAAGGGAGGAAGGGAAATGCTCTCTTTGAAATGGCAGGGAAGGGTTCCACTTATGTTATCTTTTTCTAGATACTGTCAAAGCACAAAGAATGACTGAATGTTTTACTATCATTAGTCTAAACTCTGCTGCAAGCAGAAGAAATCTAACTTCACTGACAGCAGAGATAGGACTATTAAAATTGACAATGTAAAGCCAAAAGACATAAAAATTCTGATTATATCCTATGAAATAATACAAGAAACTAGAGAATTATGTTAACTTCTCATTTCAACATACGAGCAGAAGAGATTCTCATGTTGTGAGACAAATTTAAAACCAAAGTATTTGGTAGATACATATCTTTACTATAAGCTGAAAACTCAGGTTAGATGTATTAAGTATGCTGTTATATTTAACCACCCCTTTTATGCCTTCTTCTGACTTTCCCCTAAAATTCCCACTTTCCAGTATACCTGGTGATAGAATCACCAACTCTATACCTTTGCTTGAGCAACTTATGTTTAAATGATTCTACTCGCACTGAATACCAATCTTTCTGACTTTTCAGGTAGAATATTATGCCACAGACTCTAGTAGCACTAATTTATTTTGTTTGCAGTGTATCTAACCAATTCCTTCCTTTCTTTTAGCAAAAAAAAAATCCTGGTTTAACAAAGCAAAGAGCTCAATCATACCATACATAAAAATTAAAATGTGGGTTAAGGAGTAAACATAGGGAAAAATAATAAAAGCAGTAAAAATAAATATAAGAGCATATTTTTATGATCTTGGGACAGGGAGAGCAAGACAAAACCCTCAGTTTTAGAAGGAAAAGCTGGATAGTTGGATAAAACAATACAACCTTCCACAAGGTAAGACACCGTTAAGACAAACTGTGGGAAAGTATTTAGAACATATAATACATAATATATGTACATAATTATATGTATTATTATATATATGTCATTAATATAGATAAGTGGCTCATAAATCAGCAAAAATTAAGAAAAAGCAAATTCACAGCAAAATCATCAATGAACACATAAATATTTGTAACATAAACATGTAACATGTAATGATCAGAGAACTGCAAATTCAATTGGGATTTTGTCATATACTGTCAAAGATCAAAAAATTTGATCATTCCTACTGTTAGCAAAGTAAACAGGCAACTCAGGGCACAAGGTTTCAGATCATTGCAGAGGGGAGCCATTTGGCAACTAACTCAATCAGGTTTCCATCCTCTAATCATGAAAGGAGAGATTGGTCACAGCCAGGATGATTCTCTCTAGATCTCTGCTCATTTCTTATTGTCCATCACTCTCCAAATGACCAATCCCCAAACAAGTCAACCGTCAAGAAATCCATATTAGCTATGGTGAAGTCACTGTAATTGTTTTTTATTCTCTAGTCTCCAAACAGATCATACCAAATAACCCATTTGATTAGCCAATTCCTTCAACAGTGGCGCTGGGGTGGGATTTTAGAACTCATTCAGATGGGGCTATCAACTAAAAACCAACATAAGCTACTCATTTATTCAACACATCTTCAAGGCTACACTCAAGTTTATGGTTGAAGCAGTTGTTCTACCCTTAACTTTTACCTGGAAATTAATTCATCCATATTAAGTAGTACAGAAAGCTTGACTTTCAATCAAGTACTTAAGTAGGCTCAGCTTCATGGTAAGGAGAACGAGTGGCCCTCCTTACAGGCATATTTGCAGCTAGCTCATGCCTATGCAGAAAAAGAAGCTAACTGTCTACTTTCTGTAAAGCATCAGCAGGACACCCTCCCCCGCTCCGCCAGGATGGGCCTCTTGTCCCAATACTCAGCTGTCAATGTTGTGATACTTAGCCCTTGCTAATAGTTAAGAGTCTTCTTATGGACATACTGAATATCTCTTCCCTGGATTATCCACCCATGTTGTTAGATCACTATGAAGGAATGGAGATATTTAATGCCAAGACTGTGTGCTAGAAGGTTGTTAACAGTGTCTTCAACTGTGGTAACAGTGGTTTTATAAATGTTCAAATGACCATTTATTATCCAAGAGTAAGCTTCTAAGAACCGTATGGTTTTTTGTTAATTATGGTTTTTTGGTTAATTATTTAGAACTTATTACCCAGTGCATTTCCCCATTGGCACTGATATCAGAAAACTCAAAACTCAACTGAGTGACTGATATATTAGTCACTGTACCTGTTAACAGTGCTCATTTTCTGCCCCTTTTAAACCAGATTTATACTGTTTTGTGTTGTGTGTAATACCACAAACTGCCTCAAATTCTTTGAGAAATAGGCAGGTTATTATGTATTATTAAATTCAAAAATGTTTCCCATCCATCTTTGTGGTACCCCTTTAACACCAGATACCATGTAAGACAGGAACATCAACTTCCTAGGATGTTATTTACTCACTACTCTGCTGCTAACTCAGCCTCGGGGTTGACTTCACCTTCTCTTACTCAAAGCTGCTTGAGTCCAGCAGGACCTGGCCTGAAGGCCCCCACCCAGGGAGCTCAGTTATGATAGGAAGCCTTTAAATTAGCAACTGCTAGTCACTCCTTTTCCCTTTAGGTCAGAGACAGGGAGAGATGGCTTCAGCCATATATCAGTCCTTCCCCAACAAAAGTGATAGGCACAGTGTCTGAATGTGGAAAACAGAACAACTTATTGGTACTTTGGAGTTCTTCCTTTTTTTTACTGTTTACTTTAAAAAATTTTTTTACAAATTTTTTTTAAATGTTTTATTTTTTTAACTTTATTTTTTACAGAATTCTTTTTCATAGTGAAGATTCACTGCTTTATCTGGAGGGTTTTGAAAATTCTCAAAAACAAATTTAAAATAATAAAAATACATCAGACTCAAACAAATCCATTCCACTAGTAGAATAATAGCTAATTGTATTAACCATTGTATATACACAGTATCAACATTAAAAACAAACAGCTTAGTGGCATTAAGAACATAATTTTATCAGCATACCTTCAGTTCATTAAATGAATTGTGTTCTTCAAAATGTTTCTTTTTTCTCTCAACATATTGATCAATGGACTCCATTTCCTTAAAACGAGCCTCATGAAGCTTCTTAAAATCTAGAATATTTCCCCAAATATGACAATTAACAAGACAAAGTCCATTTATTCACCTTCCCTATGTTTTTCTGTTAACACTTGTTCTTGTCTTGGCATCCCTGACATTCAACTTCAGCATCATCTTTGCTAAAATTTTAATTTCAAAACATTTAGGTTTTAGAAAGTCAGGGGCAAAGCATATTCACCTTATAAACTATCGAACACTGACCATCTCTCCATTGTCCATTTCACTGCTAACATCTTCGTTTAGTCCAGAGGATAAGAAAAGATTAACAGATTTGTCCTCTCCCCTCACCAATTAATTAATGGCCTTTACTTAATCATAAATTTGACATTTAATAATGCTAAGAAAGCTCTATGCAAAGGATTGGCAAACTTTCTGTAAACGGGCAGACAGTAAATATTTTAGGCTTGGCGGTCACATACACTGTGGTCTCTGTCTCATATTCTTTCTTATATACAACACTTTACAAATGTAGAAACCATTCTTAGCTCAAGGGCTATAAGACAGGCCAAGATGGGCAATAGTTTGCTGACTCCTGCTCTGTACTATTCTAACTAATTATATTCTTATTAAGTATAATTGTTAGAATTTGTCAAATATGCTAACCAGCATTTTAAGTACTCTAAATATATAGCACAAGCAACATTCTATGTGCCAGGCAACAGAGAAAGAGAATTACATGTCCAGAAATGGAGTCCCTTAGACTTATTACTAAAAATAATTTTTTACAAGATAGACATTGTGCCAAGTACTTGATACACATTAATTCTCAGATATTTCTTGAATACTTGCTACAGGTTAGCTGCCCTGCTAGGTAATCAGAAGTGGAAAACAGTCTTAATTAATCCATATATTAACCTGATGAAATAGGTAGTTTAACTATTCCCACTTTAAACTGAGGACGTGGGTTTACTGGGGATAAATAAGTTTCCCAAGGTCTCACAGGCAGAAAATGAGGGAACGAGGGCGCAAACCCCAACGCCAGTGTCTGGGCCTTCGGCTGTCACAGTGCACTGCCTCTCCAGCGTCAGCCTGAAGGGGGCCAACCACCATTTTATATTTCTTTGTGTGCAAAACTTACTTGGAGTAGTGCTTGCAGTTCTTTTATTTTTTCCACGTTTGGAAAACCCATCTGTGTAGAGAGACTTCTTTCTTTCTGAAGGTATCTTTGGACCTTCATTACCTGAATCCAAGGATACAGAACTAATGAAAGATTTCCAAAAATTATTCCCATTAAGAAATGTAAGTTAACGTGGAGCATATTCATGTGATAGGCCTCTGCCAAGCTATGGGAGAGACGGCACAAGGAGCACAAAGCATTAGTTACAGCATCACCACAATTTTAGCTCATATTTCAAGTAGACAGAAATTTTATGCTTCTTGTATAGATGTTTTTAAATTTCTGTATGTTTATAAAACTCTTTTCCAGAACTTTTGCTTGAACATGTCTAATTGTTTTAACAAGGATGATAAAAGTCACACAATCCCACCAGCCTAAGAAACACTATTATCATTTTGGCTATTATTATGTTTATTATATTTTTTCAGGTCCTTTGCTTCTATACTTGTTTTGCTTTTGTTCTTTAAATCCAGTTAAAGCCATCATGTATATAAGGGTTGCTATTTCCCCCTACTTATCTCCCACATTCTAGTATCTTTTTCAGCTTAAGGCAATCTACTAAAAACTGTGCAAGTGGGTTTTCAAGAAATGCTACTTATAAAGTCACTCATCCTTAAGGTTTCCCAATGCATCCATAAAACAAGGCAAAAGAATGACTGGATAGAGCAGAGGGGTTATAGGGCTTTTGCTTGGACCTTGGCCATGAAATAGGATATTTAAGGAGTCACAGTCATTCCTCACAAGATACTTATTACAAATGGAAATATAATAACTATTACAAAGGAGCAACCTAGCAGACACCACCATAACCAGGTGATGCAAGTTGACAAGACTAGTCATAGAACAAACCAACATCTGAGCCCTCTGGGGTGCTGAATGAGGAGGACACAGCCCTAGTTTGCGGGATTCCTGCCAATAGTGCATGATCTGAATCTAACCATCAGCAACATTAGACAAACCAAGTCAGAGGACCCAAGAAACTGTATTTAAAAAAGGTCAATGCGGTAGAAGACAAAGGAAGGCTGAGGAACTGTTCCAGATTAAAGTAGCTTAAAGAGACATGGCAGGACTTCCCTGGTGGTGCAGTGGTTAAGAATCTGCCTGCCAATGCAGGAGACACGGGTTCGAGCCCTGGTCTGGGAAGATCCCAAATGCTGCGGAGCAACTAAGCCCATGTGCCACAACTACTGAGCCTGTGCTCTAGAGCCTGTGAGCCACAACTACTGAGCCTGTGTGCCACAACTACTGAAGCCCATGCGCCTAGAGCCTGTGCTCCTCAACGAGAAGCCACCACAATGAGAAGCCTGCGCACGGCAACAAAGAGTAGCCCGTGCTCGCCGCAACTAGAGAAAGCCCGTGTGCAGCAACAAAGACCCCACGCAGTCAAAAATTTAAAAATGTATAAATAAATAAATTTATTCAAAAAAAAGAGAGACATGGCAATGAAATGCAAAGGATGAGTTGAGATTTGCCTTTGTTTTAAGGGACATTGCTGGGATGAAATCTAGATAAGGTCTGTCTACAGGTTAGTTAGCAGGTCTCACACTTTCTAGCCTCAGGATCCCTTTGTACTCTCAAAAGTTACTGAGGACCCCAAAGAATTTTTGTTCATGTACGTTATATCAATATGTGCCATATTAGATATTAAAACTAAGACATTAAAAAATAATTGATTCACTAAAAATATACCCACTATACGTTAACATAAATAATTTATGAAAACGGCTAAAATTTCTAAATCAAAAAAGTGAGTAGAGTGTTTGTTGTTTTTCTTTTACAATTTCTTTAACATCTGACAATAAAAGGCAGCTGGATTCTCCTTTCTTCTGTATACATATGTTGTGATATACTGTTTTGATTGAAGTAATATATGAAAATGAATTTTGTCATATACAGCTATATGGTTGAAAGTGAAGAGTATTTTAATAGCCTTTTCAGATAATTGTGGATATTCTTCTTTGATACTATACCAAACCTTGACAAGTGGTTGTTTCTGAGGTTAGTTGTAATGCAGAATATGAAGAAGCCCTATCAGTGAACTTTCTGCTCTCTGTACATTTGTGAGAAAAAGTCCTGATGTTTTAAGAAACACAAATATTTAGGGGTAAAGGGGAACATATCTGAAACACTCTCAAACACCTCAGGAAAAAAATGTATATAACACATATACATACGTAGATATGTATATAAATATAAATAGGAGGATAAAGCAAATATGTCAAAATATTAACATTTGAGAAATCTAGGTGAACGATATATAGGAACTCTTGGTACTATTCTTACAACTTTAAGTCTGGAATTATGTCAAAGTTTAAAAAATTCCTCTCACCAGAAACTGATTTTTCTCCTTCAAACTGCCTGTGTGCTTCATTGGGCAAACCTGACTTAAAGGGTCCACCCTCATTTTTCCCATGCCTTCAAAACTGGGTCCTAGAAGTAAGTCTTCTTGACAACAAGATTGGTGAAATAATAGATATTTTAAATTTCACCCCCACTTCTGACTCTGTCATATTTCTTTACATTCCCCTCGTCTCAGGATTTCAAAATGTGTTTATAAGGCATATGCATCAAAATTACCTGGGGTACTTATTAAATCTGCACAATTCCAGGCTCACCTCAGACCTACAAATCAGAACATCTACCTTCTTTAACTTTCTAGATTTAGTAAGACATTCAAAATTCTGGGGTAACTGGGAGGGCTCAGCATTAGAAATTCTGCATTAAACTGCTTGGTGGACATGAGTGGATCATCTTCTCTCCCAATCCCCTCAGGCAAGCCTCAGGTCCCAGATAGATGTGCTGGGGGAAATGAACACTGAGACACTGTTGCAACTGGCAGGCTTCCCGAGGGATGAAATCAGAAAGCACCAAGTCCTGTTAGCCATAGGGGAACTGAAGTTTTCTGGCCTTATTGAAACAAATTTTTAGTCGAGCAAGTTTAGGGAAGAGGTTTTTAGGAGGTTAGAGACTAAGTAAAATATACATTTATCATAATAAAATGGCCACCCCCCTGGGAAGGTAGATTCTGCAGATCCTTTTTTTTTTTTTTTTTTGCAGTACGCAGGCCTCTCACTGTTGTGGCCTCTCCTGTTGCGGAGCACAGGCTCCAGGGCCATAGTACACCGGCCTAGCCGCTCTGCGGCATGTGGGATCTTCCCAGACTGGGGCACGAACCCACGTCCCCTGCATCGGCAGGCGGACTCTCAACCACTGCGCCACCAGGGAAGCCTACAGATCCTTTTTAACTGTCCTACTTGAAGGGGCTAACAGGTCTTTGTACCTGTCTCTGGAGCAGGCCAGAAGGAGCTAATTGGCAGAATGAGCCAGGCTCTCTCCTCATCCTGCCTTAAGATCAACTGCCTTAAACTTTCCAGATACCACTCATATTCTGCTTTCTACACGGTTATTAAAGGTGACCTGATGGCCTACTGTATTTGGTTCTAACTTTTGCTTTCATTGCTGAACACTTAGAAGTTCTACATAATGGTGTTACGGGCTGAACTGTTTCCCCAAAAGAGATATGATGAATGAAGTCTTAACCTCTAATAATTGTGATCTGACCTTATTTGGAAAGGGTCTTTGTAGACATAATCAACTTAAACCAAGGTCATTAGGATGGACCTAATCCAATATAACTGGTGTCCTTTTAAGAAAAGGATGTAAAGAAAAAGACACACAGGAACTTCCCTGGTGGTCCAGTGGTTAAGAATCCGCCTTCCAATGCAGGGGACTTGGGTTTGATCCCTGATCAGGCAACTAAGATCCCATATGCCATGGGGCAACTAAGCCTGTGTGCTGCAACTACTGAGCCCATGAGCTCTAGAGCACGCATACCACAACTAGAGAGCCCGTGTGCCACAACTAGAGAGCCCACGTGCCACAACTAGAGAGCCCATGTGCTACAACTAGAGAGAAGCCCACACACTGCAACAAAGATCCCACGTGCCACAACTAAGACTGGACACAGCCAAATAAATAAATAAATAGGAACTTCCCTGGTGGTGAAGTGGTTAAGAACCTGCCTGCCAATGCAGGGGACACGGGTTCGAGCCCTGGTCTGGGAAGATTCCACATGCTGCGGAGCAACTAAGCCTGTGCGCCACAACTACTGAGCCTCCGCTCTAGAACCCACGAGCCACAACTACTGAGCCCACAAGCCAGAACAACTGAGGCCCATGGGCCTAGAGCCATGCTCCACAGCAAGAGAAGCCACTGTAACGAGAAGCACACACACCCCCAGGAAGAGTAGCCCCTGCTCGCCGCAACAAAGACCCAATGCAGCCATAAATAAATAAATGAATGAATGAATATTAAAAAAAAAGAAAGAAAGAAAGAAAGAAAAAGACACACAGAGAGACTGCCACATGATGAGGAGGCAGAGATTCAGCTGCAAGCCCAGGTCTACAGCCACCACCGAAGGTATGAAGTGGCCAGGAAAGATTCTCCCCAGAATCTTGGAGGAAGATGGCCCTACTGACACCCTGATGTTAGACTCCAGCCTCCAGAACTGTGAGAGAATAAATTTGTGTGTTTTTTTTTTGGCCGTACCGTGCAGCTTTCAGGATTTTAGTTCCCTGACCAGGGACCGAACTCGTGTCCCAGCAGTGAAAGCGCCAAATCCTAACCACTGGACTGCCAGGGAATTCCCAAATTTCTGTTGTTTTAAGTTGCCCAGTTTATGGCACTTTGCTATGGCAGTCCTAGGAAATTAATGCACATGGTTACCCTAGCAATTTTGGATTTTTAAAAAGTTACTTGGCATACCATTTATTCCACTTTTTCCTGAGGGCACTGCATTCTCATCTTGACTCTTGTTTGGTAGAGAAGGAGCTTCTACAACAGTTCTGAGAGCCTGGTTTTCATGCTTTTCTTGATTCTGGAATTCAGGAGGATCACATACTTTTATCTCTGAATGATCCTGCTACAGATTTTAAAAGAAAATAAATGATTTCAATAACAAATAAGAAGGAATCACATTTGAAAATTGCTAAGAGTAGATCTGAAAAGTTCTCATCACAAGAAAAAAACTAACTACATGAGGTGTTAACTAGACTTATTGTATATATATTGTGAAATGATCGCCACAAATATTGAATCATTACATTGTAAACCTGAAACTGATAGGATGTTACATGTGAATTATATCTCAATTTAAAAACGTATCATTAAAAACATTGCTTATATTCAGACATAAAGAAAGAAAAAAGTAATCACTGCCTTCTAAAGATAGGTACCAAATTGAGGAGGAAAATGAATTAAAGAAAGAAATGTAGAAGACCAAGATTTTTGAGTGGCAGATTTGGTTCTCTGCCTCACCAAATGTCATGAGAACATGCATCTGGGAATAGTAGAGACTAGGGACCACTGGAAGGCATACAAGGCAGAGGTTGCTCTCCTAGGGAGAAGAAACTAACTAGACAAGCTAGTGACTAAGGGACTACACAAAGCTAGAAAATAAAAATTAGGACCATCTTGTAAAAGTTACATTTGAATGAAAGGATAATAAAATCAGAGTCCTCTCAGAGCAAGTGGGAGAAGCCCCCAGAATCACATGACCACACTGTTCAAAGACTAAGCTCAGCTGATCATCAGGCCCGGGACAAGATAAGAAGGAGGAAAAAAAAAAAAAATCATATTTGATGTTGGTATCTCTTTCCTTCTTACTTACTATACCTCACTTAAGAAAACACTCAATGAATGTTCATATTATTCAGCAAACATTTAATTTGTGCTTAATACTTACTAAGTGCTTCCCGAGTGCCAATGCCCGGGGTGTGATGAGGCCAGACGCAGGTTTGCGCTTTCATGGAGCTCACAGCAGTGTTTGCCACCACCCGATATCATAAGGGAATTAAGAGAAGGCTCCCTAATAATATACCAGTTTGGGCACAGGTGGTAGCTTATTTTTAGTTTGCACATTTCTATTCACCTGGGAGTCAGGGCTCCTGTAGACAGTCCTGCGCCTTCTCCTTGTTTTGGTGACATGGCCCACTGGCTCCCTCTCAGCTTGCTCCTGGCTGCTGAGCTGTACCTCAATCTCATCACAAGAAGATGCAGAAGTTTGAATTTCATCCTGAAAAAGAGAGACATTAATCTGCCATGTCCAATGTATAGAGTTACAATGCTCAGGAAGAATCAGAATTTAAACTGAATAAAAAATATGTATTACATATGCAAGAGATAATTTTAAAACCCTCCAGCACTAAATTATAGGCAAGAACAAGAATGATAGAGTATTCAGAAAGAAACACTTAACAACCCAAGCTAAAAAACTAGGCTTGCAAAGCATTCAAAGGTATCTTAGTGTGTGTAAATAAGCCAATTATTTTTTTGGGGGGGGGGGGCACACCACATGGTTTGTGGGATCTTAGTTCCCTGAACAGGTATTGAACCCAGGCCCATGGCAGAGAAAGTGCCAGGGAATTCCCACAAATTATTAAAAGTATGTTAATTTACTGAATATACACTATATGCTAGGCAGTATGCTATAACTAATAACAATTACAGCTAATATCATAACTGCACTGGGCTAAGTATTCTCATGGATTATCTCATTTATTCCTCAAAGCCTATGAGACAAGTATTAACATTATCTGCAGTTCACAGGTAGGGAAACTGAGGCTCAGAGAGCCCAAAGTAACTTGTTAAAGGTCAACATAAGGGAGTAAGGGAAGAAGGGCATGTGCATTATCATAAACTAGAAGTAAAGAGCTTTGTCATCAAAACAGCATGGCACAGGTACCAGAATGTCCTGAACAGAACTGCTTCCAGAAGAAATCATCGTATGACAATGGCTGCCCCTCACATTAGTGGGGGATGGTTGGATTCATTATTCAACACATGATGCAGGGAAAACATTGACTATGTTTTTGGTGAGGGGGTGGGCAATGAAACATGATCATTTTCTCACACCAAAATGAAATCTGGATGGATTAAAGATTTAAATGTAAAATATGAAACTATAAAAGCTCTAGGGAAAAATAGGTGAATTATATCCTCATCGAGTGTGAGGAAGGCATTAAGCATGTTATCCTACCTAGAGACGATAAAGGAGAGGCTTGATTTGTTTTTGGTGTTTTTGTAGCTTTTTAAACATAAATTCTAATTTTTTGAAATAAACTAATACATACATATAGTTAGAATAATAAAATACTAAAGAGAGTATAATGAAAAGTAAGTCATTCTCTGCCCTACCCTTCGTATTTCTGGGGTTTGATGTTAAGTGGTTACTTACATATCACTAATGATTTGCTGATGGGATATTCATTTGTATTTTCAATAACTATTTTCAGTGCCTCATGTACTAAGATTTACTTCATTTGTACCACTCTCATCTCCCCATCTTCTTCCTAATAGACTTATACCACTTACTCACTCTATTACCTTTGCAGCTTTTAACATTCTTAAACCTTTATTTCTTGTTCCATGACTGCAGACACATATCCTGTAAACTGCAGATATTAGCATCCTTATACTTTCCTTCACCTCCTGTCCTTATCTCAACTTCTGTCATCTATTCTTTAAGTTGTTAACATTTATAGCTTGTTATGTAACCTTAATTGAATCGTCTGTGTAGCTTGATTCCAGGAGTTGATAATTCAATAGGTTATTGTAAGACATTTTTCAAGGCTTTCATTTGTTTTCTGTATCATGTTTCCTTTAGGGTCATCTTCTTCCTTACAGAGAAACCTTCCAGCATTTTAGACGGTAGTAGACAACTGGTACTCTGCACGTGGAAGTAGGGAATAAGAGGGCTTTGCATCCTGACTTGTCAGTCCATTTCAGTATGGTGACTGGACCCTACCCTCTGAGAGTTAATTTAGTTACCTGGGATTTGGTGAGGCCTAAATATCAGTGTTTTTAAAAAGCTCCACAAATGATTCTCCCACACATCCTGGGTTGAGAACCACAATATAAAATAAATGTTTTGGTTGTAAAAGAATAAGGAGGCTTAAAAAATGGAAGGTTTTTAGACGGAGGTGAAATATTACAGAAGAATAATAGTTCTAAGTGATCTAAGATCCAAGGTATACCCAAAGAAGGGGATGGCTAATGAAGAGTGGAAAAGAAAGTCACAGGACTTAAGGAACAGGGAGGCAAGGGTAGTAAGGGACATCCAGGTGGACCTTTGAATTCACCCAAAGTAAGGTCAGGACAGGAGATGATGAGCCAGGCAATGAGACAGTGAACACTGGAAAGCAACAAGGAAGTCAACAGATGAGAGATGAGAATTGGTGAGCCTGAACTCAAAGGAGCAGGGATATTTACGTGAGAGTAGAAAGACACTATCTGAATCCTACTTTCCAACTCCCTGGATAGTCATGAAGAAGAAGAGAGGAAAAAGAAACTGTTCTCACTACAGAAGTGTAACCCTCAGGTTACACATATTGCTGGAGTACAGACACACTTTAAAAGTACTTATTGCCCTCTTACCCCCATTAACACAGTACAGAAGAGGTTCTATAACTGGTTTAGAAATCTATTAACATGACTCCCAGAGATGTCTTGTTTTAACCCCACACACCTTAACCAGGGTATGTTAGTTTGGGAGGCCAGCAGTGATCAGGTAGCATATGTTCATTCCTGAACGCACCATGATGTAACTGTAAAGACTTGTATAAGCCCAAGACTGAAGTGGCACAGCTGGTTCGGCAAGTCCCCAGCACACAGTCAGACTAACCTACATACAGAGCTGCTCCAACTCATATAGTTAAGGCTAATCTATAGAGGGAGAACAAGGCATCCAGAAGGTCATGCTCCTTAGATGTGACCCACACCTGTGCACTTCCCGAGGTGACGATTTGGAGGTCTGGAAGTTTACCCATCTGTCTGTCCTTGATAATATTACTGATCTCTTTGCCATGTATTTGGACTGTGCTGACTCCTGCAGCTTTAGATAAACTGTCTATGTCAGTTCCTTCCACCAACCTAAGCTCACTATTGACAGATTCACCACTTAGGAATTCTATAGCTGACCAAATTTTGATTATCATCCTGCTCTTGTGAAAGTTTTTCAAAATGGAATGGCTCTTGAGATGCTGAATTTGAAACATGATAGATCATTTTAAATTTAGCCCATCAATTACCACCCAAAGTAAAATCCTGATTTCAGATGGCACTACGATATGTATCCTTAACCATGAAAAACTTTTAAATTAAAATATCTATATTGATTTAGTTGATATAGAAACTTAAAGGAATCCAAAATCAATTTTGTTGTCTATTTTATATTAATTAAACCTGGAATCAAAAAGAATTTTGAGCATTTAAAGTTTTTAAATGTTTATAACCTGGAATACAGAGAATTACGGAGTCTATAAAGACAGAGAGAAGGAATTCAGATGCTCAGTTCATGTTTACATTTACCTTCATTTCAAGATATATAATGGATGCCCTCCAAAGCCCAGTTCCTTCAGGCCTTTCAACATTTTCCTGTATTTCAAGTTAAGAATGAAGCATTCATTGATCATTTAGGTGTTGAGACTTGTCAGAACTCTTTGGGGTGGGTCTGAAGCAGCCATGACAACTGCTCCCTCCCATCAGCAGTGGTTTAGTTTCCCACAAGTCACTTCCACAGTCCCTACTTCATGTGATTCTCACAACTCTCAATTCAGCAGAAAATATGTTATTTCCATTTCAAAGACCAGGAAACTAAGAATAAATGATTTGAGTTTTCCAAGGTCACACATACAAAAAAGACAGAGCTGCTACTTAACTGGGTTTTTCTGACCTCAAATCCAGTTCCCTCCCTATTCACACCATTTGGCATACATGTGGCAACTAGTAATTAATCTTTGCCTTTGTATGAGAACATCTTATTCAATAGATTACAGAGGCAGCTTTGTCATTTATAAGAATTATGAAAGGATTTACAATTACCAATGACAATCTCTTTGGTAACAAACAGCATGTCTTAAGTCATAACCAACTGTGTTTATCATTTATTAACTGATTGTTTTGCTATTTAATAGGTGATGAAAATGTTACTTACCTGATTCTCATTTTCTTTTCTAGCTTCATTTTTAAGGTGGGCTTTTAAGGCTCTTAACAACTTGTCTGCCTGCAGAAAAGTTTAAAGACCTTATCAGTAGAGCCAAAAATCAAATAAGCACAAAAGATTCACTAAACATTTTCTCCTGTTCTTGTACTCATCAAATGTCATCCGGGCAGGCTAGGAGTAGGGTAACCAAGATAGAAGGGGTCCCTGTCCGCACAGATTTCACGGCAGAAGCCAGAGAGGAAAGTGGCAATTATAGCACAGTGGGGTAAATGCCCATATGAGGAAGCTCAGGTGTCATGTGAGAACACAGGTGGGCTGGGCCACCAAAGCCTGGACCGCTAGGGTAGACTTCAGTAGGTAAGTGGACATGCCAGTCCTAAGACAAAGATGTGAGGTCACTAGCTGCTGAGGCTGAAGGACAAATAGGAGAGAGTGGGACATAGGGAAAAGGGTAAAGAAATAGCATGGGAAGGTAAATGTGTGGAGTTTGAAGAACTAAAGTTTAGTGTGGGCTGAAGCAGGGAGCTGTTGGAGGGGATGGTGAGAGAGAATTGGGAAAGTGGGCCTGATCCTGCTAGGCCTACTAAGCCTCTAAAGAGTATGAACTTTACCCTCGGGGCAAAGGCAGTCTGCAGAGTTTGCAGCAGGGCAGTGGGTGACCAGTTTTGCATTACTCAGGATGATTACTCTGGCTGTATAATGTGCAGAATGCATTTGGTGAGGGCAAGATGGAAGACAGGGCAAGGGCCAGGAGGCTGTTGTAGGAAGCCAGAGACGACTTCGGCCTGAGCTGGAACGGGACTGAGGCCACATGGATGAATTAAAAACTTTCCTAGGAAGTAGAATCAGTGTGAATGTGAGGGTTGAGGAACAGGGAAATTTATCATGCCTACGTTTCTGGCTTGGGCAGCTGGTGAAGCACGTGTGGAGGCGTGAGGGGGTCCTAAGATGGGGAAGGCCAAAGGCGCTGCCTTAGGAGGATGGCTACAGGTCCCCGGGGGAAGGGAACTCCTAGCTCCTCCTTCCACCACAGGAGAACTGCCCTTTCCGTTCTTTCCTGAAAGAATACTAATCTGATGGGTTATGTTTTCCTGTGCTTTCAAAGCTCAAGCACATGGCTGGGTTCTCATTCCCTCCTCTTCCACCAGCCATACAGTTGAGAGCCAGAGAGTTTCTTCTCAAGGGGGGCCCAGCCACCAGGCTCGTCTCTTCTCTGCTCCTACCATTTACCATCAGCCACATGTTCAGATGAGAATGGCAGAGATCCCGATTTGGTTTGGGCTTCAGGGCACAGGAGATGCTGTGCTCAGGCTGTGAGTTTTACCAGAACACTGTGCATCAAGATATCAGGCACCACACCGGCTAGTAGTAATAAAGGAGAGACCTATTTTCTACTTGCTGTTGTTTCTGGAACCTCTCTTCGGGTCTTCTCTGGGAAGTGAGTGATTGGCAGGGCAGAATTTAGGCATTCTTGGTTCTTCTTTTTTTCTCCCTCAATCACTTTACAGAGGTATGACTGACATACAAACAGCTGTCGATATTTAATACATATAAATTGATATGCTGGGAGATCAATATACACTTGTGAACCCATCATCACTGCCTTAAATGTATCACCTCCAAGTTTCCTACTGCCCCCTTTGGATTTTTTTTTGGTAGTAAGAGCCTTTAACATAAGATCTAACCTCTTAGCAAATTTTAAAGTATTGTTAATCATAGGCTCTATGTTGTACAGATTTCTAGAACATCTTAAAATGCCATGAAAACCTCAAATATGCAACAGTGATGAAATGAAGGGCCTGTGGCAGAGCCAGGTGAGGGCATACAGCAGGAGGAATGATGGGGGGTGATGTTTGGGGGAGCTGAGCTGGAGGTGCCGATGTTAGCATCAGCACATTTTCATGCACTACCTCAACAACCTATTCCAGGCACTGGAGAGACAGTGGTGAGCAAAACAGACAAGGTCTCTGCCCGCCAGGAACCTCTAAAGGTAGGCTACTGGGGAAACACCCTATTAACCAAGTAAGCAAAAATAAATGGTATGACATTAGGTGCTAGGAAGCAAAAACAAAACTGGAGGCTCAGGGTAGAGGCAGGGGAGGACAACCTGCGTTAGGATGGTCAGGAAAGGCCTCTCAGAGTTGGTGACTTTTGAGCTGAGATGTGAATGAGGCAGTAGGTGAAGATGCAGGGGAAGAGCATTCCCAGCAGAGGGAACACAAAGCCCAGAGATGGGCTGGTGAATTTGAAGGACAGAGAGAAGCCAGTGTGGGGAGCACAGTGAACACTGGGGTGAGTGGAGGGCAGGGAGACCAAAGAGGTGACCTGGGTCAAGAAGAGGGTTACCAGCCACAGCACGCAGTGTAGATTTCTTCCTTCTAACTAAAATTTTATTATAAAAATGTCGAGTCTATAAAAAGGCAAAATAGTCTAGTAAACACTGATACTCCTCATGTAGATTCAGCAACCCTTAATATCGTCTCATATTTGCTCTCTTTCTCATTCATAGGTATTTCTTGCCAGGCTGGTTGAAAATAAGTTCCAGACATCATGATACTTTACCACTAAATACCTCAGCCATATCTCCTAAAAATAAGGGGATATTTTCCTATATAACCTCTAATGCATTACCTAGGAAAAGTAATAATTTTCTAATATCCTTTGATACATAGCCTAAAATCAAATTTCCTCAATTGTCTCCAGTTTTAGCTTAAAAAAATTTTTCCCTCCAAATCAGGATCAACCCAAGATTCTCACATTACATTTGGAGAAGTTTGGATTTTATTTTAGGTGTGAGGAAAATTTGACGAGAACTGAGCAGAAAAATGACATATTCTAAGTTTCAACTATCACCCAACTACCAAGAGAATACTATTTTTTTTTTTTTTTTTTTTTTGAGGTATGCGGGCCTCTCACTGCGGTGGCCTCTCCCGTTGCGGAGCACAGGCTCCGGACGCGCAGGCCCAGCGGCCATGGCCCACGGGCCCAGCCGCTCCGCGGCATGCGGGATCCTCCCGGACCGGGGCACGAACCCGTGTCCCCTGCATTGGCAGGCAGACTCTCAACCACTGCGCCACCAGGGAAGCCCGAGAATACTATTTTAAGGCAAGAGTAGAGGCAGGGAGACCAGCAGACAGCCTGAAGCAGTGGTCAAGAAAGGAGGGTGTCATGGCCCAGGTTTACAGCACTGGAGATGGCACAAAGGCCAGATTGCAGGTGTATTGATACTTGGGAGGAAGAGCTCACCAGGATGGATGGGTGTGGGCAGTGAAGGGGGGAATCAATCATTTACCGACACGGGGAATAGATCTTCATTGTTTTGACCTGATCATGCTGTTTACGATGCACTTAAATGCACAAGTCAGCAGATGAGAGGTCTTACTGAAGGTTTGGATTTGGGGGTCATTAGTTCCAGGTGAATCTAAAGTTCTGAAAATGAATAAGATCACCAAGGGAGAAGCACAATTAGAGAAAAGAAGGCCCAAGAGAGAACCCTGGGATACGCCACATTTAGAGATTTAGCAGAGGAGGAACTAGCAAAGGAGACTGGAAAGAAGTGCTAGCAAGGCAGGAGAAAACCAAATATCAAAGAAGTCTAGAAAAGGGAGTGGTCTGAGCAGAAGGGAGGGTTCAATCACGCCAAATGCTGCTGATGGCAGGTGAAGATAGAGATGGACCACAAGCTTTGCAAGGTGCAGGGCATGGTGGCCTCAAAAACATCAATTTCAGTAGAAAAGAACAGAGAAATTGGGCAGTAGATAAAAGACGTGGGTCAGGAGAGGGGTTTTGTTTCTTTTTTAAAAGATGGATGACATTAAGATTTGATTGGGCGCATTATGGAAATGAGCCAGCAGAGTGAGGGAAACTAATGCAGCGGAGAGGAATAACTGCAGGAGTGTAGCCTCAGAGCGGGGAATGGGATCTCCAGCACAAACAGCAAGGCTGCCCTTAGGCACAGCCTTTTACCATAACATATAACAGGTGGAAGGCAAAGGATACGGGGACAGGTGGGTCTGGTAATGGAAAGATGAGGTAATTCTCAGTTTAATTGCATCTATGTTTCTATGACCTATGAGGCAAAGTCATCAAGTGATGGAAGGGCGCCAATCTAAGGTGAGAAGGTATGAAATAACTGTCCTCAATAATGGGAAAATTAATGACTACCAAGGAAGTGTAGGAGAATCAAATAAATCATAAATTAAATTTATGGTCACATTTAAATTAAGTTCAGTCAACAAAGTTAGGGGATTTTCTCCAGCCAGGGTCAGCTGGTTAGTACAGGCAAGGATTAAGCACATAGCCTGTTTAATCAGGTGTGGAGTTTTGCCAGGTGAGGGAAGGGAGCTGCAAGAAGGTAGAAATAGTGGTAGTTTTATAATTGAAGCTTGCAAGAGTGAGAAAAGGACCCTGGTCGTACAATAAATCTTAGTAACTGACTCCTTCATTTTGCCTTACCATTAAGAGTAGTGTCTCACTATTATATATAGAATGGATAAACAACAAGGTCCTACTGTATAGCACAGGGAACTATGTTCAGTATCCTATGATAAACTATAATGAAAAAGAATATGAAAAAGAATATATATATATGTATAACTGAGTCACTTTGCTATACAGCAGAAATTGACACAACATTGTAAATCAACTATACTTCAATAAAATATTTTTTTAAAAAGAGTAGTGTCTCAAAAGAAAGTTAATATTTTCTCTTCTAAATTTATTTTGAATTTTGTCATACTGGTGAAATTTACTTAAATCTTATTCTGTTCAGTTTTTTAAAAAATCAAATTTTGATAATTTCTTAGAGCAATTTATTCAATTTTTTTGCTATGCACTTAGAATTTTAAAAAGGCAATTGATTTAACGAGCTCTTAAGCTGTACCAACTGTAACTTAAAACATTTTAATTATGGAAGATTTCAAATGTGTACAATGAACTCCCATGTATCTATCACCCAGTTTCAACAGTTATCAACATTGTGCTGTTCTTACTTCATCTAGTTCCCCCTCTTTTTCCTGGAGTATTTTATAGCAGATCCCAGGCATCATAACATTCTACCTGTAAATATTTGGCTAAGAGGTAAGGACTTTAAAAAAAAAAAAGAAGCATAACCACAATACCACCATCATATGCAACAAAATTAACAATACCTTAATATAATTTAATACCTAGTCCAAGTTTAATTTTCTCCCATCATCTCAAAGGTGTCTTTTTGTAGTTGGTTATTAGAATGCCTCGTATAGTCAAATTTGTCTGGGAAAGAGCACCTCTAACAGATATCTGTTGACACCTACTATGCACCAGATGCTGTATGCCAGGCAAGCAATGAGGTCTGCAGTGACACAAAATACTGTACTATACCACTTATATGAAAACAGGTGATTAAATGGCTACCCCAATCAGGTTCCTCAAGAGACAATGATAGGTGGGACTTTCAGAAGAAGATAGAAGTTGCAACAGTTCTTCAGAGATCTAAAAGGTTGTGGGGCCTTCATGTTAGACGGAGTGCCGAACTCAAGTAGGAAACCTCCATAGTAACTCTTCACAAAGGAGTTACCCTCTGGTGCATTGTTCCAGTGCTCCCAAGAAGCAGTTGTAAATAGTAGCTCTGAATAAGTATCCAACGCCTCCCAAATAAAATGTACTGCACTTAGTGCTGTAAAGACTTCCAAGGTGGATGGATGAGATCCCTGTTCAAGGAACTTAACTTTTAGTAGAGAACGTATCTACACAAATAACCACAGTGCCAGGTGGAAGCCTGCAAGTGCTCAGAAAAACTACTTGAAATTATACTGCCTTAAAGGCGCAGAGGGTTCCTAGGATCACTCGGGTGGTGGACCTGTGACCAAGGGAATGAAGAGGAGGGAACGAGGTGCCAGGTCAGTGATGACATTTCAGTTGGACTATGATGAGTAATTGGAAATTATTCATGCAGATAAAGAAGAGGGAGAGAGAAGGGGATTTGAGGCCAAACGATTAAAATTAGCAAAGGCAGAAAGATGGACAAAGGTGCCAAGTGTTAAGGCACCAGGATAGTCTGGATGCTGCACTGGATAAAAGATTCCAGCCAGATTGCAAAAAAAAATTTAAGAGATTTAAACCAAGGAATTAAGATTTTGTTTATGAAGTATTGAGGAGCCATTAAATACTATAGCTCAGAAATATCTCCAAAGATAGCCCTTTATCATTCAGCCCCAACAGGTGCATGGGCCCTGATTATTTTGTTTAAACCACTTAAAAACATCTGTGAGGACTGATTTAGGTATTCACTCCGTGTAAATACCACAGCTTGCAGAACAAAACTCCAGGGTACACGTTAATATGATGTGGGAAAATAAAATATAGAGAACCCCAATCCTGAATTGAACCCTTACATTTTCCCCCAAACGTTCTGAAGTCTCAAAGACCTCACCGGTTTTGAATAGAACACTACCACAATAGTGATCAATAGAGGAACGATCCGACTAAATCAGGGCTGAGTTGTAAAAACTTATCCACGGGGGAGGTCCCCTAAAAGTCATCCTTTCTTCCAGGTCCCCCATTTAAGTAGATTTGGGGCGCTGTTACAATTTGCAGAAGTGTTAGCTGTTTGGAGTTTTCCAAAAGCCAAGGCAATTATTTCTGCGACTGCCTAACAATTAAGCGGCATTTAGATGCAGCATTCCTTTAGCTCTCTGGGCCTGCGTTTCCTAACTGATGCCCTGGTATAAGTATAACTGAGTACTTCCAATAAAACGAAACCAAACAAACCCTTTTGGAGTCGGTGTCTTTGTGAGTCCCCAGGAAAGTCAGCCTCAACATAAGGTGAAAACTATGGCTCCCTGTCGGTTTTGCAGAGTTAGTGGGACCCTTCTGTGAACCAAATCTACCGCCCCACGGCCGGGACAGCAGCCTCAGCCTTTGGAATTCCCGCTCGGTCCCCTCCCACCGCGTCTCGTAGAGGCCGCTCGTCCTACCCCACCCGCCACTTGCCTCGTACCCTCAGGTTAGCCCGGAGGCCCAGACTCTTGGCCAAGTTCTGCAGGTCACTGTACTTGAAGGAGTCCAGCTCCTCCAGGGAGGGGACGGTCATGGCGAACTGCAATCCAGGCGACCACGCAGAGGGTCGGTCCTCCACTCCCAAAAACGCCGTTCAAAACTCTGGCGCCGCTCTAAGCGTTGACCAAACCGAATGTTACAGAGTTTAAATTTAGAAAGCTGCACTTCCATTGGTTAAAAATGCCTCAAAGGCGGGGTCTCCTGGTGTTGACCAATAGAAAGGCTGACTTCCCCTCCACCAGACGCACGTTCTTCACCATCCCCCCTCACCAACACGAAGGCGCCAAACGGCGTGTCCAGGCAACGAGTGCGCGGCAGCGCCCCACCCGGCTCACGTTGTCCAATGAGGACCCAGGAACCAAGTTTGGGGCGGGGCATGGTGCGTCTTTGAAACTGAGGCGCCAGCTGCAGGAAGATGGCGGCTAGGCCGCGGAGGCATCGCTCGCGCTTCGCAAAGCAGCCGCGGGGTGACTTTTGTGATGGCGCTAAGAAGACGATTGATGAACCTTCTCTTACGACGTCCATGGAGTGGGACACGCAGGTGGTGAAAGGGTCTTCGCCACTCGGCCTCGCCGGGCTGGGGCCGGAGGAGCCGTCCGGCCCGCGGCTGCCATGGTGGCTCCAGCCCGAGAGATGCGCTGTGTTCCAGTGTGCGCAGTGCCACGCCGTGCTCGCTGACTCTGTGCACCTCGCCTGGGACCTGTCGCGGTCCCTTGCAGCCGTGGTCTTCTCCAGTGAGTGGGCACGGCGTCTGGGAAGCGTTGCCGCTTTCTTACTGGGTGGCTGGGAGCCGGCTGGGAGGAAAGCGGGATGAAAATTTGGAAGGAAATTAACTCCATTGCCAGGGGTCGGGGGCGAATCACTTTTCATGATTTTTGTGGCCATGATGAGTCTTTCTGGAGGGGAGAGTTTTTCCCTTCAATGCCTCACAGGTAGTCTTTCTGACCCGTGTTTGTCTTCCTAGGAGTCACAAATAATGTAGTTTTGGAGACTCCCTTCCTAGTTGGCATTGACGGTTCGCTCAAAGGCAGGTACGTACTAAGAATTGCAGATAGATCTCTAGTCATTCCCTGACTTAATGAGACTGAGGAGCGTGGAACCGACTTGTACGAGGAGAAAACAGTTTATTCCTATCTTGCACTAGAATAAAAGTCTGTTCCATCCATACAGTGTATTGGAAGGATGCTCCCTTTACCTGACTGAGTCTTGTACGAACTTGATGTATTAATGAAATGGAAAAGATATTTGCATGAGGGTTTTAAGGTCTTTCTGAGGGCCACATCTCCCTAGTGGGTTGTGCAAGTGAAGTGAGTTTAAGAAAGTTATGTCTAGTAGGGGAAAAAGAAGAAAATTACCTTTAAGTGTATAGTGAGAATCACTTACCATAAACTACAATCCTTTGACATAACTAGGAATTACAAGTTTTCATTTAACCTGGAATTTGTAATAAGTTATGGCAGGACTAATTCTGCTGTAACCCGGGGAAAAACACAGGTGGAAAGTTCCTTGAATATTGCCTGGTAAACTTTGCATCTTGACTGTAGTGTGATTTACAAGTAACAACAAAGTACTCAGTTGAATTCAGTAGTACAAAGCTACTCAATTTTCAGTGTTGGTTTTAACAGCAAGACAATTCATTCTGACCACAGTTTGGTTCAATTTTAATGTTAAACAGAGTTCGTATAGGAATTCTTAGTTGCTGTACTCAGTAATCAGGAAGAGTTCTGCAGCTCCTCTTTCCTAACTGAAAGACACTCCCTATCCTTGCAGGAGTGTCCTCTTCCCACCCAAAGGAAACAGAGAGGGAAGGAGTGATGGCCTGCTTGGAACTGGTTCATTTGGGGCCAGAGGCAGAAACTCTCTGAATATCTTCTTAGAGGGAAGCACATCTAGATAGAACTGTGCTGTCCAGTACTGTAGCCACTAGCCACATGGTGGCTATTGAGCACTTAAAAGGTGGCCATTCTGAATTGAAGTATGCTGTGAGTGCAAAATACACACCAGATTTTGAAAACTTGGCCCAAAACATTGAATAGTTTAAAAGTACTGATTTTTTTTTTTTTTTTTTTTTTTGGTTTTTGGCCATGCCGCACAGCTGTGGGAATCTTAGTTCCCAGACCAGGGATCAAACCCAGGCCCAGGGCAGTGAAAGTGCTGAGTCTTAACCACTGGACCCTCAGGGAATTCCCTTGATGACGATGTTTTTGAATGTTGGGTAGCATAAAATATATTAAAACTAATTTTACCTGTTTCTTTTACTTTTTTTTTGAAGCTAAACTAATAGAAGATGTAAAATTACTTATGTGGCTTGCATTCTTAATAGACAGTACAGATCTAGATGGTTTATAAAACACTGAACAGAAAGTTCCATGTGTTTGGAATAAGGAGAGCCGTGGGACTCAGCAGGAAGAGATTTATTGTCAGGAATTGGCTCACTAGATTATGGAGGATGAGAAGTCCCAAGAGACAAGGTTGATAAGCTGGAGACACAGGAGAGCCAGAGGTTTAGTTCTAGTCCAAGTCCACAGGCCTGAGATCCATGAGCCAAAGGTGTAACTTCCAGTACAAAAGCCAACAGGCTTCAGACCCAGGAAGAGCTGAACGTTTCAGTTCAAGTTCAAAGGCAGGGAAAAAAGATCAGTGTTGCAACTCAAGGCAGTCAGGCAAGAGGAGTTCCCCTTTTTCATGAGAGGGCCAGCCTTTTTGTTCTGTTCAGGTCTTCAACTGATTAGATGAGGGTCACCCACGATAAGGAGGGCAAACTGCTTTACTCAGTCTACTGATTCAAATATTACTCTCATTCAAAAACATCCCCATAAACACATTCAGAATAACATTTGACCAAATAACTGGGCACCCTTTGGCTCAGTCAAGCTGACACACAAATTTAATCATTACGTGTTAACCTGGCATCCACATGCATCTCCTAAACCCATACTTAATCTCCAAATAAAGACAATAACAAGGTTGTAATTCTTCCTAACATGTTACAGCTATCTTGCATACAACTAAAAACGCACTAAACCCTCCTCCAGAAAAGGAGATAAAGTCCTTAAGTGATACTTACTTTTCTCCTTGTAATTCTTCCTAACATGTTACAGCTATCTTGCATACAACTAAAAACGCACTAAACCCTCCTCCAGAAAAGGAGATAAAGTCCTTAAGTGATACTTACTTTTCTCCTTGATATCTCATGGCTTAAATACTATGATGTAAAATTAATACTTAAATACTATAATAAAAAGTCAGTACATCTTATGTTACATAAGGGAAAAGAAAGGGAAGAAAACATAAACACACATATACATGTAAACCTATTCATAACAAAATAAGGAGATATTCATGACAATTACATTCCTGTAACTGGTTACATGGTCATAGCTGGTATTTATAACTACCCTCTTCCACTACCCATTCTGTATTCCTTTTGCCTTCATCAGGCACTCAGATGATCATAGTTCTTTACCTGGTGTGATGCAAACTTTCATTCCTGGGCCATTAGCAGACTAATATTCAATGAAATATTTGTTATATGTTACATGCTAAGCATAATTTTGGGATCTCTTTACATTTTGCTCTGTGCCATTTTTTTTTTAAAGACACTTTTAAAATTATTTATTTATTGTCTGCATTGGGTCTTGGTTGCTGCGTGTGGGCTTTCTCTAGTAGCGATGAGCAGGGGCTACTCTTTGTTGCAGTGCACGGGCTTCTCATTGTGGTGGTTTCTCTTTGTTGCAGAGCACAGGCTCTAGGCATGCGGGCTTCAGTAGTTGTGGCATGCGCGCTCAGTAGTTGTAGCTTGCAGGCTCTAGAGTGCAGGCTCAGTAGTTGTGGCGCATGGGCTTAGTTGCTCCGCGGCATGTGGGATCTTCCCGGACCAGGGAACAAACCTGTGTCCCCTACATTGGCAGGCAGGTTCTTAACCACTGCGCCACCAGGGAAGTCCCAGCTCTGTGCCATTTATTAGTTTCTACAGACATTTGTCTATAGGTACTGTGGTTGTCTGATATAATTAATTCCTACTTAGGAATTAATAAAAATGCAACTTTATTTCATGGCTTGCTTCTTGGTAATGTAGTCACAAAAATACAATACTGAATGTGTGGTGTGGGACTTCATTTACCAGTAAATTTATATTTTGTTGCTTGGTCTTTAGTGTCCATTGACATGAATCTATTTTTAGCCATGCAATTATTATACTTTATTAGTACTCATTTACTGCATATAGTATGTTTATACAGATAATTTTTTTCCCTTACTAAACCACTCTAAATTGCTTTCAGTACATGAATGATGAGACAGTTAATTTTTTCTTAAATATTTTTTATAATATTTGGATTTGTCTTATATACCAGCAAATAAGGTAAGTGACTTACCTACATGGTGTAACTAGAACTAAAATCCATGTTTCCTGATTCCTCATCCAGAAATCTTTCAAAGGATAAAGGAAAATAAAATAGCTTGCTAGGACAATATGATTTATTTTCTTTCTTTTGCATTTTATCTGGGTAATTTTTTAATTTTTTGTTATATCTGCAAATACAAAACAAAACCTGATTTGAATTCTATTAATAAATTGCTTAATAAGCCCTAATCGATTTGATTGTTTTACTTTAACTGGAAATTGGCTTAATGGTAGCTAATTTATATGGTCATGTGTAGTTTTATATGTTTAAATGTTTTTTTGTTTAAATAAATTTATTTATTTATGGCTGCATTGGGTCTTCATTGCTGCCCGCGGGCTTTCTCTAGTTGTGGCGAGCGGGGGCTACCCTTCACTGCTAGGCACAGGCTTTTCAGTGAGGTTGCTTCTCTTTGTTGCAGAGCACAGGCTCTAGGCGCGCGGGCTTCAGTAGTCGCAGCACGCAAGCTCAGTAGTTGTGGCTTACGGGCTTAGTTGCTCCGCGGTATGTGGGATCTTCCCGGACCAGGGTTCGAACCTGTGTCCCCTGCATTGGCAGGTGGATTCTTAACCACTGTGCCACCAGGGAGGTCCCTGTTTAAATGTTAATCTGATTTGTTAGCTCTTTTTCTGCTTTCACATATAAATTACTTCAGTGAAATGACAGTTATATGATTGCTTTTGTGGCCAGAATCCACAAGGGTATCTATAATCTCTGAGTTAACCTTTCTTTTTTTTTTTTTTTTTTTTTTTTTGTGGTACGCGGGCCTCTTACTGTTGTGGCCTCTCCCGTTGCGGAGCACAGGCTCCGGACGCGCAGGCTCAGCGGCCATGGCTCACGGGCCCAGCCGCTCCACGGCATGTGGGATCTTCCCGTACCGGGGCACGAACCCGTGTCCCCTGCATTGGCAGGCGGACTCTCAACCACTGCGCCACCAGGGAAGCCCTTGAGTTAACTTTTCTTGAGGAAAAGAAAGGGAATGAGTCCATAACATGAGTTATTTTGTATTTGTTTTTGTTTTTGTTCTCTGATTTGTATTTGTTCTCTGATTTTCTTTCTTAACCCAAATCCTGTTTTTTCCTCCCAGCACGTACAACCTTTTATTCTGTAGTTCCTGTGAGATTCCCATTGGTTTCCATCTGTATTCTACTCATGCTGCCCTTGCTGCCTTGAGAAGTCACTTCTGCCTTTCCACTGACAAAATGGTGTGGTAAGTAGACTTAGATATTCTTTATCAAATAAATTTTAAAACATCTTCCAGAAAAGGCAGAATGTTTGTACCAGAGAAGATGCTAAAGCCAGGTACTGTTTCTTACAAAAAAGATGGCAATGGGACCAAAACATAGTCTTATAACATTATGATCATTTTGGATGTCTCATAATCATACCATGTGTTAATAATCATACCATGGAATAACTGAGAGGATATTCTTTCATTCCAAGAACTTTTGGAAGGTAAGTTTTTGCAAAATAATGCTGTAGTAGACACTTTTGGGGTTTGTGCCTAGCCCCTGTCTCCCTCCCATAGTGTGGGACTTTGTGGCCATATTTGTTATCCTGTGTGATACCACCCCCAGGTGATGGGATCAGGAATAGACCTGACCTAAGCTAAGCCAATCAGGCTTTTTACCCTAAGAATTTGAAATAAAGACCCAGAGACATTGGTCATCTGTAGATGGAACTGGTGCTGAAGTTGGGAAGTGAAAGCTCTAGGTTTAGGGTAGATATTTTCTATGTCATGCATGTAAATGCAGAGAAATTTTGTCTACAGAAAAAGAAGAATGAAGCAGATACACAAAGAAAAGTAAAAAGTAATGACCATGTGGCCTCATAAAGTCAGAAAAAGTTCCCTATTGTTTGTTCCTTCTCATGAATTACTTTGGATATTTCTTATCTTTCTAAATATAAATTCTACTTTTTACTTAAGCTTTTCTGTTATTGCAACAAACTGAAACATCCATCAAAGTCTCTTCTTGGTTATTAGAAACAAAAACAGCCATTGATGACCTAGTTTGTGTCAGGTATTGTACTATGCTTACCTCACTGAGTTTTTTTTTTTTTTTTCCCTTACTGAGTTCTTAATGTAAGAAAACTGGGGCTTGGAGATGTGGAGGAGCTGAGAATTGAGTCCATGTCTTAACTCCAAAGCTTAATTTCCATTCATAAAACAGAAAGTTTCATTCTCCTCATTTAATGCACTTAGATGGGTGTTTCTAGCTGAGCTATGGACAATAAGAGCAATAAAACTTATAAATAGGGGGGACTTACCTGGTGGTCCAGTGGTTAAGAATCCACCTTCCAGTGCAGGGGACGCAGGTTCGATTCCTGGTCAGGGAGCTAAGATCCCACATGCCACGGGGCAAGTAAGCCTGCGTGCCGCAACTACTGAGACCATGCACTCTGGAGTCCAAGTGCCACAACTAGAGAGAAGCCTGCGTGCTGCAACAAAGAGCTCACGTGTCGCAACTAAGACCCAACGCAGCCACATAAATATTTTTTTTAAAAAAAACTTATAAATAGGGGACTTCCCTGATGGTCCAGTGGTTAAGACTCTGTAAAAACAACCTTAAAAATAAAGCCCATCCTTTGCCATGAGGTTGTTCAGTGCGCATTAGGTACACTTTGTTCTTCGATGCCAATTTTCTTTTTTTTTTTTAACATTTATTTATTTATTTGGCTAAACTTGGTCTTAGTTGCAGCACACGTGTGGATGGTTGTGGCATGCAGGATCTTTAGTTGCGGCGTGCGGGATTTAGTTCCCTGACCAGGGATTGAACCACGGGCCCCCTGCATTGGGAGTGTGGAGTCTTAACCGGGGACCACCAGGGAAGTCCCTCGATGCTGATTTTCAACAGGATATGTGTACTTGAGATGGATTGATATTTTACTTTCAATTTCTAGTTCATTCTTAAATAATTTCTATTTAGAATTAAGTTTAAAGACACAGGGAAAAGTATCTCTAAATGTGTGCTATTCGTAACCTCGAATCTTTTTTAGAAACAGTTTTAAGTAATTATTCCAGCCAACCTGTAATTGAGTTTTTGCTTAGGGAAATAAGCTTTTAGTAACAAAAATTTTTAATATAAATTTGAAAAGCATTATGAGATTTTTAAGTAATTTCTTAATCAAAATGAGGAGCTGGACTCAAAGGTCAGTATATTCTTTCTGATTAAGTAGAAATTAGGGAACTTCCCTGGTGGCGCAGTGGTTAAGAATCCACCTGCCAATGTAGGCGATATAGGTTTGAGCGCTGGTCCGAGAAGATCCCACATGCCGCAGAGCAACTAAGCCGGTGCACCTAGAGCCTGTGCTCCGCAACAAGAGAAGCTACTGTAATGAGAAGCCCATGCACCACAATGAAGAGTAGTCCCCACTTGCCACAACTAGAGAAAGCCCCGCACGCAGCAACGAAGACCCAAGTCAGTCAATAAATAAAATTAAATTTTTTTAAAAAAAAGGGAAAGTATAGGTAGCATGAGTCTGGGAATATGATAAATCTATGTCTGTGTGTATCAGAATGAATTTGGTTGCTAGTTACAGAAAACCAAAGAGTGGCTTTAACAAGTACAGGGTGGGGCAGTTGGCCACTCCAGGATTGTTCTAGTCGCTCAGCCATGACAGGGCTCTGGGTCAGCATCTCTGGTCCTCTTGGCCTTTTCCTCTTGGATGCTGCAAGTATAAGCATTACATCCATAAATAGTAGCATCCAAAACTGGAAGAAAAAGGATATGGTTAAGTGTGGGAACACAGGGAATGGTCTCTTTTTATCAGCAAAAATTTCCTTATCATTGGCAGAACTATGTCACGTGGTTGCCTTAAGCTGGGAAAGCAAATATGTGACAGTAGGGAGTAAGATTGCCACAGTTGGCCCAGAACAGTTATGATTCATCTTTTAGGACTGGACACACTGCTGCCCTAAACAAAATCTGGGTTCTGTTAGCAACAAAAACTTGAGGAATGGCTCTGGGGTAGGCAACCAACAGTATTTGTCACAATCGTGGTTACTTTTCTTCTGTGCTACACCATCTACTGGTAGAGTTATGAGGCTTATACTTAACACAGTTATTCATATGACCCTGGTTTTTTGTCTTTAGTTTGTCCTAGGATAATTTTAAATCATGTATTCTGGGCTGGCAAGGGGTGAGATGAGGCACAGGGTCTCTCTGATGACTTATTATTTTTTTAATATGTAAAAAATTATATATTTTTTTGCATTATTTCTGGCCGCGTTGGGTCTTCGTTGCTGCACGCGGGCTTTCTCTAGTTGCGGCCAGCGGGGTCTTCTTATTGCAATGGCTTCTCTCTGTTGTGGAGCATGGGCTCCAGTAGTTGTGGCACATGGGCTCAGTAGTTGTGGCTCGCAGGCTCTAGAGTGCAGGCTCAGTAGTTGTGGTGCACGGGCTTAGTTGCTCTGAGGCATGTGGGATCTTCTCAGACCAGGGATCGAACCCGTCTCCCTTGCATTGGCAGGCGGATTCTTAACCACTGTGCCACCAGGGAAGTCCCTCTGATGACTTATTAATTGAGAATATTTTTCCTACAAAATACATTATGAATCTTGAAATGGAAATAAGCAATAAGGCAATCTTTGCTTGACAGATATTGCAAGTTTGGTTCCTTGATAATTATAACTGTGGTATGGTACTAATATTTTCTCTCTATATTTTCTATTTAGCTACCTCTTAAAAACAAAAGCCATAGTAAACGCATCTGAGATGGATATTCACAACATATCTCTACCAGAAAAAGTTGCAGAGGTAAAATTTCATGATGGTTGTGTGTTTCCTTTAATATAGGCAATTCCTAATTATCTGTACCCGTGAATTTAGGGGCAGTGAAATGGTGAATACACCAGTAATTCTTTATACCTGGTTTGGCATTCCTTATTGAATTTGTAACACAAAGCAAAATAGTAAAGCCATATTGTCAAGTCTGGTTCAGGAGGAGGTGGAGAGCTACTGAGCTCCACATTCCTATTCCTCCTCTCTGCTGGGTATGGACACCATCATCCTTCATAGGTCTCTCCTCTTTGCAAGCACCTCATGCTTAGATAGCTTGGAGGAGAAAGAGTGCTGAAACCATCACTAAGAATTCTTACTTAAATGGGCTTTACTAGCATTTCATGGTTTCCAGTTGAAGAAAGAAACTTTGTTTCAGTAGCTTGCTGGCTTATTCTTAGTGGAAATTTGGCTATAACTTTACTACCGTGGGAAGAACAACCTTAGAATTTACTGTTGGTTTTGTTTTTAGCACTGTTAATAGTTTATTCCTCGGTAATTACACATTTAGTAACCAGGGCATTTACTTTTCAAAGTTTAAGTAACTTTTAGGACAGGGGAACAGTGATTTTTTTTTTTCTTTTTTTGCATAATTAAGTAAGCTCATGAAACCATGTTCTAAGCCAGGAATTGGCAAACTTTTTCTGTAAAGGACCAGATGACAAATGTCTTAAGCTAGACCATTCAGTCTCTACTATTCATCTCTGCTCTTGTAGTGCAAAAGCAGCCATAGACGGTATATAAACACATGGATATAGCTTTGTAGCAATAAAACATTATTAAAACAAATGGGCAGCAGGCTATCCTGCAGTCCATAGTTCGCCTACCCTTGTTCTGAGCAACTAAGTTGATGAGCAGGGTCAGTAAATACTGTGGTTAGAAATAATTTGTATGGGAGATAACTTCTAGAATGGTGGCCCGAGGAGCTGCATGGACCCCTCCCCAACAAAACAGCCATAACCAAAGAAAATTATAAAGAAAACAGCCATCTTAAGTCTGTGAAAATTTTCCTCAAGGCTTAAAGCAAATGAAGATATTTATTGAAGAAAATCTACTAAACCTTGGTAGGAGCAGTGAAAACCTGTGGCATTTGAGCCACAACCTACTCCCTCCCTCCCTTGCCCCTCCAGCTCAGAGGGAGGGAGGCTCCATCTGGGCGAATGCAGCCAAGAGCACAGGGGTCCTTTTCCCCTAGCTCTCAGTTTAGGGCTGTGGTATCTTCCCAGGAGGGGCAGGCTACCAGCATTTCTCATCAGAAGCCTTATTCTAGGCAAGAACAGCCATTTGTAGTGTGCAAGTTCTACCACTGGCACAACAGGCTAAGAGTACTAGGAACCCAGTCACTTTTGTCCCAGATTGCTTGTAGGGCAGAGGCTTCATGCTGACAGATGCAAGCAGAGAAGACCAGAAGCTACTGCCTCTGCCCAGCACCCTGCTGGTAAAGCAGGGGTGTTACTCTGAGAGACACTACCTCACCCCAGCTTGGGAGCCCATATTAAGAGGTAGATTGTAAAAAAAAGAGCTCTGAAGCTTTCCTAAGGGAACTAACTTTATTTGGAACAGGGTGTGGGGATATTCAAGTCTAAGGATTCTACCCAAAACAATGGAGATTTTGGTGGTGAGCAATTAAGAGGAAGCTAATAGTCCATATAAACAGTAAGCTAAACCATGGACAAGTTAGAAATTTATAAGAGAAAATCAGGGAAACAGACAGCTAAAATAAGAGCCCTCCTGGGGTTGGAACAAAAGAAGACTGGCCTTAAAGTCTACCCCTGTATAAATGGGTCTGATTTTAATTGGATTAGACTGTGGAGCAATTTATGTCCCAGGGCACTGTCAAAACAGAGCAGTCAGCCAGAAATTAGTGAAGGCTAATAGCTGGGTGTGATTATCAACAAAGGCATCCAGTTTACACAGAGCTCAGGGAAAAAGAGTCAAAGAAGGCCCTGCTAAATCCACTGTCATCCCAGGGTGACTGCACATTTCCAAGGCTGTGTCCTCCGAAGAGTGACATCAGAAGCTGCACACTGTGAAGGAAATAGACATCAGTGAAATAGTCAAGCCAACTACTAAACAGATAAGCAAAAAATAACCACTACAAGCCAGGACATGGGGTGGAGGTAGGGGGATGTTTAATATCCCAAGTTGCTTTAATATGTTATCTAAAATGTCTGGTTTTCAATAAAAATTAGGAGATATACAAAGAAAAGTATGACCCATACACAGGATAAAATACAGGCATCAGAAACTGTTTGAAAAGGCCCAGATGTTGGGACTTAGCAGACACAGCCTTCAAAGCAGCAATTAAAAGTATTTGCAAAAGGGGCTTCCCTATTGGTGCAGTGGTTAAGAATCTGCCTGCCAATGCAGGGGACACGAGTTTGAACCCTGGTCCAGGAAGATCCCACATGCTGCGGAGCAACTAAGCCCGTGTGCCACAACTATTGAGCCTGTGCTCTAGAGCCCGTGAGCCACGACTGCTGAAGCCCATGTGCCTAGAGCCCATGCTCTGCAACGAGAAACCACCGGAGTGAGAAGCCTGCGCACTGCAACAAAGAGTAGCCCCCGCTCACCGCAACTAGTGAAAGCCCGCATGCACAGCAACGAAGACCCAACGCAGCCAAAGATTAAAAAATAGTAATAAATTTTTTTAAAAGGGCTTAAAAAACAAACAACACCTAAATGGAAATCCTGGAGTTGAAATACAATCAACAAGAGAACATATGCACAGCAAGGGGGGAAAGTGGCGGCGGCGGGTGATGATGGTGGTGTGATGAATTGGGAGATTGGGATTGAAGTGTATACACTGATGTGTATAAAATTGATGACTAATAAGACCTGCTGTATAAAAAAATAAGTAAAATAAAAAAAAACCAAAAGTACAATCAACAACTGAAATGAAAAATTCACCAGAGAGGCTTAACAGCAGATCTGAATTGGGCAAAGAATCAGCGAACTTGCAGATAGACTGATGAGATTTGCAATCTGAAGAAGAAAGAAAAAAAAAAGAATGAAGAAAAATTAACTGAGTCTAAGAGACCTGTTGGACACCATCAAGCACACCTAAATATGCTTTGGTAATGGGAGTACAAAAGGGAAAGATAAAGTAGAAAAAATGTTCAAGGAAATAATGGTTGAAAACTTCCCAAATCTGATGAAAGACAATCTACATGTCTATAAGCTCAACAAGCACAGGTAGGATAAATGCAGAGAGAACTGTACCCCAACACACGGTAAAAATGTTGAACGCTAAAGACTGAAGAAAAATCTTTAAGAAAAATGATTCACTGTGTCCAAGAGCACCCAAATAAGATTAATGGGCTCTAGAGTGACCTGTTCAAGCAAAATTTCCTGATGAATTTTGTGTATTCTTGTATCTTGGATCATAAAAAGTAGATTTTGTGCTATGCAAATTATGGCAGAAATATCTTTTCTTTTTTTTTACTTCAACAGAAGACTTATCCATGATAACTTTGTGAGTCTGAGTACAGGTTGTATTCTGAGTAACACTAAGTTTGGTTCTAGGTTTGGCTATTCTAAGCTGAAAAAACTATTGAAAATTAGCTACCACAAACATCTGTTCTAAATCTGACAACCAGAGCTACTCTTGAAGGTGATTAGCAGAATATTAAAGACAGACATTTGTTACTGTGAACAAAGAATTAGAAAAAAAAAAAATTCTTGCTACTGGAAAATAAAGGGAAAAGCCTGATTAATGCTTCTGTTTTAAACTTTCTTATCCCCCTTTATTCTTGTCTTCCTCCCCAGGTTTTGGAGTTATCACCAAACTGGTGATAAGGGCTAGGAAGGATGGAGACTAGAAGCAGTGATGCTCAGCAGTGGCTGGTCTTTTTCCACATGAAACTTTTTATCTGTCACCTTATTGTTCTCTAGGTTTGTTGTATAAAGTTCTTTCAGAAATAGAACAGATGTCCTTTTGAAATGTGTTGCAGTATTGCCAGCTCCCAATCACTAACTTAAGTCTGAAGTGGCTTCTAGAACCAGCAGATTAAGAGTTTAAGATTCCCTGATAATCTATATATTTCTCTTCCCAGATGAAAGAGAAGATAATGTTAACGCATACTCGCTTAAATTCACTCATCAAGATTCTGAAGGAGGGGACTCCTGACCAGTCCAAGCCAACAAACTGATCCAGAATCAAAGCTTGAGTATCATGTTCAGGCCTTATTGCTGTGTTCAACAACAGGTGCTGTTTGATCACTTCTCAAGAAAGTTCAGTTTCAAGGATGAATGGGAAATGTGGTTTATTGTTTACCTCTAGACTGATTTTCCAGGTGATTTGTGAAGCTGTTTCTGGAAGATGAGAAACTAAGGAGACTTCTGTCCAGGTTTCATAGTTATCTGTCTTAACAATTTATTTTAGCTTCTTATCAATTTCATAATATTTATTTCGGAAAACATTTTGACTGCAAATTTAGGGATTAAGAGGCAATGTCCCATGAGTGCTCTGATCTAAAGATGCATGTTTGGCCTGAAAATAGCGTTGTACTTATGTTGACTATTATTTCTACATGGAGCAACTGTCATAAATACTGAGAAATCATTTTTTTCTTATGTGAAATACGGGTACATACATTTTCTGTAGGTTATGTTCAGTAAGTTAACTGCATAATATATATCTTTCCCTTTTCTGTTGTAAACTGAGCTTAACAGGATGATAATGAAAGGAATGATAAAAACATCAAACATTTACCAAAATGCTTTCTTTTATTTTGCTTTATGTAGCACTGTGGCTCAGTAGCTCATCATATTATTCATTTAATAAATATTTATAAAGTATTATGCTAGCTGCTGGGGATGAAAGATAAGCAAAAACAGCTACTCTGTATTCTGTTTATAATCTAGTCAAGAGATGGGACACTCAAATAACCACATGAAGACATTTAAAATTACAACTGTAGTAAGGGTTCTGAAGAAAAGGGACATAGAGATATAAGCACATATAGCAAGTAACTGACCTGGTTTGGGGGTCAGGTAAGGCCTCTCTGTGGGAGTAATGTTTCAGCAGTGGTCTGAAAGATGAGTAGGCATTTAATAAGCTGACGAAGAGAACAGTCTATACAAAGGCCCTTAAAAAGACCTGTAGGAGTTACAACGGTGTCCAGAAACCTGCGGATGCAAGGTCTTATCGGCCTTCTGAAGGATGTTTGTTTTTATCCCAACAACCTTGAAGAATTTTAAAGGAGGCCTAAGACAGGATCAAATTTTCGTTTTCAGAACCTCATTAGGGTTGTCCTATGGAGAATGGGTGGGAGGGCGGCAAGCAGACCACTAAGGAGGGGCTGGCACTAGAACAATCAAGGGACGATAGCCTAGTGGTGGTGCACAGAGAAGTTAATGTGGTTCTGGTGTGGCTAGCAGATGTTTTTTTTGCTGCGCTGCGCAGCATGTGGGATCTTAGTTCCCTGACCGGGGATCGAACCCACACCCCCTGTATTGGAAGCGCAGTCTTAACCACTGGACCACCAGGGGAGTCCCAGTGGCTAGCAGATTTAATAGCAGATTCTTTCCATTTTAGACTGCATATAGGATATTTTCCTTTAAAACTATTTGAAAGAGAAAATTCTGGCTCGCTTTATGCTTTTGAGTTGCAAAATTTGGTTAAGTAAGGGCGAAGCCTCTGGCAACAACCAGTACCAGAAAAGCTCTTTCTACTCCTAAAGAATGAGACCTAATACTAATACTACATTGAATCATCCTGGGATTCTTATTGTGTATGGGTATGTCTGCCTCAACGTATTTCCTTTCTTTAAAAAGCTGTTCTTACGTAGCTATTTTCCTTAACCTCTGGATTTGCTGTTTTGGTAGACTTTCAATAGAAAATTAAATGCTTGAACTTGACATCAAATTAAGCTGGCTAGTTTTAAATATTTTTTTTTCTCTCAAATACAAATTACATGTTTACGCTAGAAAAAAATTCAGATATAGATGTGTGACAAAGGAAAGGGTAAAAGTATACTTCCCCTTACATTTCTGAGAGGCACAATGTAGCATGCTGGGAGCCAAATGATTTAGATTCAGATTGTGGCTTGGTTACTTATTAGCCATGAACTTGAAGAATTAAACTCTTCTTGTAAGATAGGGATTAAAAACTAACTAGGGCTCTAGTGAGGATTAAATGAGTTAATGAATACATCTAATGTAAATAAGAGTAATGCTTAATATTAAGTGCTTAATAAATGCTAAGCTATTATAACCTTCATGCGTGTGGACACATAGACATAAAAGGCAATTATATTTTTCACATTATTCTGCAACCTGCTTCTCAAATAATACATGTCACAGACAGCTTTCTATACCAGGCCTCACAAAATACTTAACACCTGCATATGATTCAATAATCAATACATCAGACTTTAACCATTGTTTTATTGGATCCTTGTCATGTCTTTGCGTATCTGTCCTGGTATTTCTGTAGGAGTGATTCCTAACGTGGAACAGAATCAAAGGGCATGTGCATTTACAATTTTGATATTATGCCTTCCATAAATGTTGTACCAATTGTACTAATACTCTCACTAATGGCTGACTTTTTTAAACAAGGCCTTAGTGGTATAAAAGCTCCTCTGGAAGTCTATAACATCAATAATGACTGGCTGATATTAACAGATTCTAAGGCTAGTTATCATTTAGCACTGTATGTATATTGAATAAAAGTGTTTTCAAAATTCCATGTATTTATGAGAACAAAAAAATTGCATATATAAAGTCCCCAAGTTGTACACTTTTGAGCTCCTTAATTAATGGCAGAAACCATCTCAATTTTTATAACTCCAGCATCTAGCACAGTACCTGGGAGTGGAGTACATCAGTGTGTGTTAAATGAATAGTCTCATAAATCAAAGGAAGGAACTATTACATTAGTTGTCACATCACAAAAACCACATAACTTTTGTTCATTTGACAATAGCCAATCCCAAGGAAGTTTGTAACAGCTTTCTTAAAACTGAAAAAACTCCTTTCCTTTCCCCTGAATCTAGGAGGATCTCTTCTTAATTAGCGTTGAAACGTCTTTAGTTAACTTTTTAAAATTAAATATAAAAGCTTCTTAATTACCGGCAGTAATTGTATCATTATTTCCTTACCAGAAACTAAACATTTGCTCCTAGACCTAGCATAAGGTTGGCCCTAAAGGTAAAACAGGGGATGGCATAAGGGCATAGTTTAAATAAGGTGCCTCTTTATTCATATGGTTGCCTGTTTTTCCCTTGAACTACAACAGAAACTGCCACAACCTGGCATCAAGAAACCCAGGTCCTTTGTCTTCTTTATTTGACATCTGGCGCCTACCTAAGCACAGGTCTGTGGATAGGCTCCTTCTTCCATCTCCATAATTTACTGCATTATTAGAATTACCCATTCCAAATAACAACACAGTGAAATTTCTGAGCATTCTCAGCCCATGCTGCTTTATTGCCAAAATATATATGTACACAGGCGCAGAGTTTCCAACTTTTACAGCAGTTCCTTTTTACAGCAAAGAATATTTCTTCTAATATCCCAAAGATGCATAGATTAGAAAGCAAGCTGCCTTTTGTAAAACTTCAAACATTCAATGAATTCTTTTAACATTATCTTATATACCAATGAGGCAATGAAGCAGATCTGAACAAGTAAAAACAAAAGCTACTGAAGTAAAACTCTATGCAAAGGTTATTGTAACATGAATCTTTTAAATTACCAGCGACAGGTGGTTTTAAGGTAAGCGCCAAGACTATTACTGTTGTTTACAGACTGATGATAATGTATTGCCAGAATATTTATCCCTGGGAGAAAATTATACTTTAATCTATGGCATGGCATACCATCATCAGGGGAGACAAAATCTTTTGAAAATTCTAACCTTAAGATATCTACTCTTGACTTTAAAAGTTTACGAGTATGGGGCTTCCCTGGTGGCGCAGTGGTTGAGAGTCCGCCTGCCGATGCAGTGGACATGGGTTCGTGCCCCGGTCCGGGAAGATTCCCACATGCTGCGGAGCGGCTGGGCCCGTGAGCCATGGCTGCTGAGCCTGCGCGTCCAGAGCCTGTGCTCCGCAGCGGGAGAGGCCACAACAGTGAGAGGTCCGCGTACCAGGAAAAAAAAAAAAAAAGTTTACGAGTATGGGTTCCTGGAGAAATCTGTGATGTCTGGGCTTCTAACATTAACATTTTAATATGGCCTAGTGGAAATAATAGGAACAGAGATTAGAGAAACTCTGTCCTTAAATCTTTACTGGTTTCATTGTTTGGCAGACATTTTATTGATAAGTACCAAACTGAAACTTTACATATGGGATATGACATTTCACTTCCTGAACTGGGTAAAAGGACTATAAGTTATTCATTAGGAACTACTGGAAAGTTACCATTCCACTTAAACATTCCTAAAGGTATTCAAAGTGAAATCCCACAGTGAAGATTAAAATGAGGTTGAAATAATTTTGGAAAAATTATTTTTCAATCATAGAACGTGAAACCTGGAAGGGGCCTAGTGAAAATCATCCAGTCTAATCTTGAATTCTCTTCTACTTAGGTCTCTTTCAATAATGAATCACATTTGTACAATGCTTGTCATGATCACATGTACTTACGTGAGTTATTTCAAAGTCAGGAATCATCTCAAAAAATTTTAAGCTATTACAATGAACTGATCTATTTTCTTCATCAAGTAAAATTAACAGCAAGGTTTTTTTTTTTTTACAAAACAGGAAAACTTGCTCCTGTCTACCTGGCATCAAAAGCTTTAGGCAACAAATTATGAAGTCTAACCAAAACATCAAGGATAAAACTCTGGCTATAAAAAAATTTCTTTAAAAACTTAAATACAGTAACAACAGAAAAACCAAACCACAGATGTATCTATATTTTAAGGACTATTTCCATAAAATGGAATGGGCTCCTTTGCTGGAAGGATCTTTTATGGTTGGGTAATACCAGTACCATCCAAAGAGTCACCTAGTTACCTGAAAATCCTGGAACATCTGAAATATGTCCATGTTGCCTCTATTCACTTCCAAGATTCTAGTCTTAAGAGATCCAAACTTAAGCCACATAAATTGTATCAGACAAACCCCATCCCTAGTTACTCTACATCTTCCACACTGGTATTCCATACTCTTTCTGAAACTCTGCACCTTTCTATTATAGCCATAGCAGCTTCTTTATTTATTTGAACATGCTTAGTTTGTGCCTTTTGTTTTTAAACATGCTTGGGGACTAATGGAACCAGGCAAGAGGTTAGAGGGTGAGCACTGTTATGCTCTATTCCTGACAGTTTGAATGTCTTATGGTTGCCCCTGTTTATCTTCTAGCTTCCATTTTCAATGGAAGTAAGATAATCTTAGAAAATGAAAATAATCCAAACAATAAATTCAAGCTAGTGGTTTAAGTCTCTATTGCTTCATTATTAATAAATGCATATATCTAATTACTAGTAGCCACATAACATTGGACATTTTCAACCATGCATTAGAATATTATACTCTAAAATAAGAGTTATGGGCCTGCCACTATTGCTTGCACTTCCATCCAGACCCACTTTTAATAAACATGCAGAGTAAACCCCTTGACTCAGAGGAAGTAGAGGAAATTACATGCAAAGTTTCAACTGAAAATGTGGGTTAATAAAGTGATTGCTTAGAAATGTAGGCAGGTGCTCCACATCTATCACAATGCTGCTTCAGAACAGAGGTACAAAAGTCACACAAAAAGGTTAAAATTAGGACCACTATTCAGTTATAAAAGGATTAATTGCAACTTCTGGTCCTTTTGGGTAGAGAATGATGTACAAAATTTGGGAAAATAGAGTACTGAGAGATGTCCTCTGGAGCAGTGAGTTTTCTTGGCCATTTACTGACAGTGATGGCATAGAAGAGCATAGGTGGTATAGAGATGATGAAGATGCTCTTAGGCAGAATAGTTTGATTCACATTAATAAGCATTACCTGCACAGCTCCCTGGGGAAAAGGAGTTCATGAACAGCAGAGCTAATACAATGTAAACTCAAAAATCAATGCCCTGAAGTTTAGCATAGCCCTCTGCTTTTGAAAACTATTGGCCAAGGAATCCTTCCAAACATGGTATAATTAACAGCCAAGCAATGTCCTGAATAAACTAGAAGCAATTTGCTTGCACCAGCAGCACCATGAGAATGTAAACTCCTGGAGGCCAAGGGTCTCTTCATATTTTGCATATCACAGGTACACAAAGAGTAAACATGAGACCAAAACAACATTGAAAAGTATCAACCATACTTTGAGACTACAAAAACTTGTAGCACATTTGAGCATTTAAAACTATGAATGTTGCTATTAAGGGTAATCTTTAATTGTTCTAAGTAACTAAACTGTTACTGACATCACTGTAATATGCAGTGGTGTCCTCATGATCGTGCAGATGTTTGAATATTGCTTGGTTATTCCAATGTCTCTAACACAAAACTGAAGACATAGGACATTTAAAGAGGAGCTATAATCAATTTAATATAGCCTTCTCTCTATCCTTTGGAGTTGCCATTTAAGAATCTAATATTCAAGAGGCACTATTTTCTTAGATCCACTCATCTTTCAGTTTTTTCCCCTGGGAAAACAAGGGAACACAGACACAATTTTTTCAGGGATCTTCAAGGTGCTAAATGGCCAAGATGAACATGAGGTAAAAGGGAGTAAGAAGTCACCCTCATTCCGTTATTACATCCTGATGTGAGATCTGTATGATTCAGATCAAGAAACTAGTTTGCTGGGTTCTTGTTAAAATAAGCAGTCACAGGCCACAGGCCTTGGCACATCTACATTAGACAGTGTACTGTCTCTGGCCATTCCCTTCAGTCCTTTTGCTTTATACCTTTAAATCCTAACGTCCCTACACTAACAGGCATGAGGAAAAGCCAGCTATCCAAGTTCTTAGTCTGTTTTTTTAAACTCTAAATATATACACACAGCAAACTTTTCTCTCTCTTTAAAAAATGTACCCAGGAAACTTATTGGAGAAAGATGAGGTGACAAAGCAAAAAGTATGCCATTTTATAAATGCCTGTTGTTAAAAGAAACATCATAAGCAAAATCCCCACACGATGAGCTTCAGTGGGGTTACTCAGTAGGAGTACGTTTCCAGGTTAAGCATCAGAAAAGCTTAAATGGCTCTAACCCTCTGCTCTAGCAAACAAGTAGGGTCTTTAACCTTTAACTTGCACAAACGTTGCTATTTCTCACATAATGATATATTCATATACATTCATAGTTTTATTTTTTTTAAGTACCTTTTACATACTCTTTACCTACAGCATCTTTTTCCTTTCATGGAATTCTGTTATCACAGAGCCTCAAACTCAAGTAGTATTCTACTGTACAACCCTGCTAATGCAACTTAGTATACATGCAAAACTGTTATTGCTACTGAAATTCTACCTCTTGAAAATTATTTTATGGCTTTTTTTTTTGCAATAGGAAATATTCTTTCCTATATACTGTGCTATTTTGCATTCATTACCTTTTCAGAGGTATTTTTTTAAATGTTTAAACGCTTTTCAGAAGTGGATTCTCCCAGGCACTCAACTAATTGAACCAGGAGTACAACTACTTTAAGTACACTATAAGAATCTAAACCTGGGTCCCTCGAGATTTGCTGCCCAAGAGTCAATTTCTTTAAGCCTGCTTCTGCACACAAGACACACCACATTAAAAAAGTTTTGCATTTCCTATCATACTAACTATAGAATCTGTGGCAATAAATCCTGGACTCTCCTAATACTGAGATTTAAAAATCACCCCAGAAAACTGCCATTTCCAAGTTCTCAAGAAAGCTTTTAGAGGTAGGAATTTCTTTTCTACAGAAAGCTATGCTTTCAGAACAAAACAACTTTTCTTTCTACAAGGAAAAGAGAAAAGAGTGAAAGCTGTCTGAGGCAATTTACTATAACCAAGCAGGGAGTTAGTTAATATTAATACATGGCAACCTAGGTAGCCTCCATTTAGCTACCTTGCCAATTCTCATGAAAAGGTCTGGAATCTCATCAATACACAATTCAGCAAATTTGGAAACAGGAAAAGCCCAAGAGAAATTAATCTAGGACACTCAACTACTGACCAGTGTTCTTCTGTTAACATGTAGCATACTGCAGATAGGAAACATAAATGGTCTTCAGATTAGAAAAGCACTCACTTGAGCAATTAACATAGCATCTCAGTAAGACATGCAAAATGTAAAATAATCTGATGCAAAAAGAGTGGGAAACAATAAACCTACAAGACATACAATGTGAAAACAGTGTAAGAACAGTCTCACCTCAAAGAGAGCAAAGCAGAATCATGAAATGGGGCCTCATTTTGATATAAGGTTTCATAACACACAAAGGCAACTTGGTTTCCTACCTCATGGAAAGCTTAAAAATCCTCAAAGACAGTATCTCACCTTGTGACCCCATATTTCTATTCATAAATGAGTCGTTTTGGCCTTAATCTCTTTTCCCCAGGGAGAATATCACGGATTCAGATATTTATGAGAAAAGAAAAGGTCTAGATTTTCCACTCTTTTTACACTATTAGTTATTATCAATAATTCATCCTGAAGTTTAAATTATTACTAGGCTCATGCACTAACCCCTAACATGGCACTACAATATGCTACCAAGCACTAATGCTTACAAAACTATACACATCTCAAAATGGAAGACATTGGTGATTTTGTTGTTCTTAAACAACTTGTAACATCTGTCCACAAGTATTAAAATATACATATATATATTTCTATTGCACATATCCCATTTTTGTTCAACTTTTTAAAAGAAAAACTGCCAGCTAACATGGATGAGCAAAGGAAAGGAAGTAGGCACAGCTACAGATTGAGGCATAGTCCTGCCTAAAATTATAGCTTTTGCCATCATGAAGTGGACCAAAATAGACCAGGAAAAACAATGTAGATGTATTAAGTAAACACTGGGCAAATACAACTGGAATATACCCATTTTGTTAAATGCCATCTGGTGAAAATCATGGAAGATGCAGATGCAGAAACAACCTGAAAGCATTAAACAGTGGTTCTCTTAGCTTTGAAATGAAAATATGTAAAGCAACTGGAGAAGATGAGTCTGATACACACACAATTATTCAAACAAGTGGGCCAGAGATGGTCTCACTGGTGCTGACAGTAGAGGGTCTCTATCCCCTGCCAAACAATCCTACCCAAAAAGTTGCCCAAAAAAACATGGGGAGGATGGGTAACAGACAACTGAAGATACAAATTCTCCATATGATATTCCCAGCATACCAACGGGACTCATGTATATAGGTTCCATTCTGTCTTTATCAATTCCAAAATACTGATAGAAAACATCAGGAAGTGGCTGAGAAGTCAGAGAAAAATTTAAGTTACCTTTATCCAAGTTACTTCTACTATGCTTTACCACTCAGTAATTGCCCCCAATTAAAGGAAATTATATTTTATCTATATTATGTAATTATTTTACTAAAACGCTTCCATATGCCAATTCAAATTGGTTGACCAATTTAATCATTAAGAGTGCTCAATATTTCCAATTTTTGGCTATTTTTATCACTCTCAAATTCTGGTAAATCTGCCCCAAGATTTCAGCAGCACAACATGCATGGCCCTGGGCAAACATTCCCTGTATCACAGAGATGATCTAAGATGATTTGTTCTCAATTTCATCTAACCAGCTGTAAATTCTTTCTCTACTTACAAAAACTTATAAAGGTTTCATTCTTATGTAAACACCTGGCAATTCATACAATGGTCCTCTGTTGATTTGGAAGCAAGGACGGCTTTACCCTGTAGTCTGTTCATCAGATAGTTATAAGTTTTAACAGAAAGAAAGGAAATTCATTATTTCTTACTAGAACTATTTTTCTTGTTTGAGTTTTTTCAGACCCTGGATTTCTTCTAAATCTAAACTGACCCAACCACAGTCTGGGAACATTTCTTCTGAGGCCCATTCTCTCATGAGAAAGTTCAGTTCCAACTGGGGAAAGTTACCTCAGTCCCAGCCTTTTCAGCCAAACATACACCTATTGCCTAGAAAAATAAATCAAATACCCAAGAACCCATCTTGGATCAAAGGGAAAAAGTTACTTATCCTTTTACAAAAAACAAAGCTATAGAATGTGAAACGCCATAAAGTCAGATGGAGCTGCATGAAGCATTTTCACTTCTTTTTCTTAGGAGAAAGGAGTAATATGGAAACTTTCCTCGTTTTTTTCTCCACTCCTGTATGTCCAAAGGTGAAGGCAGGTCATACTGTAGGGTCCATCCCAAGATCTTCTGAACAGAAAAACCACTTTTGCCACTTTTCTTCCAGCCTTAGCAGCATGTAAAACCAAGTCTCAAGTGCTATATAAATAAGACTGCACGAAAAAGAATGAACTACTTTTAATACAGTAGCTTCTCATCCTAGGGTGGTGAAGAGGGTTCCATCCCTGGACTCAAAACTGTTTAGTTCCCTTTTACCAACTTTTCACTAAACCCAAGCATGCATTCATAGGGTTAGCATCTGCACAATGTGGTTATTCCTTAGAAGAATGAAAAAACATTTAAAACTACCATATATCCAAAGACTTTTGAGAAAGAAGTCCACCACAGCTTCCTTCTCCAGGAGAAACATCCCTCTTATCATCCAAAAATGTGGACTTACACATGTAAAAATGTGTATTTATAGAGTTGTGATAATGTACTCACATATGCAACTAACCTTGTGATATCTTGTCTTTATGCTTCTTTATCACATCAAAGGTTTTACTGCAAAATTGGACCTTTGTTCTTATCCAGTAAATCTATGCCAAAAGATGAGCCAGGTATTAGAAATATATGTAATTTTTTAAGCATCTCTTTCACTTCAAATTAGAACACATACTTGGAATTTACTGCTGCAAGTCTCAACTGTGCTTATCACAACAGTGGCTAAAACTGGAAGACGTTAAAAAAAAACACCCTGATGTCACGCATGCTTGCTATTTCGTCTTCTTGTCTGGAACAAAAGGTAAAGAATTCACAAATATCACCATCTAAGCACCTGTTTCAAATGATATCAGCCTTCAGCTTGTAAAATTATTTGTGATTAAGCAAATTGCAGCAGAAGATGCATGTCAGTTGCTTCTTTCTTCCTAGAGAAGTTAGCAGGATGACTGCATCCCAGGGGCTTCTCTTCTTTGAATCTGAGAGGTGGAACAAAAAGAAGAGCAGCCTTTTCCAGTCCAAATCATGGAGGTAAAGTTTAGAGAAGAGATATCCACATTTCAAGAATAGGGAAGGTGGCCTGATAAAAGCAGGACAACCCCACTCCAGGAGACAACATAGAAATACCTGGAAATACAAAATAAATTGAAAACAGGAAGATTAAGATAGGTACTTCTATATGAGCTTACTTTTTAAAAATAGTATTTTAAAACACACAGAAAAAAAATTTTTTGGATTACATATTGTTTAAAAGAAAATGTCCAACCACACCACCAAATTCAGTATTATCACTGGAAAAGGAGAAGCAGGGGAGCTTCCCTGGTCGCGCAGTGGTTAAGAATCTACCTGCCAATGCAAGGGCCATGGGTTCAAGCCCTGGTCCGGGAAGACCCGACATGCCGCAGAGCAACTAAGCCCGTGCGCCACAACTACTGAGCCTGAGCTCTAGCGCCCACAAGCCACAACTACTAAACCTGTGCACCTAGAGCCCGTGCTCCACAACAAGAGAAGCCACCACAATGAGAAGCCCATGCACTGCAAAGAAGAGTAGCCCCCACTCACTACAACTACAGAAAGCCCGTGCGCAGCAACGAAGACCCAACACAGCCAAACATAAAAAATAAAATTAAAAAAAAAAAAAAAAGAAAAAGGAAAGAAAAGAAAGAAAGAAAAGCAGAAGCAGGGACTTCCCCAGCGGTCCTGTGGTTAAGACTCCACCTTTCAATGCAGGGGACAAGGGTTCAATCCCTGGTCGGGGAACTAAGATCCCACATGCGTAAGGGTGCGGCCAAAAAAATAAATATATAAAAAATAAGAACTAACAAATAAAAAGAAAGAAAGAAAAGCAGAAGCAGTAGCCAAGAAACTTATGTAAGTATGATACAAAAAGCTAGAATTATATAAAAACTTGCATTATATAAAATGAGACACACACGTTAATTTCCTCTTATGCAAATGGAATAATATAGTCCATGAAATGATTCTATATAAAACATTTGTGTTGGGACTTCCCTGGTGGCACAGTGGTTAAGAATCTGCCTGCCAATGCAGAGGATATGGGTTGAAGCCCTGGTCCAGGAAGATCCCACATGGCGTGGGGCAACTAAGCCCGCGAGCCACAACTACTGAGCCTACATGCCATAACTACTGAAGCCCATGCCCCTAGAGCCTGTGCTCCACAACAAAAGAAGCCACCACAATGAGAAGCCCACGCACTGCAACAAAGAGCAGCCCCTGCTCACCACAACTAGAGAAAGCCCACATGCAGCAACAAAGACCCAACACAGTCAAAAATAAATAAATATTTAAAAATTAAAAAAAAAAATCTGTGCTTAAAAGCAGTATTGTAGGACTTCCCTGGTGGTGCAGTGGTTAAGAATCCACCTGCCAAAACAGGGGACACAGGTTCGAGCCCTCGTCCGGGAAGATCCCATGTGCTGCAGAGCAACTAAGCCCGTGCACCACAACTACTGAGCCTGTGCTCTAGAGCCCATGTGCCACAGCTACTGAAGCCCGCATGCTTAGAGCCCATGCTCCACAACAAGAGAAGCCACTGCAGTGAGAAGCCCGTGCACCACAACAAAGAGTAGTCCCTGCTCGCCACAGCTAGAGAAAGCCAGTGTGCAGCAACAAAGACCCAACACAGCCATAAATAAATAAACAAATAAATAAATAATTTTATAAAATAAATAAATAAAACCAGTATTGTACTCCAAAGTTGATGCTTAAATACTTAATACTCAAAACCATATGTGTCATCTTACTCGGAATTATCTTCAACTACCTAAGACCAAGAGTGAACAATAAAAATTTTGAAAAAAAAAAAAAAAAATTTTGTAAACTATAAACACAGGTAAAACAATACGTACTGTAGCATGATCGCCAAATGCAAGCATGTAAAAACATTAGCAGTTCACTGCTGTTAAACATCACACTTGTTAAACTGCAAATATCTGCAAAAGTAAATCAGACAAAAAAAGGACAAATATTGTCTAAGTCCTCTTACATGAGCTAACTAGACTAGGCAAATTCACAGAGAAAGAAAGTGGAATACAGGTAACTAGGAACAGGGGGGGTGGGGGGCTGGTGGCAGGGAAGTGGAGAGTTACTGCTTAATGGGTATCGAGTTTGTTTGGGATGATGAATAAGTTCTGGAAATAGACAGTGGTAATGGTTACAGAACTATGTGAATATACTTAATGCCACTGAATTATACATTTAAATATAGTTAAAATGATAAATTTTATGTATGTATGATAATAAAGAAATAAATCACAGGTGCATATCAAAAGCTTAAATGAATTACTTAAGCTTACAAAAATGGCCAATGGTGACTGGCTAGTCTTCCTAGCCCTCCATTTTTAGTATGTCACAGAGATTCAAAAATACCTCTCAACTCCAAACTGACCTTGAATAACCTCTTCTGGTTGAAGACGAGACAGTTCTGATTCAAAACCTACAAAAGGAAAATGTAAATTAATTCAGAAGGTAAAGAACTACAGAATTTGCATTTGTTATAAAAGCAGCAGAGGAAGTGAGAGAAAAAACTGAGAATATCCACATACAGGCCTTTAGAACCCTACGGAGAACAGAGCTGTTTCATTATATAAGCTTACTCAGGCTAGTTCAAAGCTTGCACCAGCCACTAGACTGTTCTGTAGCTCAATTCTAATGGCCAGATAATTGGCAGTAATGTTGAGGGGGAAAGAAGATACAAGCTAGTTCTTTCCACAAGTAAATATGCTGAAAGAATTCTATATAAACCAAATAAGTACCAAAGAAGTCTTTTAAAAATGCACCTTTTGGGCTTCCCTGGTGGCCCAGAGGTTGAGAGTCCGCATGCCGATGCAGGGAACATGGGTTCGTGCCCTGATCCGGGAAGATCCCACATGCCGCGGAGCGGCTAGGCCCATGAGCCATGGCCACTGAGCCTGCGCATCCGGAGCCTGTGCTCTGCAACGGAAGAGGCCACAACGGTGAGAGGCCCACATACCGGAAAAAAAAAAAAAACACCTTTTTGGGACTTCCCTGGAGGTCCAGTGGTTAAGACTCCATGCTTCCAGTGCAGGAGGCACGGGTTCGATCCCTGAACAGGGAGCTAAGATCCCGCATGCCATGCGGCTTGGCCCAAAAAAAGAAAGAGAAAGATAAAAAGCACCTTTTCCTTAATGTCATTTGCTGCAACATGGATGGATGTAGAAATTCTCATATTAAGTGAAGTAAGCCAGAGACAGAAAGACAAATACCATATCATTTATATGTGAAACGTAAAAAAAAAATGATACAAATGAACTTATTTACAAAACAGAAACAGACTCACAGACATAAAAAACAAACTTATGGTTACCAAAGGGGATGGCAGCTAAATCAGGAGTCTGGGATTAACATATACACACTACTATGTATAAAACAGGCAAACAAGGACCTACCATATAGCACAGGGAACTATACTCAATACCCTGGAATAACCTATAATGGAAAAGAATCTGAAAAAGAACACATATGTATGTGTGTATGTATATATATACACACATATA